>NC_079504.1:87552662-87902002 GCF_030052815.1 Hevea brasiliensis | reverse complement strand
CTGAGGCTACAAGAGAATAGCTTTACAAAGCTAATTATACAAGTGACTTGAGGTGTGTACAAATGAGCACGGAAGTCCCTAGCTAGCCGTCTTAGCTTGTGGTGGAGAAAATGCCACCTCAACTTGTGGTGGAGATTGAGCCTCATTTGGATGGCTAGGATCTCCTCTTGATCACCTCATTACTTTGGACAGTGGAGATTTGGCCTCAGAAAATATCCAAGCTAGATATCTAGCCCACTTGCCTTAGAAAAATCCGAATATGCTTGGAGAACACTCAAAAGATCCTTCATGAAGCTTGTAGGTCGGCAACCATGGTGGCCCACCTAGGGAGGGCTGCTGCCCAATAACCTTTAGCCAACTGGTCCATTATGCGGTGCAAGACTGTCCCAGGTGGTTCCGGAGATTTCCAGGTGTGAACCTCATATCGGCCTGCCAGCTTCAAGAGCTTCCAACACTCTCCAGGCGCTTAAACCTCACTTGCCAGGTGCTCCGTGCACACCAGTGCGCATTCTGCTCGCCTGCTCGCTCGTTGAACCTCGTTTCCTTGTGCACCCCGCAACCCCACAACGTGCTACAGCGCCTCACTGATTCTCCTACGCACCTGCCTGCCCTGTCAGCATATGAACCTCATTTCCACACGCACTGCCTGCCCAACAGCACACACCTACCCTTTGCCCCGCAAGGACTCACGCATACTGAACCTCACCCGGCAGGCTGCCTTGTGAAAAAATTTGGATTTTATGGGAGCTATTTTGTCAGGCTGTCACACTGTCCTCAGGGGTAAGAGTATTTTCCCTAATCCAAAGGAGAAAGTCAACCAGCAACGAGGAATTGTTAGCAATGGATCTGTAGCTGAGAATGAAGGTATGGCCAAAATTTTACCCAAGATTGAATTAATTACTTTTGAGGGGAAAGAACCTAGGGCGTGGCTAAGAAAATGTGCCAAGTATTTTGAAGAGTAATGGGTACAAATGGTGGGAATTGCAAGTCTATTTTTAGTAGCAGGGCGGATGCTTAGTATCACAATTGGATTACAAGGGAAGCGTCTCATTCTTGGGAAGATTTTAAAAAAAGCCCTCTATGGCAGATTTGGCAGGTTAACGGATGAAATTAGGCCTATGGTAAAGATGATGAGACCTGCCACTTTGTATCATGCATTTGAGGTTGCTAAATTTCAAGAGCAGCTCCTTGGAAGTAGTGGAGGAGTTAATTACAACCCTAAACCAATTTGCCCCTTTGGAACAAATACTAATCTTAATCCTACAGCTATGCCATACAATATCTCACAGTTACATCAGAACTTTCCCAATTCTCCAAAGCCACCAAACACTAATTTCACTACAACTTTGAAATTCCAAAACACAACCAGCAAAACCATTCCATCCCGCCACAGCCAGTCTTCATCTTACCAATCTGCAATGAAAACACCACCACAACACAATTCAACTAGCATAAAACATCCTAGCAACAGTCAGCCTTCATCAAACCAATCTGCAATGAAAATACCCCTACAACACAATTCAGCTGGTTTAAGACAACCTAAGCCATGTTACAGGTGTGGGGAGAAGTATTTCCCTGGTCATGTATCCAAGCAGAAATCAGTGATGGCAATACATGTCACTGAGGCAGATAAGGGGAAATGTTATACTCAGGAAAAAGGTCAGAAAAGAGAGGAATGCCATGATATTTCTCAGGAGGAAGAGGAGGCTGAATGGAAACAAGAGGACATGACTCTTTCTATTCATGCTTTGTAAGGCAACCAAGGAGCAGCAGCTATCAAAGTAATGGGGTGACATCAAAACAGGAAATTGCTGATATTGATAAACAGTGGCAGTACTCATAGTTTTTTGGATGTTGGGGTGGCCAAGGCACTTAAATTAGCCCAGAGGTTCCTACAATTACTGTTCCGGTAGCAAATGGGAGAAAGATGGAGGGCACTAGTGTTTGTCATCAGTTTAATTGGGAAATACAGCCAAATCAGTTTATTTTTGACTTGAGGGTATTGGAATTGGTTAGCTTTGATATGATATTAGGGGTTGATTGGATGAAAAGCTTTAATCCAGTGATGTTTCACTTTGAAGGTTCCCAAGTCTTTTTCAGGAAGGGAAGTAGATTCATTACTTTGCAAGGGTTGACTGAAACTTCTACAATGCATAGGATGGTGCCCTGCACTAGCTTTCAACAGCTAGTGCACAGGAATGGGAAGGATCTTGAGGGTTTTGACAGTCAGTACAACCATTCCAGTCTATTTTTAATTTCTAGCAATTTGTAGACAGTCAATTGGAAGTAGCTCCAAAGAATTTATTTCAACTCCGAAACATTATGAGGAATGGCATTTCAGTTACTCAGTACCTCATTAAATGTTTGCAGTTACTAAAAGAATACTACTGGGTAAGCTCAAGCATTCATTCCATATTAAATTCCAGAATTCAAACCTTCTTGGGGACAAGAAGGTATTAGAGTGGAGGGTATTGTCACATAAGTAGATAGAGAGCATGAGCTGGAAGAAATGAATAGATGGTGGAGTTGAGAGAGGATAGGTTTTGGAGGAATGTGAGTCAGTTGTGAGCTGATTTAACCGTAGGAATTGAATGAGCTGGAAGTAACTGAAGTCGTTAAGCAGTTAGGCATTACTAGAACAGTCATTGGATTATACTGTACATAGGAAATGTACCTGTGTAATTGGACATCAGTTGTTCAGTTGAGATTAATAAAGAATATCCGTTCTCTCTCTATCTTCTATTCTTTTCTCTCCTTTTCTTTCTAAATTCCCAGAGCAGAACTATGGCATAAGCACTAAGATATGTGTTATATAAAATTTCAACCCTTAATAAACGGCAATAATTCAAAGTTGCAACAGCCACTTACTACTTAAAAAGATGTTTCTCTAAACTCCCACTTGCCATGTATTCATAGACCAATAGCCTGTGCTCATCTTCACAGCAATACCCAATAAGCTTCACAAGATTTGGGTGACTAAATTGACCTAAATAGTTGACTTCTGCCTGCAAGAAAACAGTGAATCATAAATACATGCAACCAGGCCCATCTTTACGCAAACAGTTTAAAAGAGAAAAGAAGCTCCTTTTGGTAAATGGCAAGAATTAAGTTCATACACAATGGAAAGAAAATCATCCCCATATTTTAGATTGATACAATTCCCTTTATTGTAGATGATATAGATCCTTCCAATCTAACTGCAAATAAGTTTTCATCTTAACTTGTTATATACACTTCTAAATCAGAGAAAATGAGATATTCATTTTGACTTTTCTTTATAATGGACTCTCACTGTAAGGATGTTAAGTTGGTCTTCATCTAAATCTAATTATTTAGTCATAAGCTTCCTTAGTTTAGATAATCACCCCAGCTCAGCTATTATGGGAAATTCTTGAGGTTCCAAACTGCATAACAAGAACGAATATATTGACTGCAACTTTAGCAATGCACAGGACAAAAGAAATCAAGAAGAGCTGTATTGCCTAAAGGTGTGCCAAAAGATAATTTCTGTCATATGGTGTCACTAAAAAAAATGAGGAAATATCAAGGATTTGATACCAGGTGTGGAATTGAAGTGAGATGCTGAGAAATGAGAAGCACAATTGAAGTGTCACATGACTGCAAATTTCTTATTAAGCTAAAAGGATATTCCATAACATCACAAATAGATCAACCGTGTCTACGAGAGTGAAAGCTATGCAGCTATAGAGAACATTCATAAAATAAGCATCGTTATAATGAGTATATTGAGATGTATGTGCTGGAAATCCATTATTGGACTAAATAGAAGTGATCAAATTCTGTGGAAGGCAGAGGTGGCACCAATCAATGATAAATTGAGGAAAGGCTGTCTTAAATGTTCTAGAAACTAGAAACATTATCTTGTAGTTGCACACTAATGCAAAGAAGCAAGCAGATTCAAGTAGTAAAAAAGAAGAAGAGGAAAGGTAACCTAAAATGATGAGGACAAGAGTTATAAACAGGCACTTTTAGTATCTCAATAGATCATAGATAGCATGTCTTAGAATTAATTGAAAAGAATCATCCACACAGTAGACCTACACTAAATTGATTTACGACTTAATTGAGCATTATCCCTTTGGAATAATTAATACAAATATAATAAATGTATGTAAGCTCATTCAAAATTTTGCTAACTTAATCCAAAAAGCTCATTCAAAATTTTGCTAACTTAATCCAAAAATACATTAAGTGCATGAGAGTGCAAATGTGCAATACAAGTATCCAACTTATAAAAGTAATATTTCAGCAATTTTCAGTTCTTGATGCTGTGTCTCTCTCCTACCCACCAGCAAACACAAATAATCCTTTCCATCTTTGAAGAAAAAAAAAATATTTCAGAAAAATCTACTGCAAACCAATTTTATCACCACTAAAACCTCTTTCACTTTCATTTGCTTTGAGGAAAAAACTTACTTTACTTATAATTTCAAAAAGTTAATGTAAAAACGTCCTGGAACTGTCAACCAGTGCAAATATGAAATTTATAAAAGAAATTTACATGCTAAGAAAATATGATAAGGCAAATACCAGCCATTCTCTGTCACCTTGTAACCCATCAGGATTAAGCTCTTTGATGGCAACAACCATGGTCTCATAACCAAGTCTTATGCTTTTGTCTATGACACCCTTATAAACAACTCCAAATCCACCCTCGCCAAGAATGAAATCAGGTCGGAAATGCTTTGTGGCCAATTTCATTTCCTCATATGTAAAGATGTCAACATTACTATATCCTGGATTCTGGCGTAGATCAGTGACATTCTTTGGGACCAATGGAGTGTTGCTGGCGCTTTTTACGTCAAATGAGTCTGGCCTACTTAATTTACTTGCTGGCTGATCAAAGTCTTGTCCTGCTTCGGTTTCACCAGAAATATAAATTAAGCTACCACATATGATTCAGCTAAACACACCAATTTACGCATGTATTTCTATTTAAATTTACCTTATTCACTTCACTTAGGTTTCACTTTGTCGATCTCAAGTTGATAGAAATGCATTAGAAATTTGCTATTTTTCCTTTCACCGAAATTATTTCAAATATGGGAAAAGGTTAATCTTTCACAAACACATAATAAGTTCTGAAACCTTAGTCCAAGAATAAATTTAGAAATGTCAAACTTTTAAAAAATAAACTGATTACATAAAATTGCCGTGGTCAAAAAACATTAATCAAAGCAGCATTAAACTCTTAAAGCCTTCAAGTTCACAACAAACTTTCACCATAATCCTAATGACGGCAAAGGAAATTTTCCATTTGATTTCTATGGAAAATCAAGAGAACCAGAATACAATGCACAACTAAATTAAAAAAGAAAAAGTGAATGAATTTCCATTAAAATAAAAGAAGTATTTATTTAAATAAATACCTTTCTTAGAAGATAATTGCCGTTGTTCTTGAGATACTTGCTTATTTTCTATGCTAAAACAAATTCCCATGAATTTCGACCTTAAAACACAGCTGGATCTATTGCATTTTATCCTAAATAAACAAATAAAAAAATCATCTCGGATGTGAAGAAGAAGAAGAAGAAATGATAAATGCCCTCGGATCCAATCTGGGTCTTCCCGGGATACAAATGGGTTGCCGGAATTCACAAATTAATCCGGCAACAGACAAATAGAAAGAGCCAACCAGTCATGGACAAAAAAAAAAAAAAGGAGCAGATGGAAGGAGAGGGAGAGGTTTTAGAGAGAGAAAGAGAGATTTTAGTTTTGTAGGAACAGAGTTTTTTTTTTTTCTCCCTTGATTGGAAGAACAGCCGCCAAAAGCGCCAAACCAAGCGGGCCCCTGATGCCTGGTCACACTAACATTTACCCTTCAATATTTACCTAATTTCATTTTTGCCATTTTCAATTATCTTTTTAAATCATGGTGTGACCAGGAACGCAACCCATTTGTCCGTCACCGGGCCGATTCGGATGAAGTTGGGAGCATAACAAAATTACGTCTCATTTCTTTTTTTAATATTTTAGTATTTAAGTCTCTATTTCCTCAATCTCTTATTAAAAAAATTATTTTATTTATTTATTTACACTACAATTAATTCTTAATTTTAAGTATAATCAACTCTATAAATTTTAAATTAAAATTAATTAAAACTTTAAAAAATTCATGCACCGCCTCATTCATATCACAAATTCATAATTTATTTTCTAAAATCTAAAATCTATGACATAAAAGGATGAGTGACAGCCAGGTGTTGATATAGTTGTAATACTCCTATATGCATATCTTGGTATATTTTATTGTTTCGGTGATTAGTATTGATTCAGACAATTAAGAGGAATATAATCATGTTTAAGTCATCTAAAAAAGTCATGAATGAAAATTAATGGTGATTACCAGATAGGTAAGTATAAATAAGAAGAACAATACATAAAAAGTTAAATGAGCCAAGGATCACAGCGATGGGTAATCTTACCGAGAAGTGACTGTGAGTTCAACTGTAATCCTAATTTTGAACGGGAAATTGTGATACCACGGTCCTAAGGACTATTGCGAACCTAGTGGAAAAGAGAAAATCACATAAGAGAGTTGATAAGTATGTCAAATAATTAGATCAGGATTCCAAAAGAAATACTAAATTATTTTCAAATCGGATCAGACCGGCGATAGACAAATTGGTCAATTCACCCCTAAAGGTGACTCACGACCTAACTGTCCAATAAAATCTGAGAAATAAAAATTTTGAAATATAGATTTAAATTAAAGAACTATAGAAAAATAAAAGGAAAAAGAAAAGAAATTGAATAAAGGAATTATGACATCACTCAAATGAGGTAAGTATGATCTCATAAAATTGTAATTTTGAATTATGGAAATTAAAGGATAATTACACATTAATAAGAATAAAAATTAAAAAGGAAAAATTCATCTTCTTCTTCCCATAAAGTAGTCATCCCTCTCTCTTCATTTCTTCCTCTCTCTCTTTTCTTTCCACCATTGTTAAGGTGGTAAAACTTCCATTTCATTAGTTTTCCCTCATAAATTTCCAAACTTCCAACATTAAAGTTTATCCCTAGACATTGGAAGAGTGCTTAGGAACAAAAAGAAAAAGAAAGAAAGAAGATTGGAGAGGAGGAAAATTTGCTTAAATAAGGTAAGTTATGTTTAAGCTGAATTACTTTAGTTTTCTTGAAATTAAGTGTGATTAACATGAGTTAGCATGAAAAATAGATAAAATTATGGTTGAATCTTGAGAAGCAAAATTCGGCCAGCTTAGGGAGATATTGGATTTGATGAAAAATATTGGAATTAAATGAGCATGTGAACTCAATTGAGTATGTAGATATGCAAGGGACACTTTAATTTCATGAATTGAACAAATTGATAAAATAGGGTTCTTAAACCAAGAGAAATTGGGGGGAATTTTTGAGAAATTAGTAAATTGATGTACTTTGTGTCACACCCTACCCCTCCATAAGGCATGACATGATGCCCTAGTATACCTAATAAATTACCAACTTCATCTACTGATAATCCATTAAATACACTATAAGGGATTTTAAAACTTTTCTTACTTCTTTTTACAGTGGTGAGCACTATTTACAGGTGTTAAAAAATTTTTTGAACTGAAGTGAAACAGCTAACACATTTGAATTATTAGTAATTTCTGTAAAAATTTTGGCTGAATGCCATCTATATTTTAAATAAAACAGTTCTTCAAAAACCTGTAGAAAGCACTTCAAATATATTTCCCAATCTCAAACTCCAACATTTAATCAACACAATATGTTTCTCAACTCAAATCCACAATAATTTTTCAGTATTTTCAAAGGTTGAGATAAAATAAATATATCACAATATTTACAAATCAAAATAATTTACAATTTATTTTACAACTTCAATGTACAATTTTAATTTACAATTACTCAAAATTAAGAACACTATATACATACAGTGAACATACATTACAATACAAAATGCAAAATACGGTATACTCAATATACCCGATGATCTCTCACTGTAGTACTAGCAGCCTAGTCTCATCTGTCGATCGATCTACTGCGGCGGATAAAAAGCTATCGCTGAGACAATGTCTCAGTGGTGCACAATATTAACCAAATACAACTTTAAATCAAAAATCATAAGTCATATAAATAGTGGATACTTAAAACCATAGTTAAATTCAAAGACAATGAATATCATAAAGAATTTAAACTCCATTTCATAATATCACAATAAATCTCAATAAATCAAAACATAGTTAAATTCAAAAGACAATGAATGTCAATAAGAATTTAAACTCCATTTCAAAATATCACAATAATTCTCAATAAATCAAAACATGGTTAAATTCAAAAGACAGTGAATGTCAATAAGAATTTAAACTCCATTTCACAATATCAC
Source organism: Hevea brasiliensis (assembly GCF_030052815.1). NCBI lineage: Eukaryota > Viridiplantae > Streptophyta > Magnoliopsida > Malpighiales > Euphorbiaceae > Hevea > Hevea brasiliensis. The sequence continues at coordinate 87,893,628 of NC_079504.1, read as the reverse complement.
AATGAATATCAATAAATCACACACACAGCTTAATCATGTTCCAAAGTCCAATTCATCCCAAAAGCCGATGGCTAATGAGGAATTCAATTCATCCCAAAAGCCGATGGCTAGTGAGGAATAACATAGCTAGCTAGCAATAATATGAGTACTCATTTTATTCGTCCTCAACAAGCACACACCTCAACACTTCAGCCAGAGAGGGAATTCAATTCATCCCACTAGACAAGCTAGCGAGGAATTCAGTCAGTATACATGATAGCTGTGGTTTCAAACTATTTACAATGCTTTTCAATCAATAAGTATCCATCAAATATTATTCAAATAAATTTTCACAATTTAAAACAATAATATACAAATAGTCATAATTTATTTCAATTGAAAAATTCAAAAGAAATAACTGTTGTGCACAAACCTCTGATAACTATCTCTTGGCTCTGACTCAGTGTTTCTTTCCCCTTCTCTGAGTCTTTGCTAACTGAAACACACAATTTGAAATGTTTCAGTACTCATTTAAACTGTCTCTAAGAATAAAGCTTAATAATTAACTTATCGAATTCTATTATTTCCTTAGTCAACCTAAGATGTTGACCCTCGATGCAGTCTAGGTGAATTAGGTTTTAATGTTACAAATATGTCACATTTACCCAATTCATTTTCATGTATAGTGCATTTTATTGCAATTTGTCGGATTCTGGTATACTAATTTGACCTAGCCGGATGACCTAGTTTCCTCGATTTTCGGGTTTTGGTCAAAACTACAAACTTCTAGGTCTATATCTTATTGCACGCAAGGCAAAATTTCAGGTCATTATGAGTTGTGTAGACCAAGTTATGGTCAATTTACTAATGCTGGTCAAAATGTATCAAAATGGTCACTTTAGGTCATTTTTAGGTCACTTTTGGTTCAGCCAGTTTTTAGACCCGAACTTGTGCAAGCTATTTGGCTTGGTTCTGGCCATTTCTGGGCTTTGGTGTCTTCATAAGAATTGTAGATATATGTCTCAACTATTCATGGTAAAAATTTCAGGTCAATTGGACCTATTTTGAGTGAGTTATGGCTAAAACACTAACTGCTGCCCAAATGGTCAATTTTCAGGCTTTCAATGTACTAATCCGGATTTGGTCATTTTTCAAATTACCTTCCAAGCAGAATTTTGGTAAGCTTCTTTCATGAAAGTTGGCACATTTTGTGCCTAGTTTCACCTCCAATTGGTCTCATACCAATTGGAGTCACACACTTGAGGTTCTAAGCCAAAACCTACACTGCCCTGCAACATACTCTTCATCACATAACAAAGGACACATTCAACACTTACCAAGTCACTTCCTTTATGCCATTTCTATTGTGTACCATAACATAAACACATTTAGCAACTCATTTTTGGTCATTTTGGCAGCTTATAACCACACTCAATATGCACATTATAGTATAGAATTTTCCAAGTCCAAATTATAAATAATTTAACCACATAACCTAGCTCATTTACATGTCCACATTCAAACCCTTATACACATATACATGCTGCCATAACAAGCACCATAATTCAACAATATAATTCCATAAACCAACCCATGAAACAACATATTTTGATTTACACTTCAAGTTATCGATTGTAATCTTCTTCAATTAGCTTTCCAAACTTCCAAAATCAATTGTACTATCACACATACATTATCCAATTTATTCCTACACATATAAACACTTACATCAACACTTTAATCTACCATTTACATGCAAGGATAAACTGCTCTCATTGAAGTTCCATGGCTACCAAAAATATACCTCTCCCTTAACTCATCAAACTTCAAAAATCCTTCCACAATTCAAGTACCCATAACATCCATACAAAGTTTAATGAAACAAGCATCAAAATACATACTTACCGCTTTTGAAACTCTTCAAAACCTCACCAAAACATGATTTCTTGCTGCCTATCTACTGCCCAAGTTGTGTAGAACAATTTTAGTGAAGGAAACAAGTGAAAAAATGGCTTGGATCATGGGAAATGGAAGCTTGCATGAATTCGGCCATGGAGGAATTCCTTTCTTCCATTTTCGGCTGGTTTTTACAATGTTGAAGAAGGTGAGTTTCTGCTGTCCAAAATGAAGGTTAATGGTCCACTTTAGGTGTTAGTGGACCACTAAGTGGAGATTTAATGGTTGTTTATTCTTAAATTTTCAAATTCTCACATTAAGCTCCTATCTTTTGCTAATTGAATTAGGTACCACCAATTTAATTTTTCATGACATTTTTCCAAGTGTAATATCATGTATTTTTAATGGACATTTAGGTCAAAAGACAACTCAGGGTGTCAAATGACCACAATGCCCCTGTTCGGGTTGCATTCCTGATTTTTCGGTAACACCGAATTTTATCGTTTTCTCGATTTCTCACTTTTCTTTGTACTAATTAATTAATTTTTCTTTGATATTTCTAACAATATTTATGCTTCAATAGGTCTTTAATTATATCTTAAAAATATTTTCCAGGGTTTCCTACGGTCCAGGGCTAGTGAACGGTCCACGCTGCAACTTCCCGGTGCGGTCACCCATCGCTAGGGTTCTCGGCTCGTTTAACTTGGTTACATTTCATTGCTATTATTTTTCCTTTGTTTTTCTTGTATTTTCTTTTCTTGTATTTCGTTATTTTTTGTCTCCTCACTCATATCTAAGTGTAGTTCTAGGCATCCTAGCTGTCCGGACAACACTGGTCACTAGAACAGTTGAATGCACTACCGAACATAGGGGTGTTGCAATTCTCCCCCCCCTTAAAACAAATTTCGTCTCGAAATTTTACCTGGCATCAGTCTCTGAACAGCTGTGGGTGCTGTCTCCTCATATCCTCTTCACGTTCCCAAGTAGCTTCTTGGCCTGAATGATGGTTCCACAGTACTTTAACCAAGTGTATCTGTTTATTCCTCAGCTGCTTCACCTCATATGCCAGAATTTCTATGGGTTTTTCCTCATATGAGAGGTCTGGATTTACCTCAATCTCTTCAACTAATAGTACATAAGATGGGTCAGATCTATACCTCCTTAATATGGACACATGGAAGACACTATGTATCCTTTCTAGCTCCGGAGGTAATGCCAACCGGTATGCCAAAGGACCCACTCTCTCCAGAACCTCATATGGTCCGATGAAACGAGGACTCAGTTTTCCCTTTCTGCCAAATCTCATAATCCTCTTCCAATGAGAAACTTTGAGGAATACCTTATCACCTCAGATCAATATAGGACTTCTGACGGTCTGATGTAGCCTTGAGTCTATCTCTGATCAATCTGATCTTTTCCTCTGTCTACTGAACAATTTTTGGCTCAATCATCTTTCTTTCACCTATTTCATCCCAACATAGAGGAGTTCTACACTTTCTGTCATACAAAGCTTCATATGGAGGCATCCCAATGCTTGATTGGTAGCTGTTGTTATAAGCAAACTCAATCAAAGGCAAGTGTGTATCCCAACTACCTTCAAACTCAATCACACAAGCCCGTCGCATATCCTCCAATATCTGAATTACCCTCTCAGATTGGCCATCTGTCTGTGGGTGGAATGCTATGCTGAAGTTCAATCTAGTTCCTAGGGCTCTTTGAAGACTACCCCAGAATCTAGAAGTGAACCTAGGATCTCTGTCAGATACAATCGATACTGGCACTCCATGTAATTTTACAATCTCATATATGTATAATCTGGCCAATCTTTCCAGGCTATAGTCCATCCGAACTGGTAAAAAGTGAGCAGACTTGGTAAGTCTGTCAACTATAACCCATACTGCATCATGACTATTATGTGTCCTCGGAAGTCCCGTAGCAAAATCCATAGTTATCCGTTCCCATTTCCACTCTGGTACTGGCAATGGATGTAACAAACCAGTTGAAACTTGATGTTCTGCCTTTACTTGCTGACAAGTTAGGCATTTGGAAACAAATTCAGCTATATCCCTCTTCACACCCATCCACCAGTAAGGCTCTTTCAGCCCTCTGTACATTTTAGCTCCACTAGGGTGCATAGCAAAAGGAGACTCATGTGCTTCCTTCATAATGATTCGTCTCAATTCCACATCATTAGGAACGCACATTCTGCCCTGATGTAGTAGTAAACCATCATCTCTCATAAAGAATTCAGGTTTCTTGCCTTGCTGGACTTCTTTCAATAGCTTCTGATATTTTTTATCATTCTGATCTAATCAATCAACACTGGCTGTACATGCCATGCAACTACTGTCTGTCCCTCATCATCAATCTCCAAACTGGCATGCTGTGCTTTCAATTCATGTACCATGGACAAAGGAGAAACTCTGAGACTTGCTATAGTCTTGCGACTTAAGGTGTCAGCCACCACATTTGCTTTCCCTGGCTGATAGTCTATTAAGCAATCATAGTCTTTAATCAGTTCTAACCATCTCCTCTGCCTCAAATTCAATTCCTTCTGGGTGCCCAAGTACTTCAAGCTCTTGTGATCTGTGTAAATGTAGCATTTCTCCCGATACAAATAGTGTCTCCAGATCTTCAGAGCAAAAACAATAGCTACTAGCTCCAAATCATGCGTTGGGTAGTTCCTCTCATGCGGTTTCAACTGGCGTGATGCATAAGCAATGACATTCCGATGTTGCATCAGTACACAGCCTAACCCATTGTTAGAAGTATCACTATAAACTGTGTATTCTTTACCCGTGGTAGGTAAAATAAGGACTGGAGCTTCAGTCAAACACCTCTTCAACTCATCAAAACTCTGCTGGCATTTATCTGTCCACTAAAATTTTACATCTTTACGAAGCAGCTTGGTCAGTGGAGAAGCTAACATAGAAAACCATTTCACAAACCGGCGATAATATCCAGTTAAACCTAGAAAACTGCGAATTTCTGTGATATTCCCGGGTGGCTTCTAATTAAGGATAGCTTCTACCTTGTTGGAATCTACCTTGATCCCTTCAGCTGACACAACATGTCCCAAAAAGGAGATTTCTTTCAGCCAAAATTCACATTTCGACAATTTGGCATATAACTATTTCTCCCTTAAAGTATGCAGTACAATCCGTAGATGTCTGTCATACTTCTCTGCATTCCTCGAATATATCAAAATATCATCAATAAACACCACCACAAATTGGTCGAGATATGGTATGAAGATAGTGTTCATCAGATCCATAAAAGCAGCTGGAGCATTTGTTAACCTGAATGGCATTACTAGAAACTCATAGTGGCCATATCGAGTTCTGAAAGCAGTTTTTGGAATACTCTGCTCTTGCACTTTCAACTGATAATAACCATATCATAAATCAATTTTGGAGAATACAGCTGCACCCTTCAATTGATCAAACAGATCATCAATGCGAGGCAATGGATATCTGTTCTTTATTGTCATCTTATTCAACTGTCGGTAGTCAATACATAAGCGGAGAGTGTCATCTTTCTTCTTAACAAACAATACTGGTGCTCCCCAAGGTGACACACTAGGGCGGATGAAGCCCTTTTCAAGTAGTTCTTACAACTGTACCTTCAACTCCTTCAACTCTGCTGGTGCCATTCTATATGGTGTTATGGAGATTGGATCCATACCAGGTAGAACATTAATTTCAAACTGCACCTCTCTTTCTGGAGATAATCCTGGTAATTCATTAGGAAACACATCTGGAAAGTCATATACTGTAGGGATGTCCCTCAATGCTGGACTCCCCACTTGGGTGTCTACCACATGTGCCAAGTATGCTTCACACCCCTTTCTGATAATTTTTCTGGCTAGTGTAGCTGAAATGATGTTTGATGGCAATAGTCGCTCTCCTATGTATTATCACATCACCGCATCGAGGAGACCAAAGTGATTGTCTTGATCTCTGATCAATCATGGCGTGATGCCTGGCTAACCAATCCATGCCCAAGATGATATCATAATCTCTGAAGGGTATTTCAATGAGATCAGACAGAAAAAGTATGTCCTTGGATCACCAAAGGACAATCCCTACACATTATATTAACCTTGACTTCTTATCCTAGCGGACTTGTTACTAGCACCTCAAAGTCCATTTTTGTACATGGAACAGCAATGCAATCAATGATGCTAGCACTCACATTGTGTAGGGCTGGGGCATCCCCTTGTACCTCAGTCTCTATCAATTGATCAACTGAACAATCACCCTCTACCATAGTCAATTCGAGGATCTTAGACCTCCTGAACAAATAACACAAGGAGATTTTCTCCTGTTAGTGTATTTTTATAATGTAATGTACCGTATGTATCAAACAATGACATTTAGCAGTTGTACTATGAAGAAAGAATATTCAAATTATAGGTGAAAACAGAATTTAAAAACTTGCTCTGATATCACTTAAACATGTCACACCCTACCCCTCCGTAAGGCATGACATAATCCTGTAGTATACCTAATAAATTACCAACTTCGTCTACTGATATCCCATTAAATACACTACAAGGGATTTTAAACCCTTTCTTACTTCTTTTTACAGTGGTGAGCACTATTTACAGGTGTTAAAAATTTTTTTGAACTGAAGTGAAACAGCTAACACATTTGAATTATTAGTAATTTTTGTAAAAATTTTGGCGGAGTGCCATCTGTATTTTGAATAAAACAATTCTTCAAAAACCTGTAAAAAGCACTTCAAATATATTTCTCAATCTCAAACTCCAACATTTAATCAATACAATATGTTTCTCAACTCAAATTCACAATAATTTTTCAGTATTTTCAAAGGCTGAGATAAAAAATATATATCACAATATTTACAAAATAAAAATAATTTACAATTTATTTTACAACTTCAATGTACAATTTTAATTTATAACTGCTCAAAACCAAGAACACTATATACATACAGTGAACATACATTACAATACAAAATGCAAAATACGGTATACTCAATATACCCGATGATCTCTCACTGTAGTATTAGCAGCCTAGTCTGCCGCTGTCGATCTGTCTACTGCGATAAAGAATAAAAGCTATCACTGAGATAATGTCTCAGTGGTGCACAACATTAACCAAATATAACTTTAAATCACAAATCATAAGTCATATAAATAGTGGATACTTAAAACCATAGTTAAATTCAAAGACAATGAATGTCATAAAGAATTTAAACTCCATTTTACAATATCACAATAAATCTCAATAAATCAAAACATAGTTAAATTCAAAAGACAATGAATGTCAATAAGAATTTAAACTCCATTTCACAATATCACAATAATTCTCAATAAATCAAAACATAGTTAAATTCAAAAGACAGTGAATGTCAATAAGAATTTGAACTCCATTTCACAATATCACAATGAATATCAATAAATCACACACACAGCTTAATCATGTTCCAAAGTCCAATTCATCCCAAAAGCCGATGGCTAATGAGGAATTCAATTCATCCCAAAAGCCGATGGCTAGTGAGGAATAACATAGCTAGCTAGCAATAATATGAGTACTCATTCTATTCGTCCTCAACAGGCACACATCTCAACACTTCAGCTAGAGAGGGAATTCAATTCATCCCACTAGCGAGGAATTCAATCAGTATACATGATAGCTGTGGTTTCCAACCATTTACAATGCTTTTTAATCAATAAGTATCCATCAAATATCATTCAAACAATTTTTCACAATTTAAAACAATAATATACAAATAGTCATAATTTATTTCAATTGAAAAATTCAAAAGAAATAATCACAGTGCACAAACCTTCGATAATCGCTCTCAGAACACCCCTATGTTCTGTGAGTGCTCTCATCGTTTCGTGACCGATGTTGTCCGGACAGCTAGGATGCCTAGAACTACACTTAGATAGGAGTGAAGAGACATAAAATAATGAAATACAAGAAAAATAAAGGAAAAATAATAGCAATGAAATGTAACCAAGTTAAACTAGCCGAGAACCCTAACGATGGGTGACCGCACTAGGAAGTCACGGCGTAGACCGTTGACTAGCCCTGGACCGCAGGGAACCTTGAAAAATATTTTTAGGACTTAAATAAATGTCTATAGAAGTATAAATACCATTAGAAATATCAAAGAAAAATAAATTAATTAGTACAAAGAAAAGTGAGAAATCGAGAAAACGATAAAACTCGGTGTTACCGAAAAATCGGGAATGCAACCCGAACAGGGGCATTGTGGTCATTTGACACACCGAGTTGTCTTTTGAACTAAATATCCATTAAAAATACATGATATTACACTTGGAAAATGTCATGAAAAATTAAATTGGTGGTACCTAATATAAATAGCAAAAATTGAGAGTTAAATGAAGGAAAATGAAACTTTAGATTAAATTAATATTAAATCTTATATAGTGCTCCACTAACTCACATAAGTGGACCACTTACTCTTCATTTAGGACAGCAGATTCATCTTCTTCTTTAACCTCTCAAATTCAGCCGAAAATGGAGGAATGAAGAACTCCATGGCCGCATAGTTTTGGAGCTCCATGCAAGCTTGATCCAAGCCTCCTTCCTTGCACTTTCCTTCATTAAAAGTTGTCCGTACACCTTGGGCAGTAGATAGACAGCAAGAAGACCAAGTTTTGGTGAAGTTTTGAAGAGTTTCCAAAGTAGTAAGTATGTGTTTTTGATTATTGCTTCATTAAAGTTTGTGAGAATGTTATGGGTACTTGAATTGTGGAGAGATTTTTGAGGTTTGATGTTCTAAGGGAGATGTTTATTTTTGGTAGCCATGGAAACTCCATAAGAACAGTTTATCCTTGCTTGTAAATGGTAGATTAAAGGGTTGATTAAGTGTTTATGTGTGTAAGAATAAATTGGGTGATGTATATTAGATGTATATGTGAATGTACACTTAACTTTGGAAGCTCGGAAAGCAAATTGATGAAGACTACAATTCGACAACTTGAAGTGTGAACCCAAAATATATATTTCATGGCTTGGTTTATGGAATTATATGATTGAATTATGGTGCTTGTTATGGCAGCTTATACATGTGTGCAAGAGTTTGAGTTTGGATATGTAAATGAGCTAGGTTATGTGATTGAATTGTTTGTAATTTGAACTTGATAAATTCTGTACTATAAGGTGCATATTAAGTGTGGTTATAAGCTACCTAAATAACCAAAAATGTCTTGTGAAATGTGTTTAGGTTATGGTACAAAATAGAAATGGCATGAATGTGTAAATTGGTAAGTGTTAAATGCATCCTTTGATGAGTGGACAATGTGCAATAGGGCAGTATGTGTTTTGGCCTAGAACCTTAAGTGTGTGGCTCCAATTGGTATGAAACCAATTGGAGGTGAAACTAGGCACAAAAAGTGCCAACTTTCATGAAGGAAACTTACCAAAATTCTGCTTGGAAGGTAACTTGAAAAATGACCAAATCCGGATTAGTGCATTTAAGGCCTAAAAATTGACCATTTGGGCAGTAGTTAGTGTTTTGGCCATAACTCACTCAAAATAGGTCCAATTGACCTAAAATTTTACCATGAATAATTGAGACATATATCTACAAGTCTTATGAAGACACCAAAGCCCAGAAATGATCATAAGCAAGTCAAATAGCTTGCACAAGTTCGGGTCCAAAAACTGGCTGAACCTAAAATGACCTAAAGTGACCAATTTTGATGCACTTTGACCAGCAATAGTAAAATGATCATAACTTGGTCTAGTAAACTCAGAATGACTTGAAATTTTTCTCTGCGTGCAATAAGACATAGATCTACAAGTTTGTAGTTTTGACCGAAACTCGAAAACGGAGGGGACTAGGTTATCCGATTAGGTCAAATTAGTATACCGGAATCCGACAAATTGCACTAAAGTGCACTATATATAGAAATAAATTGGGTAACATGTACCAACACTAAAATGCTATAAAATGTGACATATTAGTAACATTGGAACCTAATTCACCTAGACTGCATCGAGGGTCGACATCTTAGGTTGACTAAGGAAATAATAGAATTCGATAAATTAATTATTGAACCTTATTCTTAGAGACAATTTAAATGAGTACTGAAACACTTCAAATTGTGTGTTTCAGTTAGCAAAGACTCAGGGAAAGGGAAGGAAACACTGAGTCAGAGCCAAGAGACAGTTATCAGAGGTTTGTGCATAATAGTTATTTCTTTTGAATTTTTCAATTGAAATAAATTATGATTATTTGTATGTTATTGTTTTAAATTGTGTTTGTGCACAATAATTTTGACTTCTCATTTTCTACTTAAAAATTTAATTGAATATTATAGTTTTAAATTGTGTCCGTGCGCAATACTTTTATATTCACTGCTTTTACTAGCAAATTTATTTAGAGAAATGAGTTATGAATAATTTTTTTTATTGTTTTGGTTTTGGGAATATTATTGGGAAATTATTATGTTGCCTACTTTGTAAATGGAAATATTGAGATAAATTGTGTTTAGTGGTATCGAAGCAAAGTAGGGATGGCGATACGTAACGCCTACGATTCCTGGGAACTCTCACGCGTGAACCCATGAGCTTGCATGGATGGCGATACGTAACGCTTGCAAGTGCTCTGATAAGTACACTATATTTCTCCCTCTTTGACTTGTCAGTCTGAGGTGAGTGTGGATAAGTACTCATTATTTAGCTAGCTTCCTCCCTCATTGATTTCGATTATTGGGGTGAGTGTGTCTTGTCGTGGTGTACAACACGGCATGTGTGGAAAAATTGTGTCATGGCCCAAATTGTGTTATTGATTTGCAAAACTGTATTATTCAGTTATTTGATTAAATTGTGTTATCGATTGGCAACACTGTATTCTTCAGTTATTTGATCGAATGGTGTTATTGATTGGTAAAACTGTATTATTCAGTTATTTGATCAAATTGTGTTATTGATTGGCAAAACTGTATTGTTTAGTTATTTGATCAAATTGTATCATTGATTGGCAAAACTGTGTTACTCAGTTATTTTATCAAATTTATGTTATATGAACTTTGTAAATTGTGAAATGGAATTGTGAATCATTTGATTTGTGAATTGTCAATAAAAGATTTATATATCGCATTTCAAATTGTTATTGTGCACCACTGAGTAAATTTTACTCGTGATAGCTTTCATTCTTTGTCGCAGTAAACAGATCGATAGAGCGTGAGACTAGGTCGCTAGTGCTTCAGTGAGAGATCATTGGGTATATTGAGTATACCATATTTTGCATTTTGTATTATAATGTATGATCACTGTATGTATATAGTAGTCTTGGTTTTAAGCAGTTGTAAATTAAAATTGTACATTAAAGTTGTAAAATAAATTGTAAATTATTTTGAGCTTGTAAAATTTATACTATATTTCTTTTATCTCAGCCTTTGGAAATATTGAAAAATTATTGTGGTTTTGAGTTGAGAAACATATTGTGTTGATTAAATGTTGGAGTTTGAGATTGAGAAATATATTGAAGTGCTTTTTACATGTTTTTGAAGAGCTGCTTTATTCAAAATACAAATGGCACTCTGCCAAAATTTTTACAGAAATTTTTATTTCTTCAAATGTGTTAGCTGTTTCATTTCAGTTCAAAAAATTTTTTTTAACACCTGTAAATAGTGCTCACTGTAAAAAGAAGTAAGAAAAGTTTTAAAATCCCTTGTAGTGTATTTAATGGGTTATTAGTAGACGAAGTTGGTAATTCATTAGGTATACTACGGGATCATGTCAGGCCTTACAGAGGGGTAGGGTGAGACATGTTTAAGTGGCATCAGAGCAAAGTTTTTAAATTCTGTTTTCACATATAATTTGAATATTCTTTCTTCATAGTACAATTACTCAATGTCATTGTTTGATACATACAGTATATTACATTATAAATATGCACTAACGGGAGGAAATCTCCTTGTGTTAATTGTTCAGGAGGTCAAAGATCCTCGAATTGACTATGGAAGAGGGTGATTGTTCAGCCGATCAATCAATAGAGGCTGAGGTACAAGTTGAGGCCTCAGCTCCACAAAGTGTTGAAGGCCCGACTGTACCAGTTTTATCGGTACAAATTACTGCATAAATGGCCCAGCAAATGGCCACTTTCTTTCAACAAATAGCTGATAATCTGTCAGCCCAAGCCCAAGTACAAACCCAACCCCCACAAGGGCAACATGAAATAGAGAAGAGGGAGAAACCTATGGGTCAGAGCTCAAGCAGTAATTTGAGGAAGAGAAAAGAATTTGAGGAGGCTCAGGGATATAACAGAGGTGGATCATTAAGGCAGAGACCACCAAGGTCCAGTCGTCGAACAACTAGAAGTTCCTACCCTCCTTGCCAATGTGAAACTTGTGGTAAAAATCATGGTGAGGTATGCTACAAGGCCATAAGAGCCTGTTATAATTATGGAGGCATAGGACACTTTGCCAAAGACTGCACCAGTGCCTGTAGAGTTGGACCACCTCCTACTACTGCTGAAGGGTTAGTTCAAAGCCCTGTCACCAGAAGTTCACAACCACCCAGCAGAGGTAGAGGTAGGGGTAGAGGTAACCCAGCAGGCAGCCAAGGCACAGTGAAACAATTAGAGCAAGACAGTGCTCCAGTTAGAGTCTACGCAATGAGACAGAGAGAAGAAGTTGAGACATCTGATATTGTGGCTGGTACCTTCTCAACTTTTAATCAAGATGTGTTTGTGTTATTTGATTCGGGTTCTACCCATTCTTATGTGAGTGCTAGCATCATTGATTGCATTGTTGTTCCATATACAAAAAAATAAACTTTGAGGTGCTAATAACTAGTCCGTTAGGACAAGAGGTCAGGGTTAATAGAATGTATAGGGATTGTCCTTTGGTGATCCAAGGACACACTTTTCTATCTGATCTCATTCAAATACCTTTCAGAGATTATGATATCATTTTGGGCATGGATTTGCTAGCCAGGCATCACGCCATGATTAATTGTAGATTGAAGACAGTCACTTTTGGTCTCCTTCAGTATAGTGATGTGGTAATACATGGGGAGAGGCAGCTATTGTCATCAAACGTCATTTCGACTGCACTAGCCAGAAAAATGATCAGAAAGGGGTGTGAAGCATACTTGGCACATGTGGTAGACACCCAAGTGGGGAGTCCAGCATTGAGGGACATCCCTACAGTATATGACTTTCAAGATGTATTTCCTGATGAATTGCCAGGATTACCTCTAGAAAGAGAGGTGCAGTTTGGAATTAATGTTATGCCTGGTGTGGATCCAATCTCCATAACACCATATAGAATAGCACCAGCAGAGTTGAAGGAGTTGAAGATAAAGTTGCAAGAACTACTTGAAAAGGGCTTCATCCGCCCTGGTGTGTCACCATGGGGAGCACCAGTATTGTTTATTAAGAAGAAGGATGGCACTCTTCGTTTATGTATTGTTTGACCTAGAATCTGTATACTTTTATGCTAGTGTTAGAATTATATGTTCTGTTGTTATTCCTTTACAGGGGAATAAATTTTGATGCATTAGTGATTAGTCCTTTAAGATAAGGATTGTGAGAATAAGTGAAATTAGTTTTGAAAGAGTTTATCAGCGATAAGTATTTTCTAACACACCATAAATTATAAAGCTAAATGGCAAGCCTACTTAATATAAGGCAAGAGGACGTAAAAGTAAGTTACAGTAATAGAATTGCTCTAGATGAGGGCAAGGATGTTACTGTTAGTAATTGTTAATGGATATTGTAATCATAATAAGATTCGAATATCAGTAAATTTGAAAAGGATAAAATATCGAAAAATTTGATTTATTGGGATGTATCGTAGTAACTATGCAATGTTCTTGATGTTTGTACTGTAAGCTGCAGATTAGAGTACTGACTTGAGATTATTGTGCAGAGTTACGTACTACTCAATAGTACACCAAGATGAGAATAGTTGCTAACGGCATCTGTTTTGGTATAGTTATGCTAGGACAGAATTTAATTGTTAGAAATAAGTTTGAAAATCCTACTTAGGGATTTAAAACTCAAAAGTTAGAAAATCGAAAGGTTATAGTTTAGTACAGAAGGAAGTAAGTTATAGAATATTAAAAGAGTTGTGGAAGTAGAAATTTGAATAGTTGATTCAGATATAATAAAGAAATGTTACGAATGTGAGGAAGACTATTGATTAGAATGGTCAGAGGACCAATGACTAGATAAATCATTCTAACATGACCTCAAGGGTCATTCAAGAAGGAACATTAATCGAAATATTAGACAGTACAATAGTAAGAGAAGATTGGTGTTATACAAACAAATTAAATGTTGTATTAGATTGTTAAAAGTCTTATACAAATTCGAGGGAAAGAAAATTATACGATCATATAAAAAGGAGAAAATAAACGTATGACTATTGTAAGATGGCTATTGGGTAAAATTTCACGGACAAAATTTATTTTAAGGGGGGGAGAATTGTAACACCCTTATGTTCGGTAGTGCGTTCTACTGTTCCTGTGACCAGTGTTGTCTGGACAGCTAGGATGCCTAGAACTACACTTAGATAGGAGTGAGGAGACATAAAATAATGAAATACATGAAAAGAAAATACAAGAAATAGCAATGAAATGTAACCAAGTTAAACTAGCCGAGAACCCTAGCGATGGGTGACCGTACCGGGAAGTCGCGACGTGGATCGTTGATTAGCCCTGGACCGTGGGGAACCCTGAAAAATATTTTTAGGACTTAAATAAATGTCTATTGAAGTATAAATACCATTAGAAATATCAAAGAAAAATAAATTAATTAGTACAAAGAAAAGTGAGAAATCGAGAAAACGATAAAACTCGGTGTTACCGAAAAATCAGGAATGCAACTTGAATAGGGGCATTGTGGTCATTTGACACCCCGAGTTGTCTTTTGACCTTAATGTCCAATACATGATATTACACTTGGAAAATGTCATGAAAAATTAAATTGGTGGTACCTAATGTAAATAGCAAAAATTGAGAGTTAAATGAAGGAAAATGAAACTTTAGATTAAATTAATATTAAATCTTATATAGTGCTCCACTAACTCACATAAGTGGACCACTTACTCTTCATTTAGGACAGCAGATTCATCTTCTTCTTTAACCTCTCAAATTCAGCCGAAAATGGAGGAATGAAGAACTCCATGGCCGCATGGTTTTGGAGTTCCATGCAAGCTTAATCCAAGCCTACTTCCTTGCACTTTCCTTCATTAAAAGTTGTCCAAACACCTTGGGCAGTAGATAGGCAGCAAGAAGACCAAGTTTTGGTGAAGTTTTGAAGAGTTTCCAAAGTAGTAAGTATGTGTTTTTGATTATTGCTTCATTAAAGTTTGTGAGGATATTATGGGTACTTGAATTGTAGAGAGATTTTTGAGGTTTGATGTTCTAAGGGAGATGTTTATTTTTGGCAGCCATGGAAACTCCATAAGAACAGTTTATCCTTGCTTGTAAATGGTAGATTAAAGGGTTGATTAAGTGTTTATGTGTGTAGGAATAAATTGGGTGATGTATATTAGATGTATATGTGAATGTACACTTAACTTTGGAAGCTTGGAAAGCAAATTGATGAAGACTACAATTCGGCAACTTGAAGTGTGAACCCAAAATATGTATTTCATGGCTTGGTTTATGGAATTATATGATTGAATTATGGTGCTTGTTATGGCAGCTTATACATGTGTGCAAGAGTTTGAGTTTGGAAATGTAAATGAGCTAGGTTATGTGATTGAATTGTTTGTAATTTGAACTTGATAAATTCTGTACTATAAGGTGCATATTGAGTGTGGTTATAAGCTGCCTAAATAACCAAAAATGTCTTCTGAAATGTTTTTAAGTTATGGTATAAAACAAAAATGGCATGAATGTGTAAATTGATAAGTGTTAAATGCATCCTTTGATGAGTGATGGACAATGTGCAATAGGGTAGTGTGTGTTTTGGCCTAGAACCTTAAGTGTATGGCTCCAATTGGTATGAAACCAATTGGAGGTGAAACTAGGCACAAAAAGTGCCAACTTTCATGAAGGAAGCTTACCAAAATTCTACTTGGAAGGTAACATGAAAAATGACCAAATCCGAATTAGTGCATTTAAGGCTTGAAAATTGACCATTTGGGCAGTAGTTAGTGTTTTGGCCATAACTCACTCAAAATAAGCCCAATTGACCTGAAATTTTACCATGAATAGTTGAGACATATATGTACAAGTCTTATGAAGACACCAAAGCCCAGAAATGACCATAAGCAAGTCAAATAGCTTGCACAAGTTCGGGTCCAAAAACTAGCCGAACCTAAAATGACCTAAAGTGATCAATTTTGATGCACTTTGACCAGCAATAGTAAAATGACCATAACTTGGTCTAGTAAACTCAGAATGACCTGAAATTTTTTCCCGCGTGCAATAAGACATAGATCTACAAGTTTGTAGTTTTGTTCGAAACTCAAAAACCGAGGGAACTAGGTCATTCGGTTTGGTCAAATTAGTATAACAGAATCCGACAAATTACACTAAAGTGCACTATACATAGAAATGAATTGGATAACATGTACCAATACTAAAAGGCTATAAAATATGACGTATTGGTAACATTGAAACCTAATTCACCTAGATCGCATCGAGGGTCGACATCTTAGGTTGACTAAGGAAATAATAGAATTCGATAAATTAATTATTAAATCTTATTCTTAGAGACAGTTTAAATGAGTACTGAAACACTTCAAATTGTGTGTTTCATTTAGCAAAGACTCAAGGAAAGGGAAGGAAACACTGAGTCAGAGCCAAGAGATAGTTATCAGAGGTTTGTGCACAATAGTTATTTCTTTTGAATTTTTCAATTGAAATAAATTATGATTATTTGTATGTTATTATTTTAAATTGTGCTTGTGCACAATAATTTTGACTTCTCATTTTCTACTTAAAAATTTAATTGAACATTATAGTTTTAAATTGTGTCTGTGCACGATACTTTTATATTCACTGCTTTTACTAGCAAATTTATTTGGAGAAATAAGTTATGAATAATTTTTTATTATTTTGGTTTTGGGAATATTATTTGGAAATTATTGTGTTGCCTACTTTGTAAATGGAAATATTGAGATAAATTGTGTTTAGTGGTATCAGAGCAAAGTAGGAACGGTGATACGTAACGCCTGCGATTCATGGGAACTCTCACGTGTGGGAGCTTGCAGGGATGGCGATACATAACGCCTGGAAGTGCCTGATAAGTACACTATATTCCTCCCTCTTTGACTTGTTAGTCTGAGGTGAGTGTGGATGAGTACTCATTACTTAGCTAGCTTCCTCCCTCATTAATTTCGATTATTGGGGTGAGTGTGTCTTGTCGTGATGTACAACACGGCATGTGTGGAAAAATTGTATCATAGCCCAAATTATGTTATTGATTTGCAAAACTGTATTATTCAGTTATTTGATTAAATTGTGTTATCGATTAGCAACACTGTATTCTTCAGTTATTTGATCGAATGGTGTTATTGATTGGTAAAACTGTATTATTCAGTTATTTGATCAAATTGTGTTATTGATTGGCAAAACTGTATTGTTCAGTTATTTGATCAAATTGTGTTATTGATTGGCAAAACTGTGTTACTCAGTTATTTGATCAATTTTGTATTATATGAACTTTGTAAATTGTGAATCATTTGATTAGTGAATTGTCAATAAAAGATTTATATATCGCATTTCAAATTGTTATTGTGCACCACTGAGTAAATTTTACTCAGCGATAGCTTTTCATTGCTATCGCAGGTAGACAGACTGACAGGGCAGCAGACTAGGCTGCTAGTGCTTCAGTGAGAGATTATCGGGTATATTGAGTATACCATATTTTGCATTTTGTATTATAATGTATGATCACTGTATGTATATAGTGTTCTTGGTTTTGAGCAGTTGTAAATTAAAATTATACATTGAAGTTGTAAAATAAATTGTAAATTATTTTGGGCTTGTAAAATTTGTACTATATTTCTTTTATCTTAGCCTTTGGAAATATTGAAAAATTATTGTGGTTTTGGGTTGAGAAACATGTTGTGTTGATTAAATGTTGGAGTTTGAGATTGAGAAATATATTGAAGTGCTTTTTACATGTTTTTGAAGAACTGCTTTATTCAAAATACTAATGGCACTCTGCCAAAATTTTTACAGAAATTATTATTTCTTCAAATGTGTTAGCTGTTTCACTTCAGTTCAAAAAATTTTTTTTAACACCTATAAATTGTGCTCACCACTGTAAAAAGAAATAAGAAAAGTTTTAAAATCCCTTGTAGTATATTTAATGGGTTATCAATAGACGAAGTTGGTAATTTATCAGGTATACTACGGGATCATGTCATGCGTTACAGAGGGGTAGGGTGTGACAGTCTCTTGGCTCTGATTCAGTGTTTCTTTCCCCTTCCCTGAGTCTTTGTTAACTGAAATACACAATTTGAAGTGTTTCAGTACTCATTTAAACTGTCTCTAAGAATAAAGCTTAATAATTAACTTATCGAATTCTATTATTTCCTTAGTCAACCTAAGATGTTGACCCTCGATGCAGTCTAGGTGAATTAGGTTTTAATGTTACCAATATGTCACATTTGTAGCCTTTTAGTGTTGGTACATGTTACCCAATTCATTTTCATGTATAGTGCATTTTATTGCAATTTGTCAGATTCCGATATACTAATTTTACCTAGCCGGATGACCTAGTTTCCCCAGTTTTTGGATTTTGGTCAAAACTACAAACTTGTTGGTCTATTTCTTATTGCACGCGGGGCAAAATTTCAAGTCATTCTGAGTTCTGTAAACCAAGTTATGGTCAATTTACCAATGCTGGTCAAAATGTATCAAAATGGTCACTTTAGGTCATTTTTAGGTCACTTTTGGTTCGGCCAGTTTTTGGACCCGAATTTGTGAAACTATTTGGCTTGGTTCTGGCAATTTCTGGGCTTTGGTGTCTTCATAAGAATTGTAGATATATGTCTCAACTATTCATGGTAAAAATTTCAGGTCAATTGGACCTGTTTTGAGGCTTTCAATGTACTAATTCGGATTTGGTCATTTTTCAAATTACCTTCCAAGCAGAATTTTGGTAAGCTTCCTTCATGAAAGTTGGCACATTTTGTGCCTAGTTTCACCTCCAATTGGTCTCATACCAATTGGAGTCACACACTTGAGGTTCTAAGCCAAAACCTACACTACCCTGCAACATACTCTTCATCACATACCAAAGGACACATTCAACACTTACCAAGTCACTTCCTTTATGCCATTTCTGTTTTGTACCATAACATAAACACATTTAGCAACTCATTTTTGGTCATTTTGACAGCTTATAACCACACTCAATATGCACATTATAGTATAGAATTTTCCAAGTCCAAATTATAAACAATTTAACCACATAACCTAGCTCATTTACATGTCCACATTCAAACCCTTATACACATATACATGCTGCCATAACAAGCACCATAATTCAACAATATAATTCCATAAACCAACCCATGAAACAACATATTTTGATTTACACTTCAAGTTATCGATTGTAATCTTCTTCAATTAGCTTTCCAAACTTCCAAAATCAATTGTACTATCACACATACATTATCCAATTTATTCCTACACATATAAACACTTACATCAACACTTTAATCTACCATTTACATGCAAGGATAAACTACTCTCATTGAAGTTCCATGGCTGCCAAAAATATACCTCTCCCCTAACTCATCAAACTTCAAAAATCCTTCCACAATTCAAGTACCCATAACATCCATACAAAGTTTAATGAAACAAGCATCAAAAATACATACTTACCACTTTTGAAACTCTTCAAAACCTCACCAAAACATGATTTTCTTGCTGCCTATCTACTGCCTAAGTTGTGTAGAACAATTTTAGTGAAGGAAACAAGTGAAAAAATGGCTTGGATCATGGGAAATGGAAGCTTGCATGAATTCGGCCATGGAGGAATTCCTTTCTTCCATTTTCGGTTGGTTTTTGCAATGTTGAAGAAGGTGATTTTTCGCTATCCAAAATGAAGGTTAATGGTCCACTTTAGGTGTTAGTGGACCACTATGTGGAGATTTAATGGTTGTTTATTCTTAAATTTCCAAATTCTTACATTAAGCTCCTATCTTTTGCTAATTGAATTAGGTACCACCAATTTAATTTTTCATGACATTTTTCCAAGTGTAATATCATGTATTTTTAATGGAAATTTAGGTCAAAAGACAACTCGGGGTGTCAAATGACCACAATGCCCCTGTTCGGGTTGCATTCCTGATTTTTCGGCAATACCAAATTTTATCGTTTTCTCGATTTCTCACTTTTCTTTGTACTAATGAATTAATTAATTTTTCTTTGATATTTTAATGATATTTATGCTTCAATAGGTCTTTAATTACATCTTAAAAATATTTTCCAGAGTTCCCCGCGGTCTAGGGCTAGTCAACGGTCCACATCGCAACTTCCCAGTGCGGTCACCCATCGCTAGGGTTTTCGGCTCGTTTAACTTGGTTACATTTCATTGCTATTATTTTTTCTTTGTTTTTCTTGTATTTTCTTTTCTTGTATTTCGTTATTTTATGTCTCCTCACTCATATCTAAGTGTAGTTCTAGGCATCCTAGCTGTCTGGACAACACTAGTCACTAGAACAGTAAAACGCACTACCAAACATAGGGGTGTTACACTTTGACCTATTTACGATGTGTTTGAATGGTTAGAAGTAAAATCAAATTTGAATAGGTGGGGGTCTAATTCTGGACAGCCTGACCTAGGTCCCTTTCAGGGATCAAAACTGAAATTTTGCCAACCCAATTGGTGTGAGGCTAATTGGATATGAAAGTAGACACATAATGACACAATTTTCATGCAGAAACCATGCTCAGAAAATGACATTAAGGTAGTGAAAAATTAGGTCAAATCCGGGTAATGTGCACTGCCACTATACCAAAATGACCAAATGAACAGTGTATCTGTTCATTTGGCCATAACTTGGTGTAGGAAGGTCCAAATGACCTGAATTTTATACCGATGGAAATCTGAGACATAGCACTACAACTTTGATGAAGAATACAAACTCAAATTCTGACAATAAACTATCCAAAAAGTGGGCTGCAATCAGCACACTAAAATTGCCAGAACCAAGAAAAGTGCTTAGAATTCTGGGTTTGAACTAATCCGGCCAGCCTTAGAATAATGACCGTATCTTGGGTTACAAAACTCCAAATGGAGTGATTCAAAAAGAAAAATAAAGATAAGACAATAAGGAACAACTTTTATGAAGAACACTTAGCCAAATTCCCACAGTAACAAGACTAATGGAATATTGCAAAATAGGGCACCAAAACTGGAAAATTGAATTTTCTCTTAGGAGACTTAAAAATTGAAATGGCAACCAAGACCAACAAATTAGACACTAAAAATGTGGTATGTGGGTGTAATTGGAATTCACATACCTATTAAACATGAGAAAGTCAATATTTTGACTTGAATAGTAACCCCGAAATGCAAATTTTAAAGAATGTTAATTTAAGCATATTAGGGCTAGAATTGAGTAGACATGAATTTATTTATTAGATTTATTATAAGACATGATATTGAAACACTGTAAACTGTGTGTTCAGTTGAAAAAGCTACTGAGAAAGGAAAGGAAACATTGAGTCAAAGCCAAGAGGCGACTCGTACGGGGTTTGTGCACAACATAAAAACTTCTTTGAATTTTCTTTTACAAATTGTTGGAATGGACTATGAAAAATTAAATTGTGACTTATTTGTATAGAAAATTTTGATTGAAAGGAACAATATGCTATTGACCTAAACTGTTGGGAAAATAAATTGTATGTGTTTGATTTGTAAATTACTGTTTAGAAAATTGTTAAAATAGTTTGAAACCGCAGTATCATGACCAAATGTCTGAATGCCTCACTAGCTTGAGTAGTGGGAGAAATTAGTTTTGTATTCCCTCTCTGACTGAAGTGTTGAGGTGTGTACTAGTAGAGGAAGAAATTTGAATGGGTACCCATAGATTTGAGCTAGCTAGCCTTGGTATTCCTCATAAGCCTTCGGCTATTGAGATGAAAAATATATTGATGGCATGATATACTGTGTGATTTTATAAAAATTGTTTTATGGCTTCTGAAGTGAAAATTTCTTTGATTAAAATTTTATATTGTGTTGTGTCTCTGTTTATCAATTCTAGTACTATTTTGGACTAATCATGATTTAATTTATGCATAAATTGGTATTTTGTTATTTTGTGCACTACTGAGTAATTGTACTCAGTAATGGCTTTTTGTTGCTGTCACAGGTAGAGAGACTGGTAAAGCAGCAGAGTAAGCTGCTAAGGATTGAAAGTACTTCACTTTTGGATTTTTCTCTGCTATTGAATTATACCCTTTTTGTACATATTTATTTTAATGTATATGACTGTATGTATGTTTTATAATTGGTCTTGAGCATTCGTACAGTAAATTGTAATGTTATCATTTTTGGAGTTATGTTGTAAATTAAACTTGTGGATGTAAAGTAAATATTTTAAATGCAATGTAATGAGTTGATTTAATTGTTTTGAAATATTGAGAATTATGAAAATTTGAGTTGTGTTGGTATATTGGAGGTTGAGGATGGTGATTGAAATTCAATTTGGAAGTGTTTTTTATAGGTTAAAATTTTTTGTTTTTCTCAATTACAGACGGCACTCTGCCAAAATTTCTACAAACTTTGTGAAAAAATAAAAATGGTCAAAATTTTTACCTAACATTTAAACTCCAATTAAAAGTTTTTAATACCTGTTAAAAGTGCTCGCCACCTTCAAAAGAGATAAAATTGTTTTAAAATCCCTTGTAATGTATTTAATGGGTTATCGGTAGGCGAAGTTCGATAATTCATTAAGTATACTACGGGATCATATTATGCCTTACAGAGGGGTAAGTTGTGACAATAGTGACGTTCAACTTAATGCAATTTGCTTTGAATAAGAGAAATTAATTAACCTATCCATGTTTTAAATAAGTTGAAAAGCAATAATAATCTCAAAGGGCCTGTTTGGTATTGCTGTTAAAACTGCTATTGAGAAAATTACTTTTTTAAATATATTAGTTAGAGAGTATTAAAAAATAATTAAAAATAAAATTTGATCAGTTTTAGTCATAAGAAAACTAAAGTAACAAAACAGCTTTTTTCAAATTGGTTTTCTCAACAGCATCTAAAATTGTACTTTTATTCAGAAAAACAATTTCAAGCTCTAAAACTCAATGCCAAATAGGGCTAAAGTTAGTGTTGAAAATGTAATACCTTACCTTTCTATAAAATATGACATGATCCCGTAGTATACTTAATGAATTATCGAACTCCGCCTACCGATAACCCATTAAATATACTACAAGGAATTTTAAACAAACCAATTTCTTTTTAATTAAATTGTTGCTAAGAAGAATAATAAAATATTACGAAATCCTTTAAGACTCAAAGAATTTATTATATTTTATTTTACAAAAAATTCACGTGGTAACGGCTATAATTTTGATAAACTAAGTTTTTAAACCTGTGAGAAATAGTATATATAAATTTAACTATATCAAACTCAAATAATATCTTTTTATTCATTCCATATTAAGGAAATAGAATCACTTCATTTCATTCCATCAGAAACATTCATTTACAATTCAGAATGATATGTAATTACAAATTTACAAACTCAAAATTTCAAAATATTACAAAAATATTATTACAATTCTTTCTATACAACTACTCATCTGTCTCTTACATACATATAGAACCACTTTACATCAAAACGAATTTACAAGGGTATACCTAGTATATACCAGCAAAATAGTTTGCTCAACACAGCTTCAAACAGCTCACTCAACTGCTTTATCTTTCTCTTTTCTCCTACCTGCGACAACATATAAAAGCTATCGCTGAGTGTTGAACTCAGTGGTGCACAGTTATAATTTTTTAAACTCAATATAAACATGATTTATCAAATTATAACAAAGAATTTGAAATATCCAAATGTTCCATAAATCATAAAACCAATGTTAAAAATTTCAATCATACAAATCATTTGTCTCAATCACTTTTTATGAAAGCATTCACAAATCAATAGTGTTGCCAACAATCACACAGTTAGGGCCATGACACAAAATTTCATGATCAATGCTGCGTTGTACACCATAACAAAGCAATCTCACCTCAATAACCTAAGCTAAAGGGGGATACAAAGGCTAGCAAGCAAATATGAGTATTCATCCAATCTCAACTTCAATTGGCAAGCCAGTGTAACACCTCTATTTGCATAGCCTGATATATTTTACTGTTCCGGTTACCGGTATCGGTCCAGATAATTAAGAGGATTAGAACCACGTCTAAGACAATTAGATAAGCTCTAAACACAAATAATTAGTAATTGTCAATTAGTTAAGTATAAATAAGAAAAACAGAACATAAGAAGTTAAATGAGCCGAGAGTCACAGCGATGGGTGACCTTCTCGGGAAGGACTGCGAGGTTGATTTAAACTCAAATTTCGAACCGTAAAATGTGACGCCGCGGTCCTTAGGACTATTGCGAACATAGTGGAAAAGAGAAAATCATGAAAAAGAATTGTTAAGCCGGTCAAATAATTAGGTCAGGGATCCAGAAGAAATATCAAATAACTAGCAAACCGAATTGAACCAGCGAGGGGCAATTTGGTCAGTTCACCCCTAGAGCTAACTCCTGACCTAACTGTCTAATAAAATCTGAGAAATAAAAATTTTGAAATATAGATTTAAATTGAAGAAGTGTAGAAAAACAAAAGGAAAAAGAAAAAAAAAGGGGGGATTAATGACATCATACAAGTGACATAAGCATGACCTTATAAATGATTATTAATTAATTAAATAATTTGACTAAGTCAAAATTTGGATAAATAGACATAAAATGAAAATAAAAATAAAAATATAATTTTTTGGTCTTCTTCTCCTATCTAGGCCGCCACTTTCTCTCTCCACTCTCTCTCATTTTTCTTCTTCCTTCCTCCATGGAAGCTCACCCAAGCTTTCCAAAACCCTAAAATCAACCATCAATTGTAGACTTTCCTTAATAAAAAAATTACCCTTGAGTCTTGATTTGAAGATTGAAAGTAAAAAAAAAGAAAGGGAAAATTTAAGAATTAGAGAAGATAGAAAAGCTTCATTGAGGTAAGCTTTCTTTTAAGTTAAATTAGTTATGTATGCTTGGAAGTGAACTTGAAGATGACGATTTAAATTTAGAAATTACAAAAATTATGCATGTCTTGGTAAACATGAATTTCGGTTAGCTAGGGTTTAGGCTTGAAATGAGTGAATTTGATGCATTTGAATGGTTGTTTAGGTTGAATTATGTATCTAGACTATAGATAGGTGTTTAGAATGCATTAGATTTGAATTTTATGAAAGTTAGGGTTTTGGACCTAGGGTTTGGGAGATGAAATTTTGAGAATTGGTTAAATGGTGTGTTTGACCTTGTTTGAGCTGAAAAATGATCATGTATGACCAATTGTGGTGTGTTGGAAGTGTTGGAACCAAATGGAAATTCAGATTGGATATGGTCATTCTGTAGGCAGCATGACTAAGGTCCCTTTCAGGGACTAAAACTGAAAATTTACCAACTAAATTGGTGTGAGGCCAATTGGGAATGAAACTAGACATAAAATGACACATTTTTCATTCAGGAATCATGCCCAGAAAGTGACCATAGCATAGTGAACAAATTGGCCAAATCCGGATTAGGCAAACTGACCTGTACAAAAATGACCAAATGAATAGTATTTGTTCATTTAGCCATAACTTAGGCTAGGAAGGTCCAAATGACCTGAAATTTCACCAGTAGAAAGCTGAGACATAGCCCTACAACTTTCATGAAGAACACAAGTCCAAATTATTCCCTTAACCAAGTTATTTAGCCACCCAAATTTAGTGACCTAAAACTGCCAGAACCAAGTTTAGTGCCCAGAAAATCTGGGTTAGACCAATCCGGCCAGCCATGTTTAAATGGCTATAACATGAGCTAAAAAACTGCAATTGGTGTGATTCAAAAAGGGAAATAAAGTTAAGACAATAAGGAACAATTTTTATGAAGAAAACTTAGCCAAATTCTAATAGCAACATGACCAATGGAACAGTGCAAACTAAGACACCAAAACTGAAAATTTGCAATTTTGCCTAAAAGACTTAAAATTTGAGAAAAGAACCAAAACCAACAAATTAGGTAACCAAAATGTGGTATGTGTGTAACACCCCTATGTTTGGTAGTGCGTTCTACTGTTCCGGTGACCAGTGTCTGTCCGGACAGCTAGAATGCCTAGAACTACATTTAAATATTGATGAGGAGACATAAAATAATACAAGAAAAGAAAGTACAAGAAAAACAAAGGAAAAATAATAGCAATGAAATGTAAGCAAGTTAAACGAGTCGAGAACCCGAGCGATGGGTGACCGCACTGAGAAGTCGCGACATGGACCGTTGACTAGCCCTGGACCGCGGGGAACCTTGGAAAATATTTTTAGGACTTAAATAAATGTCTATTGAAGTATAAATATCATTATAAATATCAAAGAAAAATTAAATAATTAGTACAAAGAAAAACGGGAAATCGAGAAAATGACAAAACTCGGTGTTATTGAAAAATCGGGAATGCAACCCGAACAGGGGCATTATAGTCATTTGACACCCCGAGTTGTCTTTTGACCTAAATGTCCATTGAAAATAAATGATATTACACTTGGAAAATGTCATGAAAAATTAAATTGGTGGTACATAAATTAAATAGCAAAAATTAGGAGTTAAATGTGGAATTTGAAAACTTTAGAATATTGAATACTTAAATCTCCTCTTAGTGGTCCACTAACACCTAAAGTGGACCATTAATCTTCATTTTAGATGGCAGAAACACACCTTCTTCAGCCTCTTAAAATTCAGCCAAAAATGGAAGAAAGTACCTCCATGGCCGCATTGTTTACAAGCTTCATGCAAGCATGATCCAAGCCATTTTTCCACTAACTCCCTTCACTAAAATTGCTCTACACCACTTGGGCAGTAGATAGGCAGTAAGAAGATCAAGTTTAGTCAAGTTTTTGAAGAGTTTCCAAAGTGGTAAGTAGGTATTTTTGATGCTTGCTTCATTAAAGTTTGTGTGGATGTTATGGGTAGTTGAATTGTAGAAAGATTTTTGGAGTTTGATGTTTAAAGAGAGATGTATATTTTTGGCAGCCATGGAAACTCCATAAGAACAGTTTATCCTTGCATGTAAATGGTAGATTAAAGTGTTGATGAAGTGTTTATGTGTGTAGGAATAAATTGGGTGATGTGTACTAAATGTATGTGAATGTACACTTGATTTTGGAAGCTTAGAAGTTAATTGAGAGAGATGTATGAATCGGCAATTTGAAGTGTGGACCAAAAAAATGTTGTTTCATGGTTTGGTTTATGGAAATTTATTGTTGAATTATGGTGCTTGTTATGACAGCTTGTACATATGTATAAAGGTGTGAGTTTGGACATGTGAATGAGCTAGGTTATGTGGTTAAATTGTTTGTAATTTGAACTTGGAAAATTCTGGACTATTATGTGCATATTGAGTATGGTTATAAGCTGCCAAAATGACAAAAAATGTGTTGTGAAATGTATTTATGTTATGGTACAAAATAGAAATGACATGAATGTGTAACTTGGTAAGTGTTAAAAGTGTAATTGATGAGTGATGAATAATGAATAGCAGGGCAGTGTGTATTTTGGCTTAGAACCTTAAGTGTGTGGCTCCAATTGGTATGATACCAATTGGTATGATACCAATTGGAGGTGAAACTAGGCACAAAATGTGCCAACTTTCATGAAGGAAGCTTACCAAAATTCTGCTTGGAAGGTAACTTGAAAAATGACCAAATCCGGATTAGTGCATTTAAGGCCTAAAAATTGACCATTTGGGCAGCAGTTAGTTTTTTTGCCATAACTCACTCAAAATAGGTCCAATTGACCTGAAATTTTTAACATGAATAGTTAAGACATGTATCTATAACTCTTATGAAACCAACACCCAGAAATGACCATAAGCAAGTCAAATAGCTTGCACAAGTTTAGGCCCAAAAACTGGCCGAACCAAAAGTAACCTAAAAATGACCATTTTGATGCATTCTGATCAGTATTGGTAAATTGACCATAACTTGGTCTACATAATTTAGAATGACTTGAAATTTTGCTCCACGTGTAATAAGACATAGACCTACAAGTTTGTAGCATTGATCGAAACTCGAAAACCGAGGAAACTAGATCGTCCGGCTAAGTTAAATAGTACACCGAAATCCAGCAAATTGCAATAAAATGCAATATACTTGAAAGTGAATTTAGTAACATGTACCAACACTAAAAGGCTACAAATGTGACATATTGATAACATTAAAATCTAATTCACCTAGAATGCATCGAGGGTCAACATCTTAGGTTGACTAAGGAAATAATAGAATTCAATAAGTTAATTATTAAGCATTATCGTTAGAGACAGTTTAAATGAGTACTAAAACACTTCAAATTGGGTGTTTCAGTTAGCAAAGACTCATGGAAAGGAAAGGAAACACTGAGTAAGAGCCAAGAGACAGTTATCAGAGGTTTGTGCACAACTAGTTTTTAACTGATTTTGTTCTGAATATTTCATATGATTAAATGACATATTTTTCTTATGTATTACGTTTAACAAGCATTGGATTTAATTCAATGATTATTGAAATTATTATAATATGTATGAATTTAGCTTTGTGAAATGGTATTTCCACAAGTATTAAGCATTATTGTGAATTGAATAAATTATGTTTTGGAAAATTGTAATAGAACATATTTTGAATTGTGATGGGCAATTTGCATGGAAAAATGCAAATTTATGATTTGAATTGTGATGAGCATAAAAATTATTGGATATTAGAATTGACTTTGAATCGAATTGTATTGTGATTTATGCTCACTAAAAGGATTGTGATATTCTTTTATAGTTCACTATAGATGCTTGACTAGGTTATTACCCGTCTCTCTCATTTGTTAAGAAGACAATGGAGTTAGTTGTGTTTTGATTACCATGGTACGTGCACAGGCTTAGATTCTCCTCTTATTAGAGGTTAGATCTAAGTTCTTTTATGTTATGGCGCTTGTGGAAGATTCATTATTGTGATGTGTACTGTGCACGATGATTCGACCTCCCTGACCATAGGGAGTTAAAATCCAATTCGACCTCCCCGACCATAGGGAGTTAGAATCACCCCGAAGATGGCCTTTTCGGATTAGTCTTGCATAGTTAGTGAGATACAGAATGGTTTTTGAGATACAGAATGGTTTTTGAGATACAAAATGGTTTTTGAGATATAGAATGGTTTTTAAGATATAGAATGGTTTTTGAAACACAGAATGTTTTTGAATAGTAAAGAATTGTGATTTCAATTATGATTTATGTATAATTGATTTTGTTGAAATTACCTTAAATGGTTAGTTATGATTTGATAAATTAAACTTCGTGATCAAAGTCATTTTATACAAATGATTCATATTATTGGCAATGAATATTTTGAGTTTTGGAATTTGATGAATATCCAGATTTCCAAATTATTTGCTATATTTTTTGTTAAGGTATATTGTACTATATTTTAAATTATAGTTGTGCACCACTGAGTTCATCACTTAGCGATTGCTTTGTATGCTGTCGCAGGTGAAAAGAGCATAGAGCAATTGAGTAAACTTCTTTGAAGAGACATTCAGATCAGCTCCAGGTATAACCATGTACACAGGTTTTGATGTATGCATGTAATAATATGTATGTAAATTATTTGAGCAGTTGTATAAAAACTCTTGTAAAACATTTTGGTATGTAATTAAATGTAAATTATTATAAATGTAAATTTGAGATTTCATTTACTTGAATAGTTTTGTAATATAAATTTTGAGTCTTGTAATCAATGAAATATTTCTTTATGATGAGATTACTTTGAAAATGAATTGATTGTTTATTGAGAATTGAATTGTGAATTGAAATGAAGTTATTGGAGTTGTATTTGATAAAACATATTGGGAGCATTTTCTTTTGCAGGATTGAAGAACTGTTTTCTCAAAATACAGCCGGTACTTTGCCGAAATTTTGAAAAAATTTTTATAACACCAGATTTTAATCGATGATTTAAATTGCACAAAAATTGTTTTAAAATCCCCTGTAGTATATCTAATGGGCTATCAGTAGGCGAAGTACGGTAATTCATTAGGTATACTACGGGATCATGTTACATCTTACAGGGGAGTAGGGTTTGACAATGTGAGTGGAAATAGAATTCCCATACCTATTAAGCCTTAGAAAGTCAACAAATTGACTTGAATAGTGCCGTGAATAGTAACCCCAAAATATAAATTTTAAAGAACGTCAAGTTTAGCATATTAAAGCCAGGTATAAGTAGAGTTGAATTTATTTATGGAGTTATGATAAATTGTGATATTGAAACACTGTGAAACTGTGTGTTTCAGTGGAAAAGAATACAGAGAAAGAACCCAAAACATCAAGTCAAGGCCAAGAGGTGACTCGTATAAGGTTTGTGCACAACTAATTCTTTTGTTATTTTTCACTTCCAAATTGATTTGAATAAATTTATTGTATGATTTATGATTTTTGTTGTGTTGAAAATTTTAACTTGTAGAATGAAATTATATAAATTAAATGTAAATTTTCTTATGCATTTAAGGATTTATTGCATGGGTTTGAGGATTGTAAATTTTAAGTTTGATGTGTTGCCAACCTTGAGCATGAATTTATAATGATTAAATATGTTAATGGTTTGTAAACACTTTTGTAAATAGAAATTGTTTTTAATATAATTTGAAACCACAGTTGACATGGCAATATATGTTGTGAATTCTCGTTAGCTTGTCTAGTGAGATATCTCTCCACTAGATGGGGTGAGTTCCTTCCTCTCTGGCTTGCCAGTTGGGGAAGAGTTTGAATGAGTACTCATATATACTAGCTAGTATTTGTTCCTCCCTTTTAGCCTCGATTATTGGGAGAGTTTGAAATGTCGTGGTGTACAACACGGCATCTATTTGAATTTTGGGTCATGGGTTCAACTGTGTGAATTATTGGCAACGCCTGTAACACCCTCCCGATAACCACTCCGTACATCCTTGACCGGTGTCTAGAATGTCGGAAAAATATTTAAACTAAAGTCAGAACCATAATTAACTCAAATATTAATAAGAAAAATTTAGTAAACATTTTAGAAATAAAATACAACCAAGTCAAACAATGGTGCCCAAGCGATGGGTAACAGGTAAGTTGCGGTTCGAGCCCTATACGGGGAAAAATTATAAAATAATTTTTGGGACTCCAGAGAAGGGTTATTGAGGTTCCCATGGCATTAGAATGCCAAGAAAATACTTAGAAAAAATTTTCAATCGACAATTTTGACCCGTTAAGCCAAGCGGAGGGCATTTTGGT
Source organism: Hevea brasiliensis (assembly GCF_030052815.1). NCBI lineage: Eukaryota > Viridiplantae > Streptophyta > Magnoliopsida > Malpighiales > Euphorbiaceae > Hevea > Hevea brasiliensis. The sequence continues at coordinate 87,862,288 of NC_079504.1, read as the reverse complement.
CATTTGCCTTGAGGTGATTTTTGGCCGACTTGTCCAGTTGAGTAAATAATTAATATGACATAAAATATGAAGAAACATTACTAGAAATTAAATTGAACTTGAGTAGTGGAGGAAAGAAAAGAAAATGAGGAAAAGGGGCATTTATGACTCATGGTGATGTCATTAAGAAAATTTTGACCAATCACACTTAAGCCATTGTTTGACTAACTATTAAAAGAGATTAAAGAAGACCAAAATAACACAAATTGCAGCAGCTACCTCCTCCCCAAAGGCCAAGCGCCTAGACACCTCCATGGATTTTTTCAATCAAGCTCAATCTCTCCCTTTCTTACACCACTAAACCCTAACCCCTTTCATTAAACCTTGACCATATCACTTGGAGAAGCTCTTGGCAGCCAAGAAGAAGAAGTAAAGTGAGGTTTAGGGGCTTGGAAAATTCTGCCCATTCAAGGTTAGTGCACTTATACCCATTAAACTCTTTATTTTCATGATTTTGGACTTGAACTTAGTAAGATTTGTAGTTTAAATGAACAAAAACCTATGAGTATGAACACTTGAATTTTGGCTGCCCTAGTAAAAGAATATGTAGGAATGTTTTTGATGAGCTTGAAGTGAATTAGAAACCATATTTGAAGTTATAAACATATGAGTAATGCCTTAGTAGCTAGCTAAGGTAAATGGCATAAATTATGAATTTGAATTAAGGTTTTGGGAGTGAAAAATTGATTTGGCTTAGGAAATTGTTAGAGCACATTTTAATGGTCAATTAGTGACCATTTTAGGTATGTTGACCATAATTAGAACTGAAAAATGGTATGGCAAAGTCAAGGTATAAAGCGCCTAGGGCGACATAGGGTGAAAATTCAGTCCTTTGCCATAACTTGGCTGTGTTAGTCCAATTGGTGTTTGGCCAATTGGAAATGAAACTAGGCTTATAATGGCACATTTTTTCTGAAGAAACCATGCCCAAAAGACCAAAGCAAGAGGACCAAAACTTGGCCCCAATCCGAACCGATTCTGCGAATTGACCAAATGAACAGTAACTGTTCATTTGGCCATAACTCACTGTAGATTTGGTTAATTGACCTGAAAGTTTTACAGCAACAAGTTAAGACATAGACAAACAACTTTCATGAAGGAACCTACCCCAAATTATGGCCAGAACTTAACCTAAATGGCAGTGGCACTGTTCATGCTAGATATGGTAATTTTCTGCAGAATGCACATCCGGATTTTGGACCATATATAGAGCTACAAAACTCCAAATGGAGTGATTCAGAAAAGGAAATTCAACTAGACAAAATAAGAAACAACTTTCATGTTTTACATTTCTTCAAATTCCCACGATATGATGTCAATGGAACAGTGAAATTATGGTACAAAATCTAAAAAATCTGCTCCTTTGGTTTAATGCTTAGAAATGGTATTAACACTTAATGCCAACAAGTTTTAAACACCAAATGTGGTATGTTGGGAGTGCCAAAGTCAATGTACACATTTTTATTATAAAAGTCAACATTTTTGTTGACCAATGATGAATAGTGACACCAAAAATTTGAAATTCACAAATTGAAGAATTTAAAAGTTTCAAATGCCCTGGTATACCTAACAAGATTGGTTTGGATAGTTTGGCATGCCAATAGGGTTCAGTTAGCAGTACTGCATATGACAATATGCCATTCCGTGATTTCATGGCTTTTAGCCATTCTGACTTTATATTGAGACTTGGCCTTGTGCCTGATATTATTTACGACTTGTTAGGAGATGCATATGTGACCGATGGTGTGGCCCGAGTACTAGGTACCCGGTGCGGTTACGTTATCGATCCAGTCATCTATTGTAGGTTACTTGGGGCAACCAAATGAATAAAAATGAACAACGTTAATGAAACAATGAATATATATATACCAACAAAGAAAGCATACACATTCTATACACATTCATTTTCTTGCTATTTTCTTCTATTATATTATTGCACCACTAAGCATTATTGCTTAGCGCGTTGCTTTGCCACAGCGTAATGGAGATCCCGATCGTGAGCCCGAGACCACGGTTAGGTGAGTCCATCCGGATTCTGCTCGATGTTCGTGTCACCTCAACCTGCCTTGGTAGGACACTAGGTGTCATTTTGACATTTTGTAACTTAATTTTGATTTTTCTTCATGTGTAATTAAACTTGTGTAATGTATATTGATGTTTATGTAAATTATGAAAATTGTATTTGTTAATGGAAAAGTAAATGTTTACTTGTGATTTATATGTGATCATCACATGTGAATGATGAATGAGAGTTGAAATTGAAATGTTGAGATCTTGATATTGGATTTGAGAATGATTGAATTTGTTTATTGGAAGTGTTTTTAACAGGTTCCGAAGAACTGTTTTCTCCATTTTTAGCCGGTACTCCGCCGAATTTTATTTAAAATTTTCGGAACCTCAAATAAATTATAATTTCAATAAAGGAACTATATTTCACAAACTATATTCAAAACTTTGACAAAAATTAATTAAGATAAAATATAGTGTGCCGGTCCACCGGGTGGCGAGCTTGCTCGCCTACACCGTAGTAAGGGTGTCACATTTAGTGGTATCGAGCACGGTTTAGGCGTTTGTCCTAGATCGAGTCCATACCATGCATTGCATTTGTAAGAGTCGAGGTGACACTAATGCAGATCTGTTTGTTTTTCTTATTTTGAATAGGATATGGACCCTTCATCTCGGAGGCGGTTGAGGAGGAAGTGGAGAGTCATGCTCCACCGTGCGGTGAGGCGGGGGTAGGGGAGAACCTACTCCTTGGCTCGAGCCTCGGCCTCCACGAGCCATGTTCCAACAAATGGCCTACTTCTTGAACAAATGGCCGGGTAATGCGGCACCACCACCACTCCACAATCGCACCGGAAAGACTAAGGAAGTTTGGAGTGTGGACTTCTATAGAGAGAAGATGACTCTGTTGCGGTAGAATTGGTTGAGCAGGCAGGCAGAGTCCTAAAACAACTCCACCGCACTCGAGCAAAACACAGGGCTGCCATCTCTTTCTTTGCAAGATGATGCATATGAGTGGTGGGACACTGTGTCGATGAAGTAACTTGGGATTTCTTTCTTTGAATTTAAGAAGAAGTATGTCTGTATACGGAAGAGAGAAGGAGAGAGTTCATTAAGGCGTGGTCGGTGGCGAATACGAGAAGGAATTTGTCCGATTAAGCCGCTACGGAAGGGAGATAGTCCCCAATGAAGAAAGGTGCAAGAGATTTGAAGAGGGAATGACAATATCAAGATACAAATGCCTTGGGAATCACAGAATTTAACAAGCTAGTGGAAGCGAATAAGGGTGGAAAAAGTGAGAATCGGTGAGCAGGAAGGATAGATAGCGAAGAGGGGACCGTCAGTCTAGTTCAGCATTTGGGAAGAAGTTCAGGTCCTCCTGCACGAGTTCAGCTCACCACGGTCGTGGTCGATCTCGAGGCCAGCCACGATTCACCCCTAGGAGAGGTCGGTCCACACCATCGGTGGGCGCTCTCCAGGATGGGGTTCAGAGACCAGCCCCAACATCTTACGCATGTCCACACCGCCTTAAATGGCACAAGAAGTGTTGTGCTTGAGATGTGGGTCAACAGAGCATCGGTTGAAGAAGCCCACGCAGAACTACTACATTGCTCCAACACAAGCGCGCTCTGCACCACCAAGGGTAGAAGGTCAGTAAATCGTGGGACCATCTCGGAGGCTGCATCCGAGCCAGAGAGGCGGATAATAGACCACCGCGAAATTATGCCTTGAGAGCTCGGGAGGAGCAAGATGCCGGGCGTCATCGAGTGCGTTCTCCCTCTACAATACTCTGTGCATGCATTGGTGGATCCAGGATCCACACATTCCTACATTTGCATCAACTTACCCGTAGAAAGGGGATACTAGTAGGAGAGTGACCAAGACATTACGGTCACTAATCCATTGGGCCATAGTGTAGTGGTGAATAAGGTATACAAAGGTTGCCCGTTAACGATTCAAGGGTATGAATTCTTGTCAGACTTGATTGAGTTGCCTTTCCATGAGTTTGACGTGATTTTGGGAATGGACTGGTTGTCACGTCATCGAGCAATAGTTGATTGCAAATTGAAGAGAATTTCTTTGAAAACCCCGAGGGTAATGAGATCACGATTGTGGGGAAAGGACGATTTCTTGTCAATGTCATCTCACCACGATTGCAAGAAGAATGATGAGAAAAGGTGAAGCCTACCTAGCACATGTGGTGGATAATAGGCAGGATAAGCCAAACTTGAGTGACATACCCACAGTAAGAGACTTCCTAGAGTTATTTACTGAAGAGTTACTTGGTTTGCCACCAGAAAGGGAAGTCGAATTTGCTATTGAGACACTGCGACCCATTTCCATTGCTCCTTATAGGATGGCAGAATTGAGAGAGTTGAAAACTCGGTTGCAAGAGTTGTTAGATAAGGGGTTCATACGCCCGGTGTGTCACCATGGAGAGCTCGGTCTTGTTCGTGAAAAAGAAGGATGGGACTTTGAGGCTATGCATCGATTACCAGCAGTTGAATAAAGTGACTGTGAAGAATAAATATCCATTGCCTAGAATTGATGATCTGTTTGATCAGTTGAAGGGAGCGAGTGTTTTCCAAGATTGATCTCGGATCGTGGTATCATCGATTGAGGGTGAAGGATGTAGATGTGCCCAAGGCATTCAGACCCGGTATGGGCATTATGAGTTCCTAGTGAGTCCCTTTGGCCTAACAAATGCACCAGCGACATTTATGGACCTTATGAACCGTATCTTCCATCCACACTTAGATCGGTTCGTAGTGGTCTTTATTGATGATATTTTGGTGTATTCCAAGACCAGTGAAGAACATGATGAGCATTTGAGGATTGTTCGCAAACCACGAGAGAAAAGAAGGCGTATGCTAAGTTGTCCAAGTGTGACTTTTGGTGAATGAGATTGCATTCCTTGGACACATAGTGTCGGTGATGGGATTAGGTAGATCCCAAGAAGATAGAAGCGATGATGGAATGGAAGCCTCCCGAAACACAAGCGAGGTCGAAGCTTCTTGGGGCTAGCTGGTATTACAGAAGATTTGTGAAGGATTTTCCTAATAGCTGCTCCAATGACCAAGTTGTTACACAAGAATGTCGATTTGGTTGGAATGACAAGTGTCGGACAGTTTGAGAAGTTGAAGGCTATGTTGGAGGCACCGGTGTTAGTCGAGAAAGGACTTTGTGGTCTCAGTGATGCCTCTCATAATGGGTTAGGTGTGTATTGATGCAAGAGGGGAAAGTGATCGCCTATGCTTGAGGCGGCTAAGGCCACATGAAAGAACTACCCTACCCATGATCTAGAGCTTGCGGCAATTATCTTATGCGAAGATATGGAGGCATTACTTGTATGGTGAAAAGTGCTACATTTACATAGATCACAAGAGTCTAAAATATTTGCCAACTCAGAAGGAGCTCAACCTTAGACAGAGGCAATGGATTGAGTTCCTGAAAGATTATGATTGTGTAATTGACTACCACCCTGGGAAGGCAAATGTAGTTCTTGATGCCTTGAGCGAGAAAATCCATGATAGCCTTGAGATCATTGAATGCCCGTCTATCTTTGATTCGAGATGGAGCTATTTTGGTGAGTTAAGAGAGGCCAAACTCAGATTTTAGATGGGCAAAAGGCAGATGAAAAGTTAATGGCCATTATGAGCAAAATCCCAGAAGGAAAAGCAACTGACTTTGAGGTGAAAGCAAATGGGTGTCTGTATTACAAAGGAAGACTGTGTACGGATGATGGGGAATTAAAGGCTAGCATTCTAAAAGAGGCACACACGGTGTATATGCTATGCACCCGGGAAGTACAAAGATGTATCATGATCGAAGCTTGATGGTGGCTGGCATGAAGAGGACATAGTGACTATGTGACTAAATGCTTGACATGTCGCAAGTCAAGCGAACATCAAGTTCCATCGGGTTTGCTACCTATACGCATACCGAATGGAAATGGGATCGGGTCACCATGGATTTTATAAGTGGCCTACCTCTCACCCGGAAGAAGCATGATGCAGCATGGGTGATAGTTGATAGATTGACAAAGTCGTACACTTTACGCGATTAGGGACTACTCACTAGAGAGGTTAGCGAATTGTATATCAGTGAGATAGTTAGACTGCATGGAATTCCACTTTTCATCATATCTGATCGAGACCCAAGATTTACATCGAGATTTTGGAAGAAGTTGCATGAATCCTTGGGTACACAACTCCATTTCAGCACAGCTTTCCATCCTCAGACGGATGGGCAATCAGAAAGAGTAATCCAGGTAAACAATTGAAACCAATGAAATTGATACAAATATTGAATTGAAATGATAACAATAACGTGAAATACTTGTCAGGTCCTTGAGGATATGCTGAGGAGTTGTGTCATTGAGTTTGAGGGAAGTTGGGATAAATACCTCCCAGCGATTTGCATACAACAATAGCTACCAAGCTAGCATCCAAATGGCCCCGTATGAAGCTGTATGGGAGAAAATGTAGAACTCTGTCTTTGGACTGAATTGGGTGAAGACAAATGGTAGGGCGGACACAGTGAAACAGGCTGAGGAGAAGGTGAAATCAATCAAAGCCAACTTGAAGGTTGCCTCAGACAGACAGAAATCCTATGCCGACCTGAAGAGAAAAGAAATAGAATATGGGGTTGGCGACAAAGTGTTCCTCAAGGTGTCACCATGGAAGAAGGTGTTGAGGTTTGGAAGAAAAGGTAAGTTGAGCCCTAGGTTCATTGGCCCATATGAAGTCATTGAACGTGTGGGTCCAGTGGCCTATAGGCTAGCTTTACCACGAGTGGACAAGATCCACAATGTGTTCCACGTGTCTATGCTCGAAGATACCGCTGATCCTTCACATGTCATCTCCAGAGAAGAAATTGAAATACAAAGGATTTGACATACGAAGAAGAACCTCTACGGATCTTGGCTCGGGAAGTGAAAGAGTTAAGAAACAAGCAAATTCCATTGGTGAAAGTGCTATGGAGGCACCACAACACCGAGGAGGCAACTTGGGAAAGTGAAGAGACGATGAGGCAACAGTTCCCTCAACTGTTTGCATCAGGTAAATTTCTAGGACGAAATTTAAATTAGAGGGGAAGAGTTGTAACACCCTCCCAATAATCACTCGTACATCTCTTGTTTGGTGACGGTGTCGGTCCAGGACAGCTAGAATGTCCGAAAAATATTTAAACTAAAGTCAGAACCATAATTAACTCAAATATTAATAAGAAAAATTTAGTAAAAATTTTAGAAATAAAATACAACCAAGTCAAACGAGGTGCCAGCGATGGGTAACGAGAGGTAAGTTGCGGTTCATAACGAGGAGCCCTATACAGGGAAAAATTATAAAATAATTTTTGGGACTCCAGAGAAGGGTTATTGAGGTTCCCATGGCATTAGAATGCCAAGAAAATACTTAGAAAAATTTTCAATCAGACAGACAATTTTGACCCGTTAAGCCAAACGGAGGGCATTTTGGTCATTTCGCCTTCAGAGATGATTTTTGGCCGACTTGTCCAGTTGAGTAAATAATTAATATGACATAAAATATGAAGAAACATTACTAGAAATTAAATTGAAGTTGAGTAGTGGAGGAAAGAAAAGAAAATGAGGAAAAGGGGCATTTATGACATCATGGTGATGTCATTAAGAAAATTTTGACCAATCACACTTAAGCCATTGTTTGACTAACTATTAAAAGAGATTAAAGAAGACCAAAATAACACAAATTGCAGCAGCTACCTCCCTCACCAAAGGCCAGGCGCCTAGACACCTCCATGGATTTTTTTCAATCTAGCTCTATCTCTCCCTTTCTTACACCACTAAACCCTAACCCCTTTCATTAAACCTTGACCATATCACTTGGAGAAGCTCTTGGCAGCCAAGAAGAAGAAGTAAAGTGAGGTTTAGGGGCTTGGAAAATTCTGCCCATTCAAGGTTAGTGCACTTATACCCATTAAACTCTTTATTTCCATGATTTTGGACTTGAACTTAGTAAGATTTGTAGTTTAAATGAACAAAAACCTATGAGTATGAACACTTGAATTTCGGCTGCCCTGGTAAAAGAATATGTAGGAATGTTTTTGATGAGCTTGAAGTGAATTAGAAACCATATTTGAAGTTATAAACATATGAGTAATGCCTTAGTAGCTAGCTAAGGTAAATGGCATAAATTATGAATTTGAATTAGGGTTTTGGGGAGTGAAAAATTGATTTGGCTTAGGAAATTGTTAGAGCACATTTTAATGGTCAATTAGTGACCATTTTAGGTATGTTGACCATAATTAGAATTGAAAAATGGTATGGCAAAGTCAAGGTATAAACTGCCCTAGGACAGCAGCATAGGGACTGAAAATCCAGTCCCTTTGCACTGCCATAACTTGGGCTGTGTTAGTCCAATTGGTGTTTGGCCAATTGAACATGAAACTAGGCTTATAATGGCACATTTTTTCTGAAGAAACCATGCCCAAAAGACCAAAGCAAGAGGACCAAAACTTGGCCCCAATCCGGAACCCTGAAACTGATTCTGCAGAATTGACCAAATGAACAGTAACTGTTCATTTGGCCATAACTCACTGTAGATTTGGTTAATTGACCTGAAAGTTTTACAGCAACAAGTTAAGACATAGACAAACAACTTTCATGAAGGAACCTACCCCAAATTATGGCCAGAACTTAACCTAAATGGCAGTGGCAGTCACTGTTCATGCACTGTAGATATGGTAATTTTCTGCAGAATGCACATCCGGCCAGCTTGGGATTTTGGACCATATCTAGAGCTACAAAACTCCAAATGAAGTGATTCAAAAAAGGAAATTCAACTAGACAAAATAAGGAACAACTTTCATGTTTTACATTTCTTCAAATTCCCACAGTAACAGTGTCCAATGGAACAGTGAATTTATGGTACAAAATCTGAAAAATCTGCTCCTTTGGTTTAATGCTTAGAAATGGTATTAACACTTAATGCCAACAAGTTTTAAACACCAAATGTGGTATGTTGGGAGTGCCAAAGTCAATGTACACATTTTTATTATAAAAGTCAACATTTTTATTGACCAATGATGAATAGTGACACCAAAAATTTGAAATTCACAAATTGAAGAATTTAAAAGTTTCAAATGCCCTGGTATACCTAACAAGATTGGTTTGGATAGTTTGGCATGCCAATAGGGTTCGATTAGCGATCGCATATGGCAATGTGCCATTCCGTGATTTCATGGCTTTTAGCCATTCTGACTTTATATTGAGACTTGGCCTTGTGCCTGATATTATTTGACTTTGTTACTGCCGGGAGATGCATATGTGACCGATGGTGTGACGGCCCGAGGTACTAGGTACCCAGTGCCAGTTTACCCGTTATCCAATCCAGTCATCTAGTGTAGGTTACTTGGGGCAACCAAATGAATAAAAATGAACAACGTTAATGAAACAATGAATATATCTATACCAACAAAGAAAGCATACACATTCTATACACATTCATTTTCTTGCTATTTTCTTCTATTATATTATTGCACCACTAAGCATTATTGCTTAGCGCGTTGCTTTTACCACGCGTAGGTACTGGAGATCCCGATCGTGAGCCCAGTAGACCACAGACTGGGTGAGTCCATCCGGCAGTTCTGCTCAGTGTCCGTGTCACCTCAACTTCTGTTGTGCCTTGGTAGGACACTAGGTGTCATTTTGACATTTTGTAACTTAATTTTGATTTTTCTTCATATGTAATTAAACTTGTGTAATGTATATTGATGTTTATGTAAATTATGAAAATTGTATTGTTAATGGAAAAGTAAATGTTTACTTGTGATTTATATGTGATCATCACATGTGAATGATGAATGAGAGTTGAAATTGAAATGTTGAGATCTTGATATTGGATTTGAGAATGATTGAATTTGTTTATTGGAAGTGTTTTTAACAGGTTCCGAAGAACTGTTTTCTCCATTTTTAGCCGGTACTCCGCCGGATTTTCTTTAAAATTTTCGGAACCTCAAATAAATTATAATTTCTATAAAGGAACTATATTTCATAAACTATATTCAAAACTTTGACAAAAATTAATTAAGATAAAATAGAGTGTGCCGGTACACCGTGTGGCATAGCTTGCTCGCCTACACTGTAGACGGGTAAGGGGTGTCACAACGCCCTTTAAATTATGCATAGTTTAATAAATTATGGTTGAAATAAATAATTTGTCAGTGATTCAAAATATTTTTGTATTGTTTCGAGATTTAAAAGAAATATAGATAAATAATTAATATTTGATCAAAATGTTATTTAAATGAATAATTTGCATGAATAAAAATATTGATTTCTGAATGTTATGGATTTTGAAGAATTTAGAAATTTTAAATTTTTATTTGTTATGAATTGTCAAGTATAACTTGTATTAAGTTTTAAATTATTAGTTTGTGCACCACTGAGTTCACCACTCAGCGATAGCTTTGTATGCTGTCGCAGGTGAAAGGAATAATAAAGCAGCTAAGCAAGATTTCTGAAAAGACATAGTGAGACTATCTTCGGGTATATCATAGGTATACCCTTGTACATTAGATTTTGATGTAATTTTGTAATTATATGTATAAAATTTGTAATACCCCTATGTTCGGTAGTACGTTCTACTGTTCCGATGACCAGTGTCTGTCCGGACAGCTAGAATGCCTAGAACTACATTTAAATATTAGTGAGGAGACATAAAATAATGAAATACAAGAAAAGAAAATACAAGAAAAATAAAGGAAAAATAATAGCAATGAAATGTAACCAAGTTAAACGAGTCGAGAACCATAGCGATGGGAAACCGCATCGGGAAGTTGCGGCGTAGACCGTTAACTAGCCCTGGACCGTTGGAAACCCTGGAAAATATTTTTAAGACTTAAATAAACATCTATTGAAGTATATATGTCATTAGAAATATCAAAAAAAAATTAATTAATTAGTACAAAGAAAAACGAGAAATCGAGAAAACGACAAAACTCGGTGTTATCGAAAAATCGGGAATGCAACCCGAATAGGGACATTGTGGTCATTTGACATCCCAAGTTGCCTTTTGACCTAAATGTACATTAAAAATAAGTGATAGTAAACATTGAAAATGTCATGAAAATAAGAAATGTGGTACATAAAATAAATAGTGAAAGTTTAGTGGCATAATTGCAAATTATGGAACTTAGGATTAATTAACTCATTAATCCAAAGTTAGTGCTCCACTAACCATGAATTATGGGACCTATATAAGCCTTGTGGACAGAATTATTTCTTCATATTCAACCTCCCAACACCAAGCCGAAGTAAGCCTCCATTGAAACACCATGGCCGAAGCTTCATCACCTTCCATACACCTCAATTCTAACCACTTTTCACACTAGTTTCCTTCATTAAACCTTGCATACTCAACTTGGGGAAGCTATTAGGAGCAAGAAAGTTAAGTTTTGGTGAGGTTTTGAAGAATTTCAAAAGCGGTAAGTATGTATTTTTAATTCTTGCTTCATTAAACTTTGAATGGGTGTTGTGGGTAGTTGATTTGTGGAAGGATTTTTGAAGTTTGATGACTTAGTGGAAATGTACATTTTGCAGCCATGGAACCTCAATAAGAATAGTTTATTCTTGCATGTAAATAGTGGTTTGAATGATGATTTAAATGTTTGATTGTATTGTACTTGAATTCCATGTGTAAGGTATGATTTGGAAGCTTAAAAAGTGAAAACGGCAATTGATGGGTATGTGTAAACTTGTGGCAGCCTCATGAAGAAGATTGAAGTGTTTGAGTTCATGAAATATTGTTGAATTATGTTGTCATTGATGGCAGCATGTGTATATGAATAATTGTTTGAATTTGGATATGTGTATAGTGGTTTGAATTTGGACATGTAAATAAGGTATGTCTTGTGATTAATTGTTGTAATTGGACTTGGAAAATTCTGTATTATAGTGTGTATGTTGAGAGTGGTTACAAGCTGCCAAAATGACCAAAAATGTGTTGCTAAATATGTTAATATTATGGTACAAACCAGAATTGGCGTGGGAGAGTGAACTTGGTAAACATAGGATGTGTAATTGGTAAAGGATGAACAATGTGCAATAGGGCAGTGTATGTTTTGGCTTAGAACCTTAAGTGTGTGACTCCAATTGGTATGAAACCAATTGGAGGTGAAACTAGGCACAAAATGTGCCAACTTTCGTGGAGGAAGCTTACCAAAATTCTGCCTAGAAGGTGACTTAAAAAATGACCAAATCCGGATCAGTAATTTGAAAACCTGAAAATTGACTATTTGGGCAGCAGTTGGTGTTTTGGCCATAACTCACTCAAAACAGGTCTAATTGACCTGAAATTTTTACCATGAATAGTTGAGACATATATCTACAATTCTTATGAAGACACCAAAGCCCAGAAATGGCCAGAAACAAGCCAAATAGCTTGCACAACTTCAGGTTCAAAAACTAGCTGAACCAAAAGTGACCTAAAAATGACGTAAAGTTACCATTTTGATGCATTCTGTCCAGCATTGGTAAATTGACCATAACTTAGTCTACGAAACTCATAATGACCTGAAATTTTGTCCCCCGTGCAATAAGACATAGACCTACAAGTTTGTAGTTTGGACTGAAATCCGAAAACCGAGGGAACTAGGTCATCTGGTTAGGTCAAATTAGCATACCGAAATCCGACAAATTGCAATAAAATGCAATATACATGAATATGAATTGGGTAACATGTACCACACTAAAAGGCTATTAAATATGACACATTGATAACATTAAAACCTAATTCACCTTGAGTGCATCGAGGGTCAACATCTTAGGTTGACTAAGGAAATAATAGAATTCAATAAGTTAATTATTAAGCTTTATTCTTAGAGACAGTTTAAATGAGTACTGAAACACTTTAAATTATGTGTTTCAGTTAGCAAAGACTCAGGGAAGGGAAAGGAAACACTGAGTTAGGGCCAAGAGGCTACATTTCAGAGGTTTGTGCACAACAGTTATTTCTTTTGACTTTTCAATTGAAATAAATTATGAGAATTTTGTATATTATTGTTTTAAACTATGAAAAATTGTTTGAATGATATTTGATGGATACTTATTAATTGAAAAGCATTGTAAATGGTTTGAAACTACAGCTATTATGTGTATTGATTGAATTCCTTGCTAGCTTGTTTAGTGGGACGAATTGACTTTGAATTCCCTCTTTGGTTGAAGTGTTGAGGTGTGTGCCTGTTGAGGACGAATAGAATGAGTACTCATATTATTGCTAGCTAGCTATATTATTCCTCATTAGCCATCAGCTCTTGGGATGAGTTGGACTTTGGAACATGATTAAGCTGTGTGTGTGATTTATTAATATTCATTGTGATATTGTGAAATGGAGTTTAAATTCTTATTGACATTCACTGTCTTTGAATTTAACTATGGTTTTAAGTATCCACTATTTATATGACATATGATTTGTGATTTAAAGTTGCATTTTGTTAATGTTGTGCACCACTGAGACATTGGCTCAGCGATAGCTTTTCATTGCTATCGCAGTAGACAAACTGACAGGGCAGCAGACTAGGCTGCTAGTGCTTCATTGAGAGTTCATCGGGTATATTGAGTATACCATATTTTGCATTTTGTATTATAATGTATGTTCACTGTATGTATATAGTGTTCTTGGTTTTGAGCAGTTGTAAATTAAAATTGTACATTGAAGTTGTAAAATAAATTGTACATTATTTTGGCTTGTAAAATTTGTGATATATTTCTTTTATCTTAGCTTTTGAAAACACTGGAAAATTATTGTGGATTTGAGTTGACAATTGTTGAGAAACTCATTGTGTTGATTGGATATTGGAGTTTGGGGATTGAACAAAATTGGAAGTGCTTTTTATAGGTTTTTGAAGAACTGTTTTATTCAAAATATAGATGGCACTCTACCAAAATTTTTACAGAAATTATTAATACTTCAAATGTGTTAGCTGTTTCACTTCAATTCAAAAAAAAAAAATTTTTTAACACTTGTAAATAGTGCTCACCACTCTAAAAAGAAGTAAGAAAAGGTTTAAAATCCTTTGTAGTATATTTAATGAGTTATCAGTAGGCGAAGTTTGGTAATTCATTAGGTATACTATGGGATCATGTTATGCCTTACTAAGGGGTAGGGTGTGACAAAATTTCCTTTGAGCAGTTGTATCAACTCTTTTGTAATCAAATACAAATTATTGTAAGGTTATCTTGAGATTTTTTGTATTTATAAAGTTTTGCACTATTAAACTTTTAATACTCCATGAATGTAAATATTAATTTTGTTATCTTAATGAGATATTTCAATGTTTGATTAAATTTAAACTGTGTATTGAGTTGCTTGTGTTGATTTGTGAAATGAGATTGAATAATGGAGTTGTGATTGAGAAAAATATTGGGAGTGTCTTTATTTTCAGGTTTTGAAGAAATGTTTTCTTAAAATACAGACGGTACTCTGCCGAAATTTTTGTAAAAATTGTGGAGATTTTAAATATCTAAAAATTAGATTTATGTTTGGACTTTAAATAAAGATTTTTAATATCTGAAAAAAATTTTACCAGCAATTTTAAAACGAAAATTGTTTTAAAATCCCTTGTAGTATATTTAATAGGTTATCGGTAGGCGAAGTATGGTAATTCATTAGGTGTATTACAGGAGCATGTTACATCTTACGAGGAGTAGGGTGTGACATGTTTTAGTGGTATCAGAGCTAGTTTTTAAAGTAAATTTTGAACTGTGAATTTAAAATATTTTTTGATAAGTACAACTACTCGAATGTTTGATACATATAGTACATTTATATCATAAATATGAACTAACGGGGAGAAATCTCTTTGTGTTGGTTGTACAGAAAAAAAATCCTGTGAATAGATATGGACAAGGGGGATGAAATGGTAGAGCAGTCTGATACAGCTGACGTACAAGGAGAGGCCCCAGTTTCGCAGAGTGTTGGAGGTCCAGCTGCACCAGTCCCTCCTATATGAATTATTGCACAAATGGCCCAGCAGATGGCCATGTTCTTTCAGTAAATGGCTGATAATCTGTCAGCCCAGGGCCAAGTACAAACCCAACCCCCTTAGGAGCAGCATGAAAAAAAGAAAAGTGGGAAACCTATTGGTCAAAGTTCTAGTAGTAATTTGGGAAAGAGAAAAGATTTTGAGGGACCCCGAGCTCTTAAGTATGATAGAGGCGGATCTTCAGGGTGGAAGCAATCAATAACCATTCGTCAAAGAACCAAAAGTTCCTACCCTATCCGTATCCGTGACGTTTGTGGAAAATTACATGGGCGTATTTGCTATAGGGTCATTAGAGCCTGCTACAATTGTGGTGGAATCAGACATTTCGCCCGAGATTGTACTAGCGCACGTCAATTTATGCCACATACTCCACCAGAAGGATCAGTCCAAGGTTCTGAATTTAGAGGCTCATTAATAGTTAGTAGGGGCAGAGGTAGAAGTAGAGATAACACTTCGGGTAATCCTAGCACAATGGACCAACCCGAGCAGAGGAATATACTAGAAAGAGGGAATGCCATGCATCAAGGGGAAAAAGCAGAGACTTCAGATGTAGTTGCCGGTACGTTTTTAACTTTTAAAAAGAATAATTATGTACTATTTGATTTCGGCTCTACTTATTTATATGCTAATGCTAGAATTATATGTTCTACTACTATTCCCTTGCATGGAGATAAATTTTGATGTGTTAGTGATTAGTCTTTTAGGAGAAGAATTACAATAATAAGCGTGATTGAAATTAATTTTGGAAAAGTTTCTAGTGAGATACATCTCCTAGACTACGATACATTATAAAGTTAATTAGCCAGCCTAATTAGGTAAGGCAAGAGGACCTAAAAGTAAGTTATAGAAATATCGCTACCTTAGATGCCGGTAAGGGTATTACTGCTAATAGATGTCAGTAGATACCATAATCAAAATAAGTTTAAGATATTAGTGGATTTGAAAAAAATAAGATATAGGGAAGTTTGATCTATTGGGATGTATCATAGTAACTATGCAATATTCTTGATGTTTGTGCTGTAAGCTGCAGATTACAGTACTGACTTGGGATTTATTGTGTAGAGCTACGTACTACCCAATAGTACACAAGGATAAGAATAGTTACAAATGGCTTTCGTTCTGGTACAAATATACCAGAATAGGGTTTTATTACTAGAACTGAGTTTGAAAATCCTAATTTGGGATTTAAAACTCTATAATTATAATATCAAAATATTATGATTGCAAGGTAGTGAGAGTTAAAGACTCCATTACCCTAGCACGAATTACAATACATCAGAAATTGTTATGGGACTAGAGATTTTAGTATGATCAAAATTTAAAAATAATACCTATGGGGCTAAGTCATCCAATCTCCGATATGGAGTTTATAGTTTTTCTAGTATTGCAATGGATCTTTTGCTTAAAGTTTAGTAAGGAACAGTATTCTATTTGTGTAGCAGTGAGACACAAAATATGATTTTGTTCCCTTGGAAGAGACAGGATGCTACGGATGATAATTATAACTTATAAAACAGTTAAGAAATGATGTTCTACTGATAACAGTAGTTCAATAGGAATTAGTTGGCCAAGTATTCTTTAGGAAGAGCACAATTTTATTGTGCGAATCATAAGGATTAGATTAGAATTAAAGCGAAACTTTTGAATAGCATGGGAAAAAGGAGAGTCCGATAGACTCCCTTCTTAAGATTGAAGAATTGTTTATGGTTCAAAAAAAAAAGGGTAATGATCACAAATCAGTGGAAAATAAGTTATAGGATATCGGTAGATAAAAGAAAATATAAAAGTAAAAATTAGAATAGTTGGTGCAAATGTAATAAAGAAACATTATGAATATTAGTTAAAGTGTTGACTAGAATGGTCAGAGCACCAAATCAAAGTAATATTGAAGTATAGTAGATTTATTAGGGATGATAAGAGATGCTGAATCATGACTCAATAGTCAAGTTAAGGAAGAAGATAAGATTGAGGAATAAAATAATTAAAGTTAAGTTGTGGAATGAAAAAAGAAACAAATAGAACAGTAAGAAATGAGAAAAACACTATATGAGGAATTGCCATCAGGGCAAACAACTTACTTAAGATGCGTAACGATATCCCGAACTATTTTATAAAGAAAGAAATAAGTTAAACAAAATCAAACAAGATAGTGCAAAATGGCACATAGGCCTTGGTCATAAATGGAGATGGTAAGATAATGGTTATGGACCTATGGCTAGGAAAGAGATAAGCAGTTCATATATGACCAACAAGGTCATTGAAAAAAAAAAAAAAGACTACAAAGGAAAATAATTGCTAAAACAATAGCAAGAAAAGACTAAAATATTCTAAACTAAATTGAAGGTTGCATCTAATGATCAAGAGATTTGATAAGAAAAGAGTAAAACTAAGTTTTCACTCATAGGATCATACGAGATCCTAGGAAAAAGTGGATCCACTAGCACATAGTTTTGCTTACCTCTAAAATTGAAATGAATTTGAATCTAACTTATGACAGAAGCTCATAAGAAACTTGGCACACGAGGTAAGCAATCGATGAGTAAATAGTATTGGTTAAAGTGCTACGGACCATTATTCTGATTATGAAGCTATGTAGAAATGTGAGAAAAACATGAGAAACAACTTGTATGACTATTTGAGGACAGATAGTGGATACAATTTCGAAAACAAAATTATATTAAGGGGGGGGAGAATTGTAACACCTCTATTTGCATAGCCTGGTATATTTCATTGTTCCCGTGACCGGTGTCGGTCCGGATAATTAAGGGGATTAGAACCATGCCTAAGACAACTAGATAAGCCCTAAACACAAATAATTAGTAATTGTCAATTAGTTAAGTATAAATAAGAAAAACAGAACA
Source organism: Hevea brasiliensis (assembly GCF_030052815.1). Lineage (NCBI taxonomy): Eukaryota > Viridiplantae > Streptophyta > Magnoliopsida > Malpighiales > Euphorbiaceae > Hevea > Hevea brasiliensis. Next base: position 87,844,364 of record NC_079504.1, on the reverse strand, counting down.
TAAGAAGTTAAATGAGCCGAGAGTCATAGCGATGGGTTACCTTCTTGGGAAGAACTGCGAGATCGATTTAAACTCAAATTTCGAACCATAAAATATGACGCTGCGGTCCTTAGGACTATCGCAAACACAGTGGAAAAGAGAAAATCACGAAAAAGAATTGTTAAGCCGGTCAAATAATTAGGTCAGAGATCCAGAAGAAATATCAAATAACTAGCAAACTGGATCGAACTAGCGAGGGGCAATTTGGTCAATTTACCCCTAGAGCTGACTCTTGACATAACTGTCCAATAAAATCTGAGAAATAAAAATTTTGAAATATAGATTTAAATTGAAGAAGTGTAGAAAAACAAAAGGAAAAAGAAAAAAAAAAGGGGGATTAATGACATCATACAAGTAACAAAAGCATGACCTTATAAATGATTATTAATTAATTAAATAATTTGACTAAGTCAAAATTTAGATAAATAGACATAAAATGAAAATAAAAATAAAAATATAATTTTTGGTCTTCTTCTCCTATCTGGGCCGCCACTTTCTCTCTCCACTCTCTCTCATTTTCTTCTTCCTTCCTCCATGGAAGCTCACCCAAGCTTTCCAAAACCCTAAAACCAACCATCAATTGTAGACTTTCCTTAATAAAAAATTTATCCTTGAGTCTTGATTTGAAGATTGAAAGTGAAAAAAGAAAGGGAAAATTTAAGAATTAGAGAAGATAGAAAAGCTTCATTGAGGTAAGCTTTCTTTTAAGTTAAATTAGTTATGTATGCTTGGAAGTGAACTTAAAGATGAGGATTTAAATTTAGAAATTACAAAAATTATGCATGTCTTGGTAAACATGAATTTCGGTCAGCTAGGGTTTAGGCTTGAAATGAGTGAATTTGATGCATTTGAATGGTTGTTTAGGTTGAATTATGTATGTAGACTATGGATAGGTGTTTAGAATGCATTAGATTTGAATTTTATGAAAGTTAGGGTTTCGACCTAGGGTTTGGGAGTTGAAATTTTGAGAATTGGTATGTTTCACCTTGTTTGAGCTGAAAAATGGTCATGTATGACCAAATGTGGTGTGTTGGAAGTGTTGGAACCAAATGGAAATTCGGATTGGATATGGTCATTCTCTAGGCAGTATGACCAAGGGTTCAGGGACCAAAACTGAAAATTTACTAACCCAATTGGTGTGAGGCCAATTGAGAATGAAACTAGACAAAAAATGGCACATTTTTCATTTAGGAATCATGCCCAGAAAGTGACCATAGTATAGTGAAAAAATTGGCTAAATCTAGATTAGGCAAACTGACCTGTACAAAAATGACCAAATGAACAGTGCATTTGGCCATAACTTGGGCTAGGCAGGTCCAAATGACCTAAAATTTTACCAGTAGAAAGCTGAGACTGTAACACCCCTATTTGTATAGTCAGGTATATTTTACTATTCGGATGACCGGTGTCGGTCCAGACAAGTAAGAGAAGTAGAACCACGTCTAAGACACCTTGGGAAGCTCTGAACACAAATAATTAGTAATTGTCAATTAGTTAAGTATAAATAAGAAAAACAGAACACTAGAAGTTAAATGAGCCGAGAGTTATAGCGATGGGTGACCTTCTCTGGAAGGACTGCGAGGTCGATTTAAACTCAAATTTCGAATCTTAAAATGTGACACCGCGGTCCTTAGGACTATTGCGAACACAGTGAAAAAGAGAAAATCACGAAAAAGAATTGTTAAGCACGTTAAATAATTAGGTCAGTGATCCGGAAGAAATATTGAATTATTTGCAAACTGAATCAAACCGGCGAGGGGTTATTTGGTCAATTGACTCCTAGAGCTGACTCCTGACCTAACTGTCAAATAAAATCGAAGAAAAGAAAATTTTAAAATTAGGAATTAAATTAAAGAAGTATGAAAAAACAAGAGAAAAAGAAAAGAAAATAAAATAAATTAATGACCACATCAAGATGACATCATGCATGACTTCATATTTAATTTTAATTTAATTACTTAATTTGACTAAGTCAAATTAAGAGATAAATACACAAAAAGAAAAGAAAAAAAAATGGTCATCTTCCATTTTATTTTACTTTCTCGTCCACACACTCCTCTCTCTCTCTCAAAGCTCTCTCACCCTTAAAACTCCATTAAAGCTCATTTTGAGCTTGATCAAACCCTAAATCCCACCATAAAAACTTAAATTTCTATCATTAAACTTTGTATTCAAACCTTGATAAAGAGCTTGACAACAAAAAGAATAAGAAAGGAAGAAGTTTGGAGAGGTGAAAATTCTGCATAAAGGCTAGTAATTAACCACTAGATTTTTCTTTAGAATTATGTTTATATGCATGAGTTAATCTAAAAATTGTGGAAAAATTAAACAAAACCAAGCATGGAGGACTATATGAAAATTCGGCCAGCCTATGTAGGGGAGTGATTTGCATGTGTTTGATTGAATTAAAAGTGAACATAAGCTTGAATGACTTGAGAAATTGTGTTGATATATTTGGAATTAGTAAAATGTAACAAATTAAGTGAGTTAGGGTTTTGGACCTAGGGTTTGGAAGAAAAAATTTTAAGCATTAGTCAAATGGTGTGTTTGACCTAGTTTGAGCTGAAAAATGGTTATATATGACCAATTGAGGTATGTTGGAAGTGTGAGAATCAGGTGGAAATTCGGATTGGTTATGGACATTCTGCAGGCAGTAGGACCAAGGTCCCTTTCAGGGACCAAAACTAAAAATTTACCAGCCCAATTGGTGTGAGGCCAATTGGGAATGAAACAAGAACAAAATGACACATTTTTCATTTAGGAATCATGCCCAAAAAGTGACCATAGCATAGTGAACAAGTTGACCAAATCCGGACTTAGGTATCCTGCCCTGTACAAAAATGACCAAATGAGACATAACTTGGGTTAGGCAGGTCTAAATGACCTGAAATTTTACCAGTAGAAAGCTGAGACATAGCCCTACAACTTTCATGAAGAATACAAACCCAAATTATGCACTTAACCAAGTCATTTAGCCACCCAAATTTAGTGACCTAAAACTGCCAAAACCAGTTTGGTGCCCAGAAAATCTGGGTTAAGTCCAATCTGGCAGCCATGTTCAAATGGCTATAACTTGAGCTACAAAACTCCAAATGGAGTGATTCAAAAAGGGAAATAAAGTTAAGACAATAAGGAACAAATTCTATGAAGAAAGCTTACCCAAATTCTAGCAGCAACATAACCAATGGAACAATACAAAATTGGACACCAAAACTGAAAATTTGCAATTTGTAATTTTGCCTAAAAGACCTAAGTTTTGAGAAAACAACCAAAATCAACAAAATTGGTGACCAAAATGTGGTATGTGAGCATAGTTGGATTTCCCATACCTATTAAGCATAAGAAAGTCAATATTTTGACTTGAATAGTGTCGTAAATAGTAACTCTAAAATGAAAATTTCCAAGAATTAGTTTAAGCATATTTGGGCTAGAATTAAGTATTTATGAATTAATTATTGGATTTATTATGAAATAAGATACTAAAACACTATAAATCATGTGTTTCAGCTGAAAAAGACCTGAAAAAGGTAGGGCAGATTGAGTCACAGCCTAGAGGCGACTCACGTCAGGTTTGTGCACAATAAACCTTAAATTATCATTTTTTCATAGAAAATTTGTTTAGTTATGCATTGTGAAATTATTGTGTTCATTTTTGATTTTGAGAACTACTGTGTTACCACTTTGGGAATGGAAATTTGACTTTAGAAATTGATTGTGTTTTGCATAAAATATTTGAATAACTTGATTTAAATTGTTTTTAATTCACACTTGGCATGGCAATATTAATATGTTCCTCCTCCACTTGTGGGGTGAGTTTGATATTTGATCATTTTCCCCCCTCTCTAGCTTCCCAGTCTAAGGGGTGAGTTTGAATGAGTACTTATTAGCTAGCTAACCACCTCCCTCATTGATTTCGATTAGTGGGGTGAGTTTGCCTTATCATGGTGTACAACACGACATATTTGGAAATTTTGTGTCATGGCCTAATTTGTGTTATTGATTGGCAACACTATGATTATTAAATTGTTTGATCAAATTTGTGTTATATTAAGTGAAAATTATGATTTGCTATAATTGTGATTTGAAAAATTGTGAAATGTGATTATGAGATTTTTGAATTATGAATTGTTCATAAATGTTTTTATAACACTCCTATGTTCGATAGTGTGTTCTACTGTACTTGGTAAGTGAAGTTCGATAGTTCATTAGGTATTCTACAGGATCATGTCATGCCTTACAGAGGGGTAGGGTGTGACTTATTTTAGTGGTATCAGAGCAAAGGTTTTAAAATAAAATTTGAACTGTGAATTTGAAATATTTTGTCGGTAAATACAATAATACAACTGCTCAAATGTTTGATACATATGACATATTTACATTATGAATATGCACTAACAGAGGTCAACCTCCTTGTGTCTGTTATCAGAGTGTAGAAAATTTCTTGAAAACGGAATGGAAGAGGGAGATCATTCCGTGGAGCAATCTGTCTAGGCTGAGGTCCAAGGGGAAGCCCCAGCACTCCAGAACGTGAGTGGGTCAGTCACTCCAGCTCCTACTCTAGCATCGCAGTTTTTGGCTCAATTTTCACAGCAGATGGCTGCATTTTTCTAACAAATAGAGGGAAATGTGCCACCTCAAACTCAGATGCAAGCACCTACAGTACAACCACAGCCTCCAGCTCGGCAATATGAGAAGTTAATAAAATTTGGGGCTACAGAATTCAAAGAAACAGTGGATCCACTGGAAGCAGAACAGTGGTTAGAGAGGATGGAACGGATTTTCAGAAAACTACAGTGTGCTGAAGAGTTGAAGTTCGAATATTCTGTATCACTTCTGCAAGGGGATGCATATGAGTGGTGGAAGACCATCCCCTACAGCCTGGTAGAGCCACCAGTCCTCACATGGGCAGACTTTTTAAGGGAATTTCGGCAGAAGTGGGTCTCCGACACTTATGTAGACATGAAGTTGCAAGAGTTTTTAAGTCTGAAGCAAGGGGACAGAACTGTAGCAGAGTATGAGCGGGATTTCTCTCGACTAAGCCACTATACCGGGAGTTTAGTCACCACCCCCAGAGATCGGTGTAAGAGGTTTGAGGCTGGGTTGAGGCCTAGCTTGAGAATACAAGTGGTGGGGTTCCGATATCAGAATTTTCTGAATTGATTTCACAAGCCCTGGAACTAGAAAGGATAGAATCAGAAGGGGCAGTGAAAAAGAGTACACAAGAGAAAGAGAAAACTGAAAGGGTTACTGGCCAAGCTACTGAGAGTGGCTCTGGAAAAAGAAAACATTTTGGAGGATCTAGCTCACGCGAATCGGGTAGAGGTAGATCTTCTGGATAGAAACCATTGCAATCCGATCAACAAACTCAACAGACACACAGAAATACACTGTCGGATCGACTTTGTGAGACTTGTGGTAAACCACATAGTGGAGTATGTCATAGAGCTATAGGAGCATGTTTTAATTGTGGAGGGACTGGTCATTTTGCTAAGGATTGTGTAAGTCCATGTCGTTATGGATCATTTACCACATCAGAAGGATCAGCCCAAGTTTCTACCTCGAAGAGTTCACCAGCAGTTGGTAGAGGCAGAGGTAGAGGTAGGGGTAGTATACCTGGAAATCATAGTACTGTGAATCAACCAGGACAGGGTGATGCTCCAATGAGAGTATACACTATGCAATAGAGGGATGAGAATGAGACTTCTGACATGGTTGCTGGTATTTTCTCGATTCTTAATTAAGATATGTATATGTATAAAAAAAAAAACAATTTTGATATGTTAGTGACTAGTCTTTTTAAAAATTAATTTTGGAAGAGTTTGTCAGTGAAAAGTATTTGCTAGCACACAAGAATTTGTAAAGTTAATTAGTAAGCCTAATTAGGTAAGGCAAGAGAACCTAAAAGTAAGTTATAGTAATATAGCTACCTTAAATGCGGGTAAATGTATTACTGCTGATAGATGTCAGTGAGTACCATTATCAAAATAAGTTTAAGATATTAGTAGATTTGAAAGAAATAAGATATAGAAAAGTTTGATGTATTGGGATGCATCGTAGCAACTATACTGTAACACCCCTATGTTTGATAGTGTGTTTACCTGTTTTAGTGACAGTGTCTGTCCAGACAGCTAGGATGCCTAGAACTACATTTAAATGTGAGTGAAGAGACATAGAATAATGAAATACAAGAAAGGAAAATACAAAAAAAACAATGGAAAAATAATGGCAATGGAATGAAACTAAGTTAAACGAGCCAGCATCGCAGCGATGGGTCACCGCACGGGGAAGTTACGGCGCATGCAATAGCCGACCCTAGGACTGCAGGGAACCCTCAGAATTTAGTTTCGAGACATAATTAAAGGCTTATTGAAGTATAAATGTCATTAGAAATATCAAAGAAAAATTAATTAATTAGTACAAAGAAAAACGAGAAATCGAGAAAACGACAAAACTTGGTGTTACCGAAAAATCAGGAATACAACCGGAATAGGGGCATTGTGGTCATTTGACACCTAGAGTTAGCTTTTGACCTAAATTTTAATGAAAAATAAATGGTATTACATTTGGGAAAATCAAATGAAAAATGGAATTAAAGATAAAATGTAAATTAAGAGAAATTAACGTTAAAATTGCAATTTTTGAAACCTTAGATTATAATATCATTAATCTAGGTTTAGTGGAGCACTAAGTGGATAAATTAATACCTAAAATGAGGGCAAAATCTTCTACTCACTTCATCATCCTCACCAAGCTCTCCCATGGCCGAAAATGGTGTCCCAACTTTCCTCCATGGAAACCACCTATGCAAGCTTCAGATCACCTTCATTTCAAGCTAATTTCTTGAACTTCCATCATTAATCTTTGCCTACACACCTTGGGCAGCAATAAGGGAGCAAGAAAGATAAGTTTTGGTGGAGTTTTGAAGAAGTACAAAAGAGGTAAGTGGTTATTTTCAATTCTTGTTTCATTAAAAGTGTAACTAAGGTTGTGGGTAGTTGAATTATGGAAGAATTTTTGAGGTTTGATGAATTGTTGGTGATGGAGCATTTTGGCAGCCATGGAACTTCATCATGTACAGCTTGTATTTTCATGTAAATGGTTGTTGAGATGTTAAATTAAGTGTTGAAATGTATTGGAGTTGGTTTTCATGTATAAAGTTTGATTTGTAAGCTTGAAAAGTAAAAATGGAAGTTGATGTGTATGTGTAATTTTTGGGCAGCCTCAAAATGGAAATTGGTAAGGTTCAAATTGATGAAATGTTGTTGAAATATTGTACAAAAGAATGGCAGCATATATGTGTGTGGAATAATAGTGATAGGTATGTAATTTGATGATGGAAGTTTGTGTGATAATTAGAAGTATTTATGTGTATATATTATTGGGATTGAACTTGTGAATTGTGACTGCATTTGGTGTATTTAGGAAGTGGCTATAGTCTGTCGAAGTTGACCTATAATGTAGAGAATTGAATGGTTTTGGTTAGTGTCAAATGCAGAATGGTATGGAGAAGTGAGGAGGTAGTTGGTGAATGTGTGTTGGTTTGGTGTTTGGAAAGCATGTAGAAGGCAGTGTGCAAATGGACCTATAACCCTAAGTGTGTGAATCCAATTAGCATGAGGTCAATCAGAGGTGAAACTAGGCATAAAATGTGCCAACTTTCATGAAGAAAGCCTACCTAAATTTTGTCCAGAAAGTAACTTGAAAAATGACCAAATCCGGATTAGTGACTTGAAAGCCTGAAAATTGACCATTTAGGCAGTAGTTAGTATTTTGGCCATAACTCACTCAAAACAGGTCTAATTGACCTGAAATTTTTACCATGAATAATTAGACATAGTTCTACAATTCTTGTGAAGACACCAAAGCTCAGAAATGGCCAAAACCAAGCCAAATAGCTTGCACAAGTTCAGGTACCAAAACTGGCCAAAACAAAAGTGACCTAAAAATGACCTAAGCCTATCATTTTGGTGCATTCTGTTCAGCATTGGTAAATTGACCATATCTTGGTCTACACAACTCAGAATGACCTGAAATTTTTCTTCGCGTGTAATAAGACATAGACTTACAAGTTTTTAGTTTGGACCAAAACCCGAAAACTGAGGAAACTAGGTTCGTCCGGCTAGGTCAAAATAGTACACTAAAATCCGGTAAATTGCAATAAAATGTAATACACTTGGAAATGAAATTGGTAACATATGCCAACACTTAAGGGCTATAAAATGTGACATATTGATAACATTAGAATTGATTCACTTAGAGTGCATCAAGGGTCAACATTATAGGTTGACTAATGAAATGAATTGAAGGGAATAGTATCAAGAAAATTTAAATATTGGATTTTATTGTTAGAAATGAATTTTTTGAGTACTGAAACACTTTAAATTTTGTGTTTGAGTTGAAAAGGATATTGAGAAGCATAAGGAACATTGAGTCAAGGCCTAGAGGCGACTCAAACCAGGTTTGTGCACAATACTTTTTATATTCACTGCTTTTACCAGAAAATTTATTTGGAGAATTGAGTTATGAATAATTTTTGATTGTTTTGGCTTTGGGAATCTTAATTGGAAATTATTGTGTTGCCTACTTTGCAAATGGAAATTTTGAGATAAAATATGATTTGTGGTTTGTATGAAATATTTAAATATTGTGATTTGGAATTGTTTTGATTCACACTTGGCATGACAATATTATTATGTTCCTCCTCCATTTATGGGGTGAGTGTGATTATATTCCTCTCTCTTTGAGTTGCCAGTCTGAGGTGAGTGTGGATGAGTACTCATTATTTAGCTAACTACCTCCCTCATTGATTTCGATTATTGGGGTGAGTGTGCCTTGTCGTGATGTACACACGGCATGTTCAACAAATTTTGTGTCATGACCTAAATTGTGTTATTGATTGGCAATATTGTGTTATTCAATTGTTTGATCAAATTTGTGTTATAAGAGCTTTGAAAAATTGTGAATTGTTTGGATTAAAAATTGTCAATAAAAGTTTTACATACCGCATTTTAAATTGTTATTGTGCACCACTGAGTAAATTTTACTCAGTGATAGCTTTCATTATTGTCGCATGAGGTGAAATGAGACAGAGCAGAGTAGGCTGCTTGTACCACATTTTGAGATTTCACCGGGTATATCGAGTATACCGTATTGTGTAGTTTTCGTTGTAATATATGTGCACTGTATGTATATATTGTACTTGGTCTTGAGCAGTTGTAAACTAAAATTGTAAATTATTTTTGCTTGTAAAAATATTGTGATATATTTATCTTATCTCAGCTTTTGGAAATACTGGAAAATTGATTGTTGAACTGAGTTGATAAATCTTGAGAAATTTATTGTGTTGAACAAATTTATTAGAGTTTGGGATTGTAGAAATATATTGAAAGTGCCTTTTTATAGGTTTTTGAATGACTGTTTTATTCAAAATACAGATGGTACTCTGCCAAAATTTTTACAGAAATTGTTATTACTTTAAATTGTTATTTGGTTTCACTTTAGTTAAAGAAAATTTTTAACACATGTCAAAAGTGCTCACCACTATAAAAAGAAGTAAGAAAAGATTTAAAATCCCTTGTAGTGTATTTAATGGATTTTCAGTAGATGAAGTTTGGTAATTCATTAGGTATGCTACAGGATCATGTCATGCCTTACGGAGGGGTAGGGTGTGACATGTTTTGTGGTATCAGAGTAAGTTTTTAAATTCTGTTTTGACCTGTAATTTGAATATTCTTTCTTCATAGTACAACTGCTCAATGTCATTGTTTGATACATACAGTACATTACATTATAAATATGCACTAATGGGAGGAAATCTCCTTATGTTATTTGTTCCGGAGGTGTAATATCCTCTAATTGACTATGGAAGAAGGGGACTGTTCAGTTGATCAATCAATATAGGCTGAGGTACAAGGGGATGCCCCAGCCCCTCAGAGAGTCGGAAGCTCAACTTTATCAGCCCCACCTGTACAAATTACTGCTCAAATGGCCCAGCAAATGGCCACTTTTTTTCAACAAATGGCTGATACTCTGTCAGCTTAAGCCCTAGTACAAACCCAACCCCACAAGGGCAGTGTGAAATAGAGAAGAGGGAGAAACCTATGGGTCAAAGTTCGAACAGTAATTTGGGGAAGAGAAAAGAATTTGAGGAGCCCCGAGCTCAGGGATATAACAGAGGTAGATCATCAGGGCAGACACCACCAAGGTCCAGTCATTGAACAACTAGAATTTCCTACCCTCCCCGCTAATGTGAAACTTGTGGTAGAATCATGGTGGGGTATGCTACAAGGCCATAGGAGCCTGTTATAACTGTGGAGGCACAGGACACTTTGCTAAGGACTGCACCAGTGCCCGTAGAGTTGGGCCACCTCCTACTACTACTGAAGGGTCAGTTCAGAATCTTGTCACCAGAGGTTCACAACCACCTAGCAGAGGTAGAGGCAGGGGTAGAGGTAGTCCATCAAGCAACCAAGGCACAGTGAATCAGTCAGAGCAAAGCAATGCTCCGGTCAGAGTCTATGCAATGAGACAGAGAAAAAAGGCTGAGACTTTTGACATTGTTGCTGATACTTTCTCGATTAGTAACTAAGATATTTATATATATATTGTTTGACCTGGGGTCTACATACTTTTACGTTAGGGCCAGCATTGTTTGCCTTCCTATTGTCCCTCTTATAAAAAAAAAAAATTTTAGTTATCTAAAAGTAAGTTACTGTCACACCCTACCCTTCCGTAAGGCATAACATGATCCCGTAGTATACCTAATGAATTACCAACTTTGTCTACTGATAACCCATTAAAATACACTACAAGAGATTTTAAATCTTTTCTTACTTCTTTTTACAGTGGTGAGCACTATTTACAGGTGTTAAAAAATTTTTTTTAACTGAAGTGAAACCAGATAATACATTTGAAGAATTAATAATTTCTGTAAAAATTTTGGCAGAGTGCTATCTGTATTTTGAATAAAACAGTTCTTCAAAAACCTGTAAAAAAGCACTTCCTATATTTTGTTCAATCCCCAAACTCCAATATTCAATCAACACAATATGTTTCTCAACATTTGCCAATGCAAATCCAACAATAATTTTTTCAGTGTTTTCAAAAGCTGAGATAAAAGAAATATATCATAAATTTTACAAGCTAAAATAATTTATAATTTATTTTACAACTTCAATATACAATTTTAATTTACAACTGCTCAAAACCAAGAACAATATATACATACAGTGAACATACATTACAATACAAAATGTAAAGTATGGTATACTCAATATACCTGATGAACTCTCAATGAAGCACTAGCAGCCTAGTCTGCTACTCTGTCAGTCTGTCTACCTATGACAGCAATGAAAAGCTATCGCTGAGCCAATGTCTCAGTGGTGCACAACATTAATAAAATGCAACTTTAAATCATAAATCATAAGTTGTATAAATAGTGGATACTTAAAACCATAGTTACATTCAAAGACAATGAATGTCATAAAGAATTTAAACTCCCTTTCACAATATCATAATAAATATCAATAAATCATACACATAGCTTAATCATATTCCAAAGTCTAATTCATCCCAAAAGCTGATGGCTAGTGAGGAATAACATAGCTAGCTAGCAAAAATATGAGTACTCATTCTATTCGTCCTCAACAGGCACACACCTCAACACTTCAGCCAGAGAAGGAATTCAAAGTCAATTCATCCCACTAGATAAGCTAGCAAGGAATTCAATCAATATACATGATAGCTGTGATTTCAAACCATTTACAGTGTTTTTCAAGCAATAAGTATCCATCAAATATCATTAAGACAATTTTTCACAATTTAAACAATAATAGACAATTTGTCATAATTCATTTCAATTGAAAATTCAAAAGAAGTAATTGTTGTGCACAAACCTCTGATAAATGTCTCTTGGCCCTGACTCAGTGTTTCCTTCCCCTTCCCTGAGTCTTTGCTAACTGAAACACACAATTTGAAGTGTTTCAGTACTCATTTAAACTATCTCTAAAAATAAGGCTTAAAATTAATTTATTGAATTCTATTATTTTCCTTAGTTAACCTAAAATGTTGACCCTCGATGCACTCTAGGCGAATTAGGTTTAATGTTACCAATATGTCACATTTTATAGCCTTTTACTGTTGGTACATATTACCCAATTCATTTTCAAGTATATTGCATTTTATTGCAATTTGCCGGATTTCGGTATACTAATTTGACCTAGCCAGATGACCTAGTTCCCTCAGTTTTCGAGTTTTGGTCAAAACTACAAACTTGTAGGTCTATGTCTTATTGCACGCGGGGAAAAATTTTAGGTCATTCTGAGTTGTGTAGACCAAGTTATGGTCAATTTACCAATGCTGGTCAGAATGTACCAAAATGGTAACTTTAGGTCATTTTTAGGTCACCTTTGGTTCGGCCAGTTTTTATATCCGAACTTGTGCAAGCTATTTGACTTGCCTATGGTCATTTTTGGGTGTTGGTGTCTTCATAAGAATTGTATATATATGTCTCAACTATTCATGGTAAAAAGTTCAGGTCAATTGGACCTGTTTTGAGTAATTTATGGTCAAAATACTAACTACTACCCAAATGGTCAATTTTCAGGCTTTCAAGTCACTAATCCGGATTTGGTCATTTTTCAAGTCACCTTCTAGGCAGAATTTTGGTAAGCTTCCTTCATGAAAGTTGGCACATTTTGTGTCTAGTTTCACCTCCAATTAGTCTCATACTAATTGGAGTCACACACTTAAGGTTCTAAGCTAAAACACACACTGCCCTACTACACACTTTTTCATCACATACCAATTACACATTTTATACTTACCAAACTACTTCCTTCATGCTAATTCTGGTTTGTACCTTAATATTAACATACTTTACTTCACATTTTTTGTCATTGTGGCAGCTTGTAACCACTCTCAATATGCACACTATAATATAGAATTTTCCAAAGTCCATTTACACCATTTAACCACATGTACATACACCATTTACATACCCAATTCCAAACCATTATACACATATCCATACTGCCATCAATAACAACATCTTAAACAATCATAAACAAGTAAAAACAAGCTACATATACTGAATTTCCAAGGCTCCCAAAATGTACGTCTCCATTAAAACATCAAACTTCAAAAATTCTTCCATAAATCAACTACCCACAACCTTGGTTACACTTTTAATGAAATAAGAATTGAAAACACTCACTTACCACTTTTGAAGTTCTTCAAAACCTCACCAAAACTTAACTTTCTTGCTCCTAGTATGCTGCCCAAGGTATGGTGGTCAAGTTTAGTGAAGAAAGCTAATGGAAAAAGTGGCTAAAACATGCTTGCATGGAGCTCTCACCATGGACGGCTATGGAGGTTTTCTCCAAAGGTTTGGTTCGGCTAGTTCTCTTCCTAAGGTTGAAGATAGCAGAATTTTCTATCCAAATGTTCATTAAAGGTCCACTTAAGTGATGTTAGTGGAGCACTAATTGATTAAAAATCTATTTTAATATTAAACTTTCTAATTTTTGCAATTTGGCCACTACACTTTCACTATTTACATAATGTATCTCATTTTAATTTTTCATGGTATTTTTAAAGTTTAATATCATTTATTTTTAATGAACATTTAGGTCAAAAGACAACTCAGGGTGTCAAATGACCACAATGTCCCTATTCGAGTTGCATTCCCAATTTTTCGGTAACACCGAGTTTTGTCGTTTTCTCGTCTTTCTTTGTACTAATTAATTAATTTTTCTTTAATATTTCTAATGACATTTATACTTTAATAGATGTTTATTTAAGTCTTAAAAGTATTTTCCAGGGTTCCCCGCGGTCCAAGGCTAGTCAACGGTCCACACCGCAACTTTCCGGTGCGGTTACCCATCGATATGGTTCTCTGCTTGTTTAACTTGGTTACATTTCGTTGTTATTATTTTTCCTTTGTTTTTCTTGTATTTTCTTTTCTTGTATTTCATTATTTTATGTCTCCTCACCAACTTTTAAATGTAGTTCTAGGCATCCTAGCTGTCCGGACAGACAACTTTATTCTGAATAGTAGAACGCACTCTAGAACATAAGGTGTTATTCTGATTCTGATAATGGAATTACTCTAGATGAGGGCAAAGATGTTACAGTTAGTAATTGTCAGTGGATATTGTAATTAGAATAAGTTTCAGATATTAGTGAATTCGAGAAGGATAAAATATAGAAAAGTTTGATATATTGGAATGTATCGTAGTAACTATGCAATGTTCTTAATGTTTATACTGTAAGCTGCAGATTACAGTACTGACTTGAGATTATTGTGTAGAGCTACGTACTACTCGATAGTACACCAAGATGATAATAGTTGCCAACGACATCTGTATTGGTATAGTTATACCAGGACAAAATTTTATTGTTGAAAATGAGTTTGGAAATCCTACTTAGGGATTTAAAACACTAAAGTTAAAATATCGAAAAGTTATAGTTTAGTACAAAAGGAAGTAAGCTATAGAATATTAATAGATAAAAAGAGTTGTGGAAGTAAAAATTTGAATAGTTGGTTTAGATATAACAAAGAAATATTACGAATGTGAGTAAGATTATTGACTAGAATGGTCAAAGGACCCATGATTAGACAAGTAATTCTAATACGACCATAATGGTCATTAAAAAAGGAATATGAATCGAAAATATTAGACGGAACGATAGTAAGAAAAGATTAGTGCTGTATAAATAAAGTAAATGTTATATTAGATTGTTAAAAGTCTTACACAAATTCAGAGGAAAGAAGATTATACTATCATATAGAAAGAGGAAAATAAATGTGTGAATATTGTAAGACGGCTATTGGGTAAAATTTCACGGATGAAATTTATTTTAAGGGGGGGAAGAATTGTAACACCCTTATATTTGGTAATGCGTTCTACTATTCGGACAATTAGGATGCCTAGAACTACATTTAAATGTTAGTGAGGAGACATAGAATAATGAAATACAATAAAGGAAAATACAAGAAAAACAAAGGAAAAATAATAGCAATGAAATGAAACTAAGTTAAACGAGCCAGCACCGCAGCGATGGGTGACCGCATGGGAAAGTTACGGCGCAGGCAATAGCCGACCCCAGGACTGTAGGGAACCCTCAGAATTTAGTTTCGAGACATAATTAAAGACTTATTAAAGTATAAATGTCATTAAAAATATCAAAGAAAAATTAATAAATTAGTGCAAAGAAAAATGAGAAATCGAGAAAATGACAAAACTCGGTGTTACCAAAAAATCGGGAATACAACCTGAATAGGGGGCATTGTGGTCATTTGACACCCAAAGTTGGCTTTTGACCTAAATGTCAATGAAAAATAAATGGTATTACATTTGGGAAAATCAAATGAAAAATGGAATTAAAGATAAAATGTAAATTAAGAGAAATTAAGGTTAAAATTATAAATTTGAAATCTTAGATTATAATATCATTAATCTAGGTTTAGTGGAGCACTAAGTGGATACATTAATACTTAAAATGAGGGCAGAATCTTCCACTCACTTCATCATCCTCACCAAGCTCTCCCATGGCCGAAAATGGTGTCCCAACTTTCCTCTATGGAAACCACCCATGCAAGCTTCAGATCACCTTCATTTCAAGCTAAATTCTTGAACTTCCTTCATTAATCTTTGCCTACACACCTTGGATAGCAATAAGGGAGCAAGAAAGATAAGTTTTGGTGGAGTTTTGAAGAAGTCCAAAAGAGGTAAGTGGTTATTTTCAATTCTTGTTTCATTAAAAGTGTAACTAAGGTTGTGGGTAGTTGAATTATGGAAGAATTTTTGAGGTTTGATGAATTGTTGGTAATGGAGCATTTTGGCAGCCATGGAACTTCATCATGTACAGCTTGTATTTGCATGTAAATGGTTGTTGAGATGTTAAATTAAGTGTTTAAATGTATTGGAGTTGGTTTTCATGTATAAAGTTTGATTTGTAAGCTTGAAAAGTAAAAATGGAAGTTGATGTGTATATATAATTTTTGGGCAGCCTCAAAATGGAAATTGGTAAGGTTCAAATTCATGAAATGTTGTTGAAATATTGTACAAAAGAATGGCAGCATATATGTGTGTGGAATAGTAGTGATAGGTATGTAATTTGATGATGGAAGTTTGTGTGATAATTAGAAGTATTTATGTGTATATATTATTGGGATTGAACTTGTGAATTGTGACTGCATTTGGTGTATTTAGGAAGTGGTTATATTCTGTTGAAGTTGACCTATAATGTAGAGAATTGAATGGTTTTGGTTAGTGCCAAATGCAAAATGGTATGGAGAAGTGAGGAGGTAGTTGGTGAATCTGTGTTGGTTTGGTGTTTGGAAATCATGTAGAAGGCAGTGTGCAAATGGACCTATAACCCTAAGTGTGTGACTCTAATTGGTATGAGCCAATTGGAGGTGAAACTAGGCACAAAATGTGCCAACTTTCATGAAGAAAGCCTACCTAAATTCTATCCAGATTTAACTTGAAAAATGACCAAATCCGAATTAGTGACTTGAAAGCCTGAAAATTGACTATTTGGGCAGCAGTTAGTGTTTTGGCCATAACTCACTCAAAACAGGTCCAATTGACCTGAAATTTTTACCATGAATATTTTAGACATAGATCTACAATTCTTATGAAGACACCAAAGACCAGAAATGGCCAAAACCAAGCCAAATAGTTTGCATAAGTTCAGGTACCAAAACTGGCCGAACCAAAAGTGACCTAAAAATGACCTAAGCCTGCCATTTTAGTGCATTCTGTTCAGCATTGGTAAATTGACCATATCTTGGTCTACACAACTCAGAATGACCTGAAATTTTGCCCCGCGTGTAATAAGACATAGACCTACAAGTTTGTAGTTCGGACCAAAACCCGAAAACTGAGGGAACTAGGTTATCCGGCTAGGTCAAAATAGTATACCGAAATTCAGTAAATTACAATAAAATGCAATACACTTGGAAATGAAATTGGTAACATATACCAACACTTAAGGGCTATAAAATGTGACATATTGATAACATTAGAGTTGACTCACTTAGAGTGCATCAAGGGTCAACATTATAGGTTGACTAATGAAATGAATTGAAGGAAATAGTACCAAGAAAATTTAAATATTAGATTTTATTGTTAGAAACGTATTCATTGAGTACTGAAACACTTTAAATTATGTGTTTCAGTTGAAAATGATATTGAGAAGCATAAGGAACATTGAGTCAAGGCCTAGAGGCGACTCAAACCAGGTTTGTGCACAATACTTTTTATATTCACTGCTTTTACCAGAAAATTTATTTGGAGAAATGAGTTATGAATAATTTTTTATTATTTTGGCTTTGGGAATCTTAATTGGAAATTATTGTGTTGCCTACTTTTCAAATGGAAATTTTGAGATAAAATATGATTTGTGGTTTGTATGAAATATTTAAATATTGTGATTTGGAATTGTTTTGATTCACACTTGGCATGACAATATTACTATGTTCCTCCTCCATTTATGGGGTGAGTGTGATTATATTCCTCCCTCTTTGACTTACCAGTTTGAGGTGAGTGTGGATGAGTACTCATTATTTAGCTAGCTACCTCCCTCATTGATTTCGATTATTAGGGTGAGTGTGCCTTGTCATGATGTACACACGGCATGTTCAAAAAATTGTGTCATGACCTAAATTGTGTTATTGATTGGCAACACTGTGTTATTCAATTGTTTGATCAAATTTGTGTTATATGAGTTTTGAAAAATTGTGAATTGTTTGGATTGTAAATTATCAATAAAAGTTTTACATACCACATTTTAAATTGTTATTGTGCACTACTGAGTAAATTTTACTCAGCGATAGCTTTTTCATTGCTATCGCAGGTAGACAGACGGACAGAGCAGCAGAGTAGGCTGCTTGTACCACATTTTGAGATTTCACCGGGTATATCGAGTATACCATATTGTGTAGTTTTTGTTGTAATGTATGTGCACTGTATGTATATATTGTACTTGGTCTTGAGTAGTTGTAAACTAAAATTGTAAATTATTTTGGCTTGTAAAAATATTGTGATATATTTATCTTATCTCAGCTTTTGGAAATACTAGAAAATTGATTGTTGAACTAAGTTGATAAATGTTGAGAAATTTATTATGTTGAACAAATTTATTGGAGTTTGGGATTGTAGAAATATATTGGAAGTGCATTTTTACAGGTTTTTGAAGAACTGTTTTATTCAAAATACAGATGGCACTCTGCCAAAATTTTTACAGAAATTGTTAATGCTTTAAATTGTTATTTGGTTTCACTTTAGTAAAAGAAAATTTTTAACACCTGTCAAAAGTGCTCACTACTATAAAAAGAAGTAAGAAAAGGTTTAAAATCCCTTGTAGTGTATTTAATGGGTTATCAGTAGACGAAGTTTCGTAATTCATTAGGTATGCTATAGGATCATATCATGCCTTACGGAGGGGTAGGGTGTGACATATACAATATTCTTGATGTTGTGCTGTAAGCTGCAGATTACAGTACTGACTTGGGATTTATTATGTAGAGTTACGTACTACCCAATAGTACACAAAAATAAGAATAGTTGCAAACGGCATCTGTTTTGGTATAGTTATGATAAGATAAAGTTTTCTTATTGGAAAGGAGTTTGAAAGTCCTAACCTGGGGCTTAAAACTCTAAAGTTAGAATATTGAAAGGTTATAGTTCAGTACAAAAGAAAGTAATAACTACACATCAGTGCAAAATAAGCTATAGAATATCGATAGATAAAAAAAAATTTATGGAAGTAAAAATTAGAATAGTTGGTGCAAATGTAATAAAAAAAATTATGAATAGTAGTTAAAGTGTTGACTAGAATGGTCTGAGGACCAAATCAAAGTAATATTGAAGTATAGCGGAGTTATTAGGGATGATAAGAAGTGCTAAATTAGGACTCGATAGTCAAGTTAAGGAAGAGAAAAAGATTGAAAAATAAAATAATTAAAGTTAAGTTGTGAAATGAAAAAAAAGAAAGAAACAAATAGAACAGTAAGAAATGAGAGAAATAGTAGATGAGGAATTGCCACACCCTACTCCCCTGTAATGATCAAGAAATTTGATAAGAAAAGAGTAAATTTGAGTTCTTGTCACACCCTACTCCCCAGTAAGATGTAATATGATCTCATAGTACACCTAATGAATTACCATACTTCGCCTACCGATAATCCATTAAATATACTACAAGGGATTTTAAAACAATTTTCCTGAAATTTAAATCATCGATTAAAATCTGGTGTTATAAAATTTTTTCAAAATTTCGACAAAGTGCCGGTTGTATTTTGAGAAAATAGTTCTTCAAAACCTACAAAGAACACACTCCCAATATGTTTTCTCAAATATAACTTCAATAACTTCATTTGAACCCATAATTCAAATCTCAATAATCAAATCATTCTCCTCATAAAAGAAACATTTCATTGATTACAAGACTCAATTAATATTACAAAACTATTCAGATAAATGAAATCCCAAATTTACATTTACAATAATTTACATTTAATTACATACCAAAATATTTTATAAGAGTTTTTATACAACTACTCAAATAATTTACATACATATTATTACATGCATACATCAAACCTATTTACATGGGTATACCTATGATATACCTGGAGCTGATCTGAATGTGTCTTCAAAGAAACTTACTCACTGCTCTGTGTCTTACCTGTGACAGCATACAAAGCTATCGCTGAGTGGTGAACTCAGTGGTGGACAACTATAATTTAAAACATAGTACAATATACATTAACAAAATTTACATCAAATAATTTGTAAATCTGAATACTCATCAAATTCCAAAACTCAAAATATTCATTGCCAATAATATAAATCATTTGTATGAAATGACTTTGATCACAAAATTCAATTTATCAAATCATGACTAACCATTTAAGGTAGTTCCAACAAAATCAATTATAGATGAATCATAACTGAAATCACAATTTTTTACTATTTAAAAACATTCTGTACCTCAAAAATCATGTTATATCTCAAAAACCATGCTGTATCTCAAAAATCATGCTGTATCTCAAAAATCATTCTTTATCTCAAAAACCATTCTTTATCTCACTAACTATGCAAGACTAATCCAAAAGGGCCATATTCAAAGTGATTCTAACTCCCTATGGTCGGGGAGGTCGAATCAGATTTTAACTCCCTATGGTCGGGGAGGTTGAATCATCGTGCACAGTACACACCACAATAATGAATCTTCCACAAGGGCCATAACAATAAAAAACTTAGATCTAAGCTCAAATCAGAGGAAAATCTAAGCCTGTGCACGTACCATGGTAATCAAAACACAACTAACTCCATTGTCTTCTCAACAAATGAGAGAGACGGGTAATAACCTAGTCAAGCATCTATAGTGAGATATAAAACAATATCACAATCCTTTTAGTGAGCATAAATCACAATATAATTCGATTCAATTTCACTTCCAATATCCAATAATTTTTATGCTCATCATAATTCAAATCATAAATTTGCATTTTTCCATGAAAATTACCATCATAATTCAAAACATGTTCTGTCACAATTTTCCAAAATATAATTTATTCAATCCATAACAATGCTTAATACTTGTGGAAATACCATTTCACAAAGCTAAATTCATACATACTATAATAATTTCAATAGTCATTGAATTAAATCCAATGCTTGTTAAACATAATACATAAGAAAAATATGTCATTTAATCATATGAAATATTCAAAACAAAATCAGTTAAAAACTAGTTGTGCACAAACCTCTGATAACTATCTCTTGGCTCTGACTCAGTGTTTCCTTCCCCTTCCCTGAGTCTTTGCTAACTGAGAAACACAATTTGAAGTGTTTCAGTACTCATTTAAATTGTCTCTAACGATAATGCTTGATAATTAATTCACTGAATTCTATTATTTCCTTAGTCAACCTAAGATGTCGACCCTCGATGCATTCTATTTGAATTAGGTTTTAATGTTACCAATATGTCACATTCAATAGTCTTTTAGGGTCGGTACATGTTACTCAATTCATTTCCATGTATATTGTGTTTTCTTGCAATTTGATGGATTCCGGGATACTAGTTTGACCTAGCCCGGCGACCTAGTTTCCTCGGTTTTCGATTTTCGGTCAAAACTACAAACTTGTAGATCTATGTCTTATTGCACGTAGGGCAAAATTTCAGGTCATTCTGAGTTATGTAGACCAAGTTATGGTCATTTTACTATTGCTAGTCAAAATGCATCACAATTGGTCACTTTAGGTCATTTTAGGTCAATTTTGGTTCGACTAGTTTTTGGACCCGAAATTGTGCAAGCTTTTTGACTTGCTTATGGTCATTTCTGGGCTTTAGTGTCTTCATAAGACTTGTAGATATAGGTATATTCATGGTTAAAATTTCAGGTCAATTGGACTTGTTTTGAGTGAGTTATGGCCAAAATACTAACTACTGCCCAAATGGTCAATTTTCAGGCCTTAAATGCACTAATCCAGATTTGGTCACTTTTCAAGTTACCTTACAAGCAGAATTTTGGTAAGCTTCCTTCATGAAAGTTAGCACATTTTGTGCCTAGTTTCACCTCCAATTGGTCTCATACCAATTGGAGCCACACACTTAAGGTTCTAGGCCCATAACATAAACTGTCCTATTGCATTTGTTCATTACTCATCAAAGGACACTTTTAACACTTACCAAACTACACATTCATGCCAATTATGGTTTGTACCATAACCTAAACATAATTCACAACATATTGTTGGTCATTTTGGCAGCTTACAATCACCCTCAATATGCACCATTTGGCACAAAATTTTTCAAGCTCAAATTACAACAATTCAAGCTCATTTACATGTCCAACCTCACACCATCATACATATACCCAAGCTGTCATAACAACTATCACAATTCAACATTAATATTCCATAAACCAAACATGAAATAACATCTTTATGGTTCACCAAACCAGGCTGCCGATTCATACATTACAGTCCATTAATTTCTAAGCTTCCAAATTCAAGTACACATTCACATATACTAAGTATACATCACTCAAATTAATTCCTACACGCATAAACATTAAATCAACCCTTTAATCTACCATTAACAAGCAAGAATAAACTGTCCTCAAGGAGTTTCCATGGCTGCCAAAAATACACCTCTCCCTTTAAACATCAAACCTCAAAAATCTCTCCATAATTCAAGTACCCATAACATTCCTACTAACTTTAATGAAGAAATAACCCAAAAACACAAACTTACCACTTTGGAAACTCTTCAAAATCTCTCCAAAACTTGATCTTCTTGCTACCTACCTACTGCCCAAGTGGTGTAGAACAGTTTTTGTGAAGGAAGCTAGTGAAAAATATGGCTAAATCATGGTTGCATGGCTTGGTTAAGCTTTGGCCATGGAGTTTCTTCAATGGAGGCTCATGGATGGTTCTTTAGCAAGGTGAAGAAGAAGATGTAATCTGCCCAAATGAGGAGATAGTGGTCCACTTTGATGGGTGAGTGGAGCACTAAGCTTAATTTAATATTAGTTTAACCTTAACTTTCCTTATTCCCACAATTAACTCCCCATTTTTGCTATTTACATTATATACCACTAATTTAATTTTTCATTATATTTTCCAAGTGTAATATCATGTGTTTTTAATGGACATTTAGGTCAAAAGACAACTCGGGGTGTCAAATGACCACAATGCCCCTGTTCGGGTTGCATTCCTGATTTTTCGGTAACACCGGGTTTTGTCCGTTTTTTTCGATTTCTCACTTTTCTTTGTACTAATTAATTATTTTTTTTTGATATTTCTAATGGTATTTATACTTCAATAGGTGTCTATTTAAGTCCTAAAAATAATTTCTAGGGTTCCCAGTGGTCCAGGGCTAGTAAATGGTCCACGCCGTGACTTCCCGGTGCAGTCACCCATCGCTAGGGTTCTCGGCTCGTTTAACTTGGTTACATTTCTTTGCTATTATTTTTCCTTTGTTTTTGTTGTATTTTCTTTTCTTGTATTTCATTATTTTATGTCTCCTCACTCACATCAAAGTGTAATTCTAGGCATCCTAGCTGTTCGGACAACACTGGTCACTGGAACAGTAGAATGCACTACCGAACTTAGGGGTGTTACAGTTCTCACCCATAGGATCGTACGAGATCCTAGAAAGAGTGGATCCACTAGCACACAGATTTGCTTACCTTTAAAATTGACATGAATTTGAATCTAACTTATGATAGAAGCTCATAAGAAACTTGGCACACGAGGTGAGCAATCGATGAGTAAATAGTATTAGTTAAAGTGCTACGAACCATTATTTCGATTATAAAACTACACAAAAATGTGAGAAAAACATGAGAAAACAACATGTATGACTATTTGAGGACAGATAGTGGACACAATTTCGAGGATGAAATTATTTTAAGGGAGAGAGAATTGTAACACCCCTATTTGTATAGCCAGGTATATTTTACTATTCCGATGACCAGTGTCGGTCCGGACAAGTAAGAGAAGTAGAACCACGCCTAAGACACCTAGGGAAGCTCTGAACACAAATAATTAGTAATTGTCAATTAGTTAAGTATAAATAAGAAAAACAGAACACAAGTAGTTAAATGAGCCGAGAGTCACAACGATGGGTGACCTTCTCGGGAAAGACTGCGAGGTCGATTTAAACTCAAATTTAGAACCGTAAAATGTGACGCCGCGGTCCTTAGGACTATTGCGAACATAGTGGAAAAGAGAAAATCACGAAAAAGAATTGTTAAGCAAGTCAAATAATTAGGTCAGAGATCCGAAAGAAATATTGAATTATTTGCAAACCGGATCGAACCGGTGAGGGGCAATTTGGTCAATTGACCCCTAGAGCTGACTTCTGACCTAACTGTCAAGTAAAATCGGAGAAAAGAAAATTTTAAAATTGGGAATTAAATTAAAGAAGTATGGAAAAACAAGAGAAAAAGAAAAGAAAAGAAAATAAATTAATGACCTCATCAAGATGACATCATGCATGACTTCATATTTAATTTTAATTTAATTACTTAATTTGACTTATAAATACACAAAAACAAAAGAAAAAAAAAATGGTCATCTTCCATTTTTTTTTTTTTACTTTCCCGTCCACACACTCCTCTCTCTCTCTCAAAGCTCTCTCACCCTTAAAACTCCATTAAAGCTCATTTTGAGCTTGATCAAACCCTAAATCCCACCATAAGAACTTAAATTTCTATCATTAAACTTTGTATTCAAATCTCAATAAAGAGCTTGACAACAAAAAGAAGAAGAAAGGAAGAAGTTTGGAGAGGTGAAAATTCTGTATAAAGGTTAGTAATTAACCACTAGATTTTTCTTTAGAATTATGTTTATATGCATGAGTTAATCTAGAAATTGTGAAAAAATTAAACAAAACCAAGCATGGAGGACTATATGAAAATTCAGCCAACCTATGTGGGGGAGTGATTTACATGTGTTTGATTGAATTAAAAGTGAACATAAGCTTGAATGAGTTGAGAAATTGTGTTGGTATATTTTGAATTAGTAAAATGTAAGAAATTAAGTGAGTTAGGGTTTTGGACCTAGGGTTTGGAAGACAAAATTTTGAGAATTGGTCAAATGGTGTGTTTGACCTAGTTTGAGCTGAAAAATATTCATATGTGACCAATTGAGGTATGTTGGAAGTGTGAGAATCAAGTGGAAATTCAGATTGGTTATGGGCATTCTGCAGGCAGCAGGACCAAGGTCCCTTTCAGGGATTAAAACTGAAAATTTACCAGCCTAATTGGTGTGAGGCCAATTGGGAATGAAACTAGACACAAAATGACACATTTTTCATTGTAGGAATCATGCCCAAAAAGTGACCATAGCATAGTGAACAAATTGACCAAATCCGGACTTAGGTATCCTGCCCTATACAAAAATGACCAAATGAACAGTGTTAGTTCATTTGGTTATAACTTGGGTTAGACAGGTCTAAATGACCTGAAATTTTACCAGTAGAAAGCTGAGACATAGCCGTACAACTTTCATGAAGAATACAAACCCAAATTATGCACTTAACCAAGTCATTTAGCCACCCAAAATTAGTGACCTAAAACTGCCAGAACCAGTTTGGTGCCCAGAAAATCTGGGTTAAGTCCAATCTGGTAGCCATGTTCAGATGGCTATAACTTGAGCTACAAAACTCCAAATGGAGTGATTCAAAAAGGGAAATAAAGTTAAGACAATAAGGAATAAATTCTATGAAGAAATCTTACCCAAATTCTAACAGTAACATAACCAATGGAACAGTACAAAATTGGACACCAAAATTGAAAATTTGCAATTTTGCCTAAAAGACCTAAGTTTTGAGAAAACAATCAAAACCAACAAAATTGGTGACAAAATGTGGTATGTGAGTATAGTTGGATTTCCCATACCTATTAAGCATAAGAAAGTTAATAGTTTGACTTGAATAGTGTCGTAAATAGTAACTCTGAAATGAAAATTTCCAAGAACGTTAGTTTAAGCATATTTGGGCTAGAATTAAGTATTTATGAATTAATTATTGGATTTATTGTGAAATAAGATACTGAAACACTATAAATTGCGTGTTTCAGCTGAAAAAGACCTGGAAAAGGATAGGGTAGACTGAGTCAAGGCCTAGAGGCGACTCACATCAGGTTTGTGCACAATAAACTTAACCAAGTCATTTAGCCACCCAAAATTAGTGACCTAAAACTGCCAGAAAAGTTTGGTGCCCAGAAAATTTGGGTTAAGTCCAATTCGGTAGCCATGTTTAAATGGCTATAACTTAAGCTACAAAACTTCACATGGAGTGATTTAAAAAGGAAAATAAAGTCAAGACAATAAGGAACAAATTCTATGAAGAAAGCTTACCCAAATTCTAACAGCAACATAACCAATGTAACAGTACAAAATTGGATACCAAAACTGAAAATTTGTAATTTTGCCTAAAAGACCTAAGTTTTGAGAAAACAACCAAAACCAACAAAATTGGTGACCAAAATGTGGTATGTGAGTGTAGTTGGATTTCCCATACCTATTAAGCACAAGAAAGTCAATATCTTGACTTGAATAGTGTTGTGAATAGTAACTCCGAAATGAAATTTCCAAGAACGTTAGTTTAAGCATATTTGGGCTAGAATTAAGTATTTATGAATTAATTATTGGATTTATTGTGAAATAAGATACTAAAACACTATAAATTACGTGTTTCAGCTGAAAAAGACCTGGAAAAGGATAGGGCAGACTGAGTCAAGGCCTAGAGGCGACTCACGTCAGGTTTGTGCACAATAAACCTTAATTCACACTTGGCATGGCAATATTAATATGTTCCTCCTCCACTTGTGGGGTGAGTTTGATATTTGATCACTTTCCTCCCTCTCTGGCTTCCCAGTCTAAGGGGTGAGTTTGAATGAGTACTCATTAGCTAGCTAGCCACCTCCCTCATTGATTTCGATTAGTGGGGTGAGTTTGCCTTGTCATGGTGTACAACACGGCATGTTTGGAAATTTTGTGTCATGGCCTAAGTTGTGTTATTGATTGGCAACACTATGATTGTTAAATTGTTTTATCAAACTTGTGTTATATTAAGCTGTGAAAATTATGATTCACTATAATTGTGATTTGAAAAACTGTGAAATGTGATTTTGAGATTTTTGAATTATGAATTGTTCATAAATGTTTTATATTATGCATTTTGTATTTTATTGTGCACCACTTGTTAGTAGTATGCCCTAGAGCATATCATTTAGTATGTATCTTGTACATATTTTTATTAATAAAAGGCATTTCCACTTTTCCATTTACATAATATATTTATGTGTAATAGAAAAGGTCCATTGATATTTTGTTAGAAATTCTATTCTTAAGTTGTTAAGAATATGAGTGATAGTATTTCTAGTACAAAGTATCATAAATAGGTTCACAATCGAGGATACTTCATAATAAGGACATGACTTATCCAGAAAGATTGTATTCATGTTTGTTCCCAAGTTATTTATATGAGATATAAATAAGATGGAATGGTGAGTCTCATGCCATATGATAAATATGATAGGCACTTATAAATGATAAGTAGGCCGAACCAGTGACACTTATGACAAGCACATGGAGTTTACTCTTGTTAATGCTTTATCATAAATCTTATCAGTGCATATAATCTTTAGACCTGAGATAGCACAATTATCTTATACATAGGTGGTTTGAGTTTGATATTGCTTTTATACTTGTACTGTGTATGGGTATATGGGCATGTGTTGGCTCCTACTAGTTATATATGGAGATAGGTGTTGATCAAGATGGAATCTGTTCCTCTAAGTAAATAGAGAAAAAATCATATGTTCATTTAATTATTCTTGATATTTCAAGTTCCTGGCCAGGACAGATAGATTTATTCAGAAAAGAGTTTCTGATGAGAAAATCTTTTTAATCAAGAACTAGAATTAAAAGAGAACATAATATTCATAGCAAATGGAGTTTGACATAAACCATGACTCCAGCTTGAGTTGGGATTTTCTAACAGAGAGATTCTAGTGCATGGTAACATATGATTATAGGTTCATTTAAGGTAAACCTTATTACTAATTGGGTAGCCATGGTGTAACATCCTCATTTTAGCTAGTCCGTACAGTCTACTGTTCCAGTGACCAGTGTCGGTCCGGACAGCTAAAAAGTTCGGAACAATATTTAAACTAAAGTGAGGAACTAAAAATTAACTCAAATATTAATAAGAAAAAGTTAGGAAAAATTTTAGAAATAAAATACAACCAAGTTAAATGAGTCGGTGCCCTAGCGATGGGTAACCTAGTGAGAAGTTACGGTTCTCGCAACTAGGACCCCTAGACCCGGGGAAAAAATTATAAAATAATTATTGGGACTCCACAGAAGGGTAATTGAGGTTCTTATGACATTAGGATGCCAAGAAAATACTTAGAAAAATTTTTCAATCGGTACAGACAATTTTGGCCCATTAAGCCAAATGGAGGGCATTTTGGTCATTTCGTCTTCAGAGATGATTTTTGGCCAACTTGTCCAGTTAAATAAATAATTTATATAACATAAAATATGAATAAATATTGTTAAAAATTTAATTGCAATTAAATAGACAAGAAATGGAGAGAAAATAAAAGAAAATGAATTTATGACATCATCATGATGTCATTAAAACTTTCCCAACCAACCCAATGTTGACACATGGCATAAACTTGTTTAAAAGAGACCAAATGGGTTGGAAAACAAAAGAGAATTAGAATTCTTCTTCCTCATTTCTTCCTTGCCGTAAACCTATCCACCATTGCCAACCATAGCAAGTTTTTTTTTCAAAGCTTGATTTCCTTAGCTCTCACCCTACTAAACCCTATACTCCCAACACAAAAAAGTGTCCTTACCCCTTGGTGATTCTTTTGAGAGCAAAAAGAAGAGGAAAACAAGAGCTTTAGCAAGTGGGAAAATCTCACTTCTTTGAGGTTAGTGACCTAACCATGAATTTTTCTTTAAATTCATGTTAAGGACTTTGAATATGTGTAAATTGCAAAGAAAAAAAAATTGTTGAATACCATTTGTATGTAAACCCTAGATTTTTGGTAGCCATGGTTAGAGTTTGATTGTGTTGAGTTTAATGAAGTTAAAAGACTATCATGGCTGCCCATAATATGTATTTACTAAGTGGATTGAAGAAATGCAATGAAAATGCATGAAGGTTAATGTGTGAGTTAGGGCTTGGGGTGAAAAAATGGGATTTTGACCATGTGATGATGAAAATAGGTTTTAATGGTCAATTAGTGACCATTTAGTTCTGTTTAAATAAAAAATGAAGTGTGTTGAGTGATGGGATTGGGTTTGGTGTGGCTGCCATGAAAGTGACCTACAGAATGGAGTGACCTGCAGAATTGGACTTGAGTCCAGTAGGTTTGGGCAGCCATAACTTGAATTGTAGAGGTTCAATTGGTGCAAGGCCAATTGGACATGAAACTAGACACATAATGGCATAACTTTTTTGTAGAAACCATGCCCATGAAACCAAACCAAGTGGATCAAAAGCTTGCCTTAATCGGGGTGACCTGCAGTCTGTTTCTGCAGAATGACCAAATAAACAGTGATTGTTCATTTGGCCATAACTCAATGTAGAAAGGTCTAATTGACCTGAAATTTTATCAGCAACAAGCTGAGATATAGACCAACAACTTTCATGAAGGAATCTAACCCAAATTATGACCAGAACCTATCCAACAAGTGAGTTGCAGTCACTGTTCATTGCACTGTAGATATGGTCAGTCCAGAAAAATTTCAATCCAGCCAGTTGTGGTTTTTAGACCATAACTTGAGCTACAAAACTCCAAATAGAGTGATTCAAAAAAAGAAATTCAACTAGACAAAATAAGGAACAACTTTCATGTTAATCATTTTTCCAAATTCCCACTGCAAAAATGACTAATGGAATAGTAAAAATGAGGCATGAAAACTGAAAATTCTGCCTAACGAACATTAAGCTTAGAAATGGTATTGGCAACTAATACCAACAAATTTTGAATGCAAAATGTGGTATGTTGGGAGTATTAAAACCAATGTACCTATTGTCTATGCAAAAGTCAACATTTTAGTTGACTAGTGAAATGAATAGTAACATTCAAACTTGAAATTCAAAAATTGTGAAACTTAAAAGTGCAAAATGCCCTAGTAGGCCTAATGTGATTGGTTTGGATAGGTTGGCATGCCAATAGGGTTTTGATAGCAGTACTGCGTATGATGTATGGCTTTATTGCCATTCTGTGATGTGATAGCATATGGCTATACTGATTATGATGTTTTACTTGGCTTTATGCCTTATTGCTTTTATGGCTTAATAGCCATTCTGTTTGCACACCGGGAGACACATTGTGACCGATGGTGTGACGTCCTGAGGTACCTGGTAGCCAGTGTTAGTTTACCCGTTTATCCAGTCCGGTCAATTTGTATAGGTTACTTGGGCATGAAAAAGTATAACTATAATTGAACTGATTATTAAAGAAAATACGGAAATTAAATATCAAGAATGATTACAATAAAATACAAAGAAGCTCAAAATCATCAAGAAAACAATTAACAAAAATGCATGAAGAAGTTAATATTTTATTTTATTTTATATTATATTATCACCACTAAGCAGAATTGCTTAGCGCATCGCTTTTGCCATGCGCAGGTACTGGAGACTTAGCTAGGGAGCCCAGCAGACATCAGACGGGGTGAGCCTTTAGAGCTGCATCCGGGCTCCAGAGTCACCTCACATCTGCAGTGCATATGGTAGGACATTAGGATTTTGGGGTAGCACTTTGTATTTTGCATTTTGTATTAATTTTGGATTGTAACTATAAACTCCTGTAATTATGTATTAATGTAAATATATGAAATTTCATATTATTGAAATTTTCTGCATAATGTATGTTGATAACTGAAATATTGAGAATTATTTATAAATATACTTCAAGTGATGAAGTGAACAGAAAAGTTTTGAAAATAGTATTGTGATTTGAGATTGAGATTTTAAGATTGATTTGAAATGTGTATAATGCAGTTTGGATTTGGAAATTATTTTGGAAGTGCTTTTAAACAGGTTCAGAAGAAACTGTTTTTCCAATTTACAGCCGGCATCCTGCCGGATTTTCTATAAAATTTATGGAAAAATTCAGATTTATCAAAATTGAAAATAAATGAATAAAAAGGGATAAATTGTAATAGAAACATAAATTGGTGCTCCGGCACACTGAGTGGCATAACTTGCTCGGCTACACTATAGACGGGTAAGTGTGACACCATATGCCACACTGGTGTCACACTCTATTTTACCTTAATTAATTTTTGTCATAATTTTGAATATAATTTATGAAGTATAATTTATTTAAGCCATTTATCAAAAGTATTATTTATTTGAGGTTCCGAAAATTTTAAAGAAAATCCGGTAGAGTACCGGCTAAAAATGGAGAAAACAGTTCTTAAAATACTTCCAATATTCATGTCTCATCATCTCAAACTCCAATATCAAAATCTCAACAACATTTCTCAATCATCATCCATCACATGTGATAATCAAGTATAAATCACAATTAGATATTTACTTTTCCATTCACAAGTACAATTTTCATAATTTACATAAACATCAAAATATATTACATAATTCTAAATACATATGAGAAAATAAAAATTTAGTTACAAAATGACAAAATGACACCTAGCGCCCTACCAATGCACTGCAGGTGGTGAGGTGACACGGACACCTTTGCGGGATGGACTCAATAATGCTTAGTGGTGCAATAATAAAATAAAAGAAAATAAAATAAATATGTAGTGAATGTATATGTTTTATTTATTTTGAATTTGTATATCATTAACTTTGTCCACTTTCATTCATTTAGTAACCTACACTAGATGATGGACTAGATAAACAATGGCGTATCAAGTAGATAACATCAGCACAAGGCCAAATCTCAATACAAGGTCGAATGGCTAAAAGCCATAAAATCATGGCATATTGCCAACCCTATTGGCATGCCAAACTTCCAAACCAATCTTGTTAGGTATACTAGGACATTTGAAACTTTTAAATTCTTCAATTTGTGAATTTCAAGTTTTGGTGTCACTATTCACTCCATTGGTCAACAAAAATGTTGACTTTTGGATAGAAAATAGGTATATTGGTTTTGACACTCCCAACATACCACATTTTGCATTTAAAACTTGTTGGAATTAACCCCTAAATCCATTTCCAAACCTAAAACCTAGAGAGCATAATTTTCAGTTTTTGTGACCCAACTTTGGAATTTGAGGAAATGGTAAACATGAAAGTTGTTCCTTATTTTGTCTAGTTAAATTTATTTTTTGAATCACTCCATTTGGAGTTTTTAGCTCTAGATATGGTCCAAAACCACAGCTGGCCGGATTGCCACTGCCTTCTTGAATAGGTTCTGGTCATATTTTAGGGTAGGTTTCTTCATGAAAGTTGTTTTTCTATGTCTTATCTTGTTGCTGTAAAAATTTAAGGTCAATTGACCATATCTACAGTGAGTTATGGCCAAATGAACATATCCGGATTGGGGCCAACTTTTGGTCCTCTTGCTTTGGTCTTTTGGGCATGGTTTCTTCAGTAAAAATGTGCCATTATAAGCCTAGTTTCATGTCCAATTGGCCAAACACCAATTGGACCTACACAGCCAAAGTTATGGCTGTCTAAGTGGGCTGGAATCAATACTCATTCACTTTTCCATGCTATATTTCAATCCCAATTATGGTAAAATTTCCTCAAATGGTCACTAATTGACCATTAAAATGTTCTTTAACAATTTCATAAGCCAAGTCAAATTTTTCACTCCTAAACCCTAGCTCAAATTCAATGTTTACACCCATTTACCTTAGTTAGCACACCAATTCATTATACATGTGTATATGTACCTTAAACATCATTTCTAGTCCACTCTAAGTCCAACAAAACACTCATTCCTATTCCTTCAATAGGGCTACCGAAATCCATGGTATGTATACACATAATTTTTGTTCATTTAAGTTACAAATTCTTGTTGATTTCAAGTTCCCAACATAGAAAATAAGAGTTTTAAGTAGATAGGTGCACTAACCTCTTATAGGCAGATTTTTCCCTAGCTCAAAACTTCACTTCCTTTCCTTTTCTTGGCTGTCAAAAGGTTGTTTAAGGTGTGGGGTAAAATTTTAATGAAGAGAGGTTAGGGTTTTGTGGTGAAACAAAGTAAGAATCAAGCTTGGGAAGTGATGTTTAATGGAGGTTGAGAGAGGGAGAGAGTTGATGAAGGAAGAAGAACAGATTTTTTTTGTTTCAATTTTGCCTCATTTTTCCTTTTTAATGAAATTGCTTGATTGTCATTGGTGGAGAGAAATTTTAATGACACCATGTGATGTCAAAAGTCCCATTTTTTTAATTTTTCTTTTCTTTTCTTTTCTACTTAGTTTCAATTCAATTTTTAGTAATGTTTATTCATATTTTATGTCATATTAAATATTTAATCAACTGGACAAGTCAAAATCACCTCTGAAGGAGAAATGACCAAAATGCCCTCCGTTTGGCTTAACGGGTCAAAATTGTCTGTACCGATTGAAAAATTTTTCTTGGTATTTTCTTGGCATTCTAATGCCATGGGAACCTCAATAACCCTTCTCCGGAGTCCCAAAAATCATTTTATGAATTTTCTCTCGGGTCTAGGGCTCCTAGTTTAACTTGTTTGTATTTTATTTCTAAAATTTTTACTAAATTTTTCTTATCAATATTTGAGTTGATTATGGTTCCTCACTTTAGTTTAAATATTTTTTGAGGGTGTTACACATGGCATGCTATGCTAGGTGTTAACCATGGTCTATGAGGTGCATAAAATGATTTAGAGAAATCATTTATGGTAAGAAAGAGTTTTGATGATATTAAGAGTTGATATCATATCTCATTGCCAATTAGTGATGAGCCTAGTAAGTCACACACATACACAAGTTATCACCTAATTAAATATGATTTAATTAATTAATTAAAGAGTTTAATTGATTAATTAAATATGTTTAGTTTGTAAGTAGATTGCAAAGTCCCTAGCATGACTTGAAACCAAATCTAGATTATTGGATGTATAGTATAAGTTAAATTTATATTTAAAGTGTTTAAATATGAATTTAATTAATGAGAAATTAATTAATTGAGATTAATTAATTAATTTATATTTGATATAAATTGATTAGAAGAAGAGAAATAATTATTTTGGGTTAAGAACTCAAAATTAAAGACACAGGGGCATTTTGGTCATTTCATAGGGTGACATGTGGCACCATGAGATGGTGATACATGACATTATACATAAGCTTGCCAAATGTCTTTTAATTATGTAAGATGATTAAAATTAAGATTAAATATAGGTTTGACACTTGGCACAATGTGATTGGGTCAATTAAACCTAGAACCAATCAGAGGGTGACATGTGGCAAGGGTTTAATGTGTTGACCTAGCTATATAAGTGTTGTTATGAATTAAAAATAAGACAACCAGTAGCCACTTCTCCTTTGCCATGCCATTTTGAGGCTTTCCATCTCTTTTTCTTCATCTCTCATCAATTCAAAGAGATTAGCCATTAATCTCTTGAATTAAGAACACCAGAAATTGTTTCTAGTGTCCTGTTTACATCTTTAATCTCTTAAAAGGCAGAACTTGATTTTCTAAATAATAGAAAAAGCTTTAGATGCTGTCCAAGGGCTTCCATAGGTGTTCTTGGTGTGGACAAGCTAGAGGGACAACATCTGGTGTCTTGAAGACGTATCTCAAAGGTGCAAATACACTGCAGTGCATCAAGAGGTTAATGTGTTTATTCTTGATTTAATCTAGGGTTCTAAAATTAATCTGATTAATTTTAAAATCTTAAATGGAAAATACAGATCCAAAAACATATTAAAAGAGTTTTAATATGTTGTTTATCATTGAAATCAAATAGATAAAAATAAATCTTGCATGATGCATGTGACCCTAGGTGAAAATTTTGAATTCAATGGCATAAACTTGTGTTTTTCACACTTCCGTATCCTTCAATTGGTATCAGAGCCACTATATTTGCCATTTAGATTATTGATTATATGATTTAATTATGTGTTTTGATCATGAGATGATTTATCCATTGCTGGTTGCAATGGATGTGTGGCAGCTTGCACCAAAGAAACACCTAAATGGTGCGCATGGTTTGACTTCAAGGGTGGTGCAAAGGTTTGGCTTTTTAATTTGCAATTGTTGTATGATCTAAAAGCTCATCCTACGTCTAATTAAATTGTTTAATTAGAATTTTAATCACACAATTAAATTTTGATTCAAATCATAATTTTAAAAATTATTTGAATGTGATTCAAATTTGAATTTTAAAAGTTGTTTGAATGTGATTCAAATCTGAATTTTTAAAGTTGTTTGAATCATATTTAAATTTGATTTTTTAAAGTTGTTTGAATAATATTCAGACCTGAATTTTTAAAAATTATTTGAATGTGATTCAAATCTGATTTTTTAAAAATTATTTGAATGTGATTCAAATTTGAATTTTTAAGGTTGTTTGAATGTGATTCAAATCTGAATTTTTAAATTTGTTTGAATGAGATTCAAATATGAATTTTTAAATTTATTTGAATCATATTCAAATCTGGATTTTTAAGTTGAATATGAGATATTTAATTTAATTTAAGTATGTATGTTTTATTTAATTGTTAAATAGTGATATGCATGATGGATGATCATGGTGTGACACCCCTTACCCGTCTACAGTGTAGCCGAGCAAGTTATGCCACTCAGTGTGCCAGAGCACCAATTTATGTTTCTATTACAATTTATCTCTTTTTTAATTCATTCATTTTCAATTTTTATAAATATGAATTTAACCGCAAATTTTTTTAGAAAATCCGGCAGAGTGCCGGCTGTAACTTGGAAAAAGAATTCTTCTGAACCTGTTTAAAAACACTTCCAAAATAATTTCCAAATCCAAACTCCATTATACAAATTCAAGTCAATCTCAAAAATCTCAATCTCAAATCACAATACTATTTTCAAAACCTTTCTGTTCACTTCGTCACTTGAAGCATATTCATAAATAATTCTCAACATTTCATTTATCAACATACATAATGCAGAAAACCTCAATAATATGAAATTAAATATATTTACATTAATACATAATTACAGGAAATTATAGTTACAATCCAAATTAATACAAAATGCAAAATACAAAAGGACCACCTATAGTCCTAATGTCCTACAATATGCAGTGCAGATGTGAGGTGACTCTGGACCCGGATGCAGCTCTGAAGGCTCACCCCGTCTGATGTCTGCTGGGCTCCCCAGCTAGGTCTCCAGTACCTGCGCGTGGCAAAAGAGACGCGTTAAGTAATTCTGCTTAGTGGTAACAGTATAAAATAATATAAAATAACATAAAATGAAACAAATATGCAGAATGTATGTTTACATTTTTGGTAGACTTAACTTCTGATATTAATTT
This sequence comes from Hevea brasiliensis, assembly GCF_030052815.1. Classification (NCBI taxonomy): domain Eukaryota; kingdom Viridiplantae; phylum Streptophyta; class Magnoliopsida; order Malpighiales; family Euphorbiaceae; genus Hevea; species Hevea brasiliensis. The sequence goes on along the minus strand of NC_079504.1, from coordinate 87,808,315 downwards.
CATTATTATTTGATTAAACTTTGGTAAGGTTTATTATCATTGCCCGAGTAACCCATACTAATTGACTGGACTGGATAAATGGGTAAACTGGCACTGGGTACTAAGTACCTCAGACCATCACACCATCGGTCAAATTATGTCTCCCGGTGTGCAACAGAATAGCTAATAAGCTGTAATAATTATCAGGGTTAAAACCCAAGTATATCAACTCAAATAACATAGCCAAAGGCTATTATGTCACAGAATGGCATGGGAGCCATGAAACACAGAATGGCATGAAGCCATATGCAATACTGCTAACAGAACCCTATTGGCATGCCAAGCTATCCAACCCAATCTTGTTAGGTATACTAGGGCATTTTACACTTTTGAGTTTTATAATTTTTGAATTTCAAGTTTTGGTGTTACTATTCACTTCATTAGTAAACCAAAATGTTGACTTTTACATAGACAATAGGTACATTGGTTTTAATACTCCCAACATACCACATTTTGCATTCAAAATTTGTTGGTATTGTTTGCCAATACCATTTCTAAGCTTAATGTTAATTAAGCAGAATTTTCAGTTTTCATGCTTCATTTTTACTATTCCATTAGTCATTTTTGCAGTAGAAATTTGGCAAAATGATCAACATGAAAGTTGTTCCTTGTTTTGTCTAGTTGAATTTCATTTTTTGAATCACTCTATTTGGAGTTTTGTAGCTCAAGCTATGGTCCAAAAACTACAGCTAGCCGGATTGAACTTTTTCTGGACTGACAATATCTACAGTGCAGTGAATAGTGACTGCAACTCACTTGTTGGATAGGTTTTGGTCATAATTTGGGTTATATTCCTTCATGAAAGTTGTTGGTCTATATTTCAGCTTGTTGCTAGTAAAATTTTAGGTCAATTGGACCTTTCTACATTGAGTTATGGCTGTTCATTTGGTCATTATGCAGAAACAGACTACAGGTCACCCGGATTAAGGCAAGCTTTTGGTCCACTTGGTGTGGTCTTATGGGCACGGTTTCTTCACCAAAGTTGTGCCATTATATGTCTAGTTTCATTTCCAATTGGCCTTGCACCAATTGAACCTCTACAATTTGAGTTATGGCTGCCCAAACCTGCTGGACTCATATCCAATTCTGTAGGTCACCATGGGCAGCCACACCAACTGCAATTCTCACTAATCAAACCACCTCATTTCTTGTTTACACATAACCAAATGGTCACTAATTGACCATTAAAACTCACTTTCATCATTACATGCTCAAAGTCCCATTTTTCCATCCCAAACCCTAACCCTAATGTCTCAAACATTACCCCACATGCATTTTCACTTCATTTCATCAATCCACTTAGTAAATACATGTTGTGGGCAGCCATGATAGTCTTTTAATTTCATTAAACTCAACACAATCAAACCCTAACCATGGCTACCAAAAATCTAGGGTTTACATACAAATGGTATTCAACAATTTTTTTCTTTGTAATTTACACTCATTCAAAGTCCTTAACATGAATTTAAAGAAAAATTCATGGTTAGGTCATTAACCTCTATGGAGTGAAGTCTCCCACTTGCTAGGGTTCTTGTTTTCTTTTTCTTTTTGCTCCCAAAAGAATCTCCAAGATGCAAGAACACTTTTTTGTGCTGGGAGTTTAGGGTTTAGTGGGGTGAGAACTAGTGAAATCAAGCTTTGAAAAAGCTTGAAAATGTGGCTATGGTGGGTATGTCACGCAAGGAAGGAGAAAGGGAGAAGAAGTCTGATTTTTTTGCTCCTTTTCCAGCCCATTTGTCTCTTTTAAGTAAGCTTATGCCATGTGTCAATGTTAGATTGGGTGGGAGAACTTTATTGACATCATGATGATGTCATAAATCCATTTTTCTTTCATTTTCTCTCTATTTCTTGTCTATTTAATTGCAATTAAATTTTTAACAATATTTATTCATATTTTATGTTATATAAATTATTTATTTAACTGGACAAGTTGGCCCAAAAATCATCTCTGAAGATGAAATGACCAAAATGCCCTCCGTTTGGCTTAACGGGCCAAAATTATCTGTACTGATTGAAAAATTTTTCTAAGTATTTTCTTGGCATTCTAATGTCATAAGAACCTCAATAACCCTTCTCTGGAGTCCTAAAAATTATTTTATAATTTTTCCTAAATTTTTTTTTCTTATTAATATTCGAGTTAATTTTTGGTTCCTTACTTTAGTTTAAATATTTTTTTCGGACGTTCTATCTGTCCGGACCGACACTGGTCACCGGAACAGTAGACTGTACGAACTAGCTAAAATGAGGATGTTACAACTCTTCCCCTCCAATAAAAATTTCATCCTCGAAATTTACCTAATGCAAACAGTTGAGGGAATTATTGCCTCATTATCTCTTCACTTTCCCAAGTTGCCTCTTCAGTGTTGTGGTGCCTCCAAAGCACTTTCACCAGTAGAATTTGTTTATTTCTCAGTTCCTTCACTTCCCGAGCTAGGATTTGTATAGGTTCTTCTGTGTATGTCAAGTCCGGTTGGATTTCAATGTCTTCCATGGAATGACATGTGAAGGGTCTGAGCGATATCTTCTCAGCATGGAAACATGGAACACATTATGAATTTTATCCAGTTCTAGTAGTAAAGCTAGCCGATAGGCCACTGGTCCCACACGTTTAATGACTTCATATGGGCCAATGAACCTAGGGCTTAACTTACCCTTTCTCCCAAACCTTAGTACTTTCTTCCACGGTGAGACTTTGAGAAATAATTTATCGCTAACTGCATACTCTATCTCTTTTCTCTTCAGATCGGCATAAGGCTTCTGTCTATCTGAGGCAATCTTCAGGTTAGCTTTGATTATCTTCACTTTTTCCTCAGTCTGTTTCACCAGGTCTGGTCCTACCAGCTTATCTTTACCCAATTCAGTCCAACACACTGGAGTTCTACATTTCCTGCCATACAGTGCTTCATACGGAGCCATTTGGATGCTAGCTTGGTAGCTATTGTTGTATGCGAATTCTGCCAGTGGGAGGTATCTATCCCAACTCCCCTCAAACTCAATGACACAACTCCTTAGCATATCCTCTAGGATCTATCACATAATTCACATTGTTACTATCATTTCAATTTATTAATTGCGAAAATTCAATTAGTTCTTGGGTTTACCTAGATTACTCGTTCTGACTGTCCATCAGTCTGGGGATGAAAAGCCGTGCTAAAGCGGAGTTGTGTGCCCAAGGCTTCTTGCAACTTTTTCCAAAATCTCGATGTAAACCTTGGGTCTCGGTCAGATATGATGGAAAGTGTGATTCCATGCAGTCTAACTATCTCACTGATAAACAATTCTGCTAGCTTCTTCAGTGAGTAGTCAGTCCTAACTGGCAGAAAATGTGCTGACTTCATTAATCTATCCACTATCACCCACACTGCATCATGCTTCCTTTAGGTGAGAGGTAGACCACTAACAAAATCCATAGTGACCCGGTCCCATTTCCATTCCGGTATGCTTATAGGCTGTAGCAATCCTGATGGAACTTGATGTTCTGCTTTAACTTGCTGACATATCAAACACTTAGTCACATAGTCAGCTATATCCCTCTTCATACCAGGCCACCAATAATGAGGCTTCAAATCATTATTCATTTTTGTGCTTCCCGGGTGCATAGCATAAACACTAGTGTGTGCTTCTTTCAGAATACTAGTCTTCAGTTCCCCATCATCTGGTACACACACTCTTCCTCTGTAGTACAGACACCCATCTGCTTTCACCTCATATTCAGTTTCCTTTCCCTCAGGAATTTTACCCACAATGGCCATTAGTTTTTCATTTGCCCTCTGCCCATCTTGTATCTGCTGTAGCAGGGTTGGCCTCACTTGCAACTCAGCCAAAATAGCTCCATCTTGAGCTAAGGACAGATAGGCATTTAGTGATCTTAAAGCTGTGATGGACTTCCTGCTTAAAGCATCAGCAACTACATTTGCCTTCCCAGGATGATAATTTATCACACAATCATAGTCCTTTAGGAACTCAATCCATCGCCTCTGTCTAAAATTGAGCTCTTTCTGGGTTGATAAATATTTTAGACTCTTGTGGTTTGTATAGATGTAGCATTTTTCACTTTATAAATAATGCCTCCATATCTTCAGTGTGAAGATAATTGTTGCTAACTCCAGATCAGTAGGGTAGTTCTGTTCATGTGGCCTTAACTGCCTAGAAGCATAGGCGACCACTTTCCCCTCTTGCATCAATACACACCTAGCCCATTATGCGAGGCATCACTGTAGACCACAAAGTCTTTTCCTGACACTGGCTGTGTTAACACTGGTGCTTCTATCAACATAGCCTTTAGCCTCTCAAAACTAGCTTGGCACTTATCGTTCCAGCCAAATTTCAGATTCTTGTGCAACAACTTGGTTATTGGAGCAACTATAAGAGAAAACCCCTTCACAAATCTTCTGTAATACCCAGCTAGCCCCAAGAAACTTCTGACCGTAGTCATATTTCTTGGAGGCTTCCATTCCATCACTGCTTCTATCTTTTTGGGATCCACTCTAATCCCCTCAGCTGATACTATGTGTCCAAGGAAGGAGATTTCACTCATCCAAAAGTCACACTTGGACAGCTTAGCATACAGCTCCTTTTCTTGCAGGGTTTGCAGAACAATCCTCAAATGTTCATCATGTTCTTCCCTGGTCTTGGAATACACCAGAATATCATCAATGAAGACCACTACAAACCGATCTAAGTATGGATGGAAGATACGGGTCATAAGGTCCATAAATGCTGCTGATGCATTTGTCAAACCAAACGGCATCACTAAAAATTCATAGTGTCCATACCGGGTTCTGAATGCAGTTTTTGACAATTTGCATCCTTTACCCTCAACTGATGATGCCCTGATCTGAGATCAATTTTTAAAAATACACCGGCTCCTTTCAACTGATCAAATAGGTTGTCGATTCTGGGCAATGGATATTTGTTCTTTACAGTTACTTTGTTCAACTGCCGGTAATCAATACAAAATCTCAAGGTTCCATCCTTTTTCTTCACAAATGGCACCAGAGCTCCCCATGGTGACACACTAGGACGTATGAATCCCTTATCAAGCAACTCTTGTAACTGAGTTTTTAACTCTCTCAATTCCGTGGGTGCCATCCTATAAGGAGCAATAGAAATGGGTGCTGTACCCGGCATTACCTCAATAGCAAACTCGACTTTCCTTTCTGGTGGTAAACCAGGCAACTCTTCAGGAAATACATCTGGGAAGTCTCTTACTGTGGGTATATCACACAGATTCAGCTTAGCCTACCTAGTATCAACCACGTGTGCTAGGTAAGCTTCACAACCTTTTTCTCATTAATCTTCTTGCAATCGTGGCTGAGATAACATTGGACAAGAAATCTGTCCTTTCACCCACAACAGTGATCTCATTACCCACAGAAGTTTTCAGAGAAATCCTCTTCAATTTGCAATTAACTATTGCCTGATGATGTGACAACCAGTCCATACCCAAAATCACGTCAAACTCGTCGAAGGGCAACTCAATTAGGTCTACAGAGAATTCATACCCCTGAATCCTCAACGGGCAACCTTTATACACTTTATTCACCACCACACTGTGGCCTAGTGGATTTGTGACCAGAATGTCTTGATCACACTCCTCTACTGGAACTCCCCTCTCTATGGATAGTTTGATGCAAATGTAGGAATAAGTGGATCCTGGATCCACCAATGCATGCACAGAAGTGTTGTAGAGGGAAAACATACCCCTGATGACATCCGGGGCATCTTGCTCCTCCTGAGATCTAATGGCATAGGCCCTGGCTGGTATTCTAGTATCTGGCCTCTCAGCTGACTCGGATGCAGGCCTTAGTGATGGACCAGCTGCCTCAGGTTTACTAGACTTCCTACCCCTTTGTGGTGCAGGAGCAGGTCTGTCAGTTTGTGTTGGAGCAACAATAGTAGTCCTCTTCGCACAATTCTTGATCTGGTGTTCTATCGATCCACACCGTAAGCATGCACCGGTCACTCGCTAACATTCCCCCTTATGCCACTTCTGACAGTACTGACAAGCAGAAGATGCAGGGGCTGGTCCCCTAAACACCGTCCCTGGAGAGCTGCTCATTGATGGTGTGGACTGGCCTCTCCTAAGTGTGAACTATGGTGCAGGCCCCGAGACGACCACGACCTGTGGTGGTCCTGAACTCTAAGCAGGAGGACCCTTACTCTTCTTACTGGGAGTAGAAAATGTACTGGACTGACCCGGATCTCTTTTCTGCTGTCTTTCCCTTCTATTTTGTTCGTTGATTCTGACCCTTTCACTTTTGATGCTGCATCTACCAGTTTAGAAAAATCCGTGATCTCCAGTGCTGTGATCATGACTTTGATCTTGTCATTGAGCCCTTCTTCAAACTGTCTGCACCTCTCTGCCTCTGTAGGGACTATCTCCCTCCCATACCAGCTCAGTCTGACAAACTCATGCTCATACTCAGCCACTGACAACTGTCTCTGTCTCAGACTAATAAATTCCCTTCTTCGCTCTTCTAAATACACTTTGCTAATATATTTCTTCCTGAACTCTGTGAGGAAGAATTCCCAGGTGATCCGTTCAGGTTGCACCTCACTGGTTACTGTGCCCCACCACTGATATGCATCATCCTGAAGTAGGGACACAGCACCCACCAGGTTCTATTCAGGGGTGCAATTTAGTTGTCTCAGCACTCTAATTGTTCTATCCAACCATTTTTCTATGGCCATGGGATCATCCTCCCTCTTCCCAAAGAAGTCCACAGCCCCATACTTTCTTAATTTCTCCAAATGAGATTTTTGTGGTGCTTGTGGTGGTTGTGGCTGTGGTTGTGGTTGTGGAATTGCCCCTATCATTTGTCGGTAGAACTCGGTCATTTGTTGAAATAACGTAAATTGAGGTTGGGCAGGTGCCTCAGCTGCTGGTGGAGCAGGTTCTCCCCTGTCCCCAGACTCAGCCCTTGGTGGAGCATGACTCTCCACCTCTTCATCAACTGCTCTTTGCAAAGCAGGATCCATATCCTATTCAAAATAAGAAAACAAACAGATCTGCATCAGTGTCACCTCAACACTTACAAATGCAATGCAATGGTATGTACTCTATCTAGGCCCAGAAACGCCTAAACCGATGCTCTGATACCACTAAATGTGACACCCCTTACCCGTCTACAGTGTAGCCGAGCAAGTTATGCCACTCAGTGTGCCGGAGCACCAATTTATGTTTCTATTACAATTTATCTCTTTTTAATTCATTCATTTTCAATTTTTATAAATCTGAATTTAACCGTAAATTGTTTTAGAAAATCCGGCAGAGTGCCGGCTATAACTTGGAAAAACAGTTCTTCTGAACCTGTTTAAAAAGACTTCCAAAATAATTTCCAAATCCAAACTCCATTATACACATTCAAGTCAATCTCAAAAATCTCAATCTCAAATTACAATACTATTTTCAAAACCTTTCTGTTCACTTCGTCACTTGAAGCATATTCACAAATAATTCTCAACATTTCATTTATCAACATACATAATGCAGAAAACCTCAATAATATGAAATTTCATATATTTACATTAATACATAATTACAGGAGTTTATAGTTACAATCCAAATTAACACAAAATGAAAAATACAAAAGGGCCACCTATAGTCCTAATGTCCTACCATATGCAGTGCAGATGTGAGGTGACTTTGGACCCCGGATGCAGCTCTGAAGGCTCACCCCGTCTGATGTCTGCTGGGCTCCCCAGCTAGGTCTCCAGTACCTGCGCGTGGCAAAAGTGATGCGCTAAGCAATTCTACTTAGTGGTAACAATATAAAATAATATAAAATAACATAAAATGAAACAAATATGCAGAATGTATGTTTACATTTTTGGTAGACTTAACTTTTGATATTAATTTCATTATTATTTGATTAAACTTTGGTAAGGTTTATTATCATTGCCCGAGTAACCAATACTAATTGACTGGACTGGATAAATGGGTAAACTGGCACTGGGTACTAAGTACCTTGAACCATCACACCATCGGTCATATTGTGTCTCTCGGTGTGCAATAGAATAGCTAATAAGCTGTAATAATTATCAGGGTTAAAACCCAAGTATATCAACTCAAATAACATAGCCAAAGGCTATTGTGTCACAGAATGGCATGGGAGCCATGAAACACAGAATAGCATGAAGCCATATGCAGTACTGCTAACAGAACCCTATTGGCATGCCAAGCTATCCAAATCAATCTTGTTAGGTATACTAGGGCATTTTACACTTTTGAGTTTTATAAGTTTTGAATTTCAAGTTTTGGTGTTATTATTCACTTCATTAGTAAACCAAAATGTTGACTTTTGCATAGACAATAGGTACATTGGTTTTAATACTCCCAACATACCACATTTTGCATTCAAAATTTGTTGGTATTGTTTGCCAATACCATTTCTAAGCTTAATGTTAATTAAGCAGAATTTTTAGTTTTCATGCTTCATTTTTACTATTCTATTAGTCATTTTTGCAGTGGAAATTTGGCAAAATGATCAACATGAAAGTTGTTCCTTATTTTGTCTAGTTGAATTTCCTTTTTTGAATCACTCCATTTGCCATTTTTTAGCTCAAGTTATGGTCTAAAAACTACAACTGGCCGGATTGAAATTTTTCTGGACTGACAATATCTACAGTGCAGTGAATAGTGACTACAACTCACTTGTTGGATAGGTTCTGGTCATAATTTGGGTTAGGTTCCTTCATGAAAGTTGTTGGTATATATCTCAGCTTGTTGCTGGTAAAATTTCAGGTCAATTGGACCTTTCTACATTGAGTTATGGCGAAATGAACAATCACTGTTCATTTGGTCATTCTGCAGAAACAGACTGCAGGTCACTCGGATTAAGGCAAGCTTTTGGTCTACTTGGTTTGGTCTTATGGGCATGGTTTCTTCACAAAAGTTGTGCCATTATGTGTTTAGTTTCATGTCCAATTGGCCTTGCACCAATTGAACCTCTACAATTCAAGTTATGGCTGCCCAAACCTGCTGGACTCATGTCTAATTCTGTAGGTCACCATGGGCAGCCACACCAACTGCAATTCTCACTAATCAAACCACCTCATTTCTTATTTACACATAACCAAATGGTCACTAATTGACCATTAAAACTCACTTTCATCATTACATGCTCAAAGTCCCATTTTTCCATCCCAAACCCGAACCCTAACATCTCAAACATTACCCCACATGCATTTTCACTTCATTTCATCAATCCACTTAGTAAATACATGTTGTGGGCAGCCATGATAGTCTTTTAATTTCATTAAACTCAACACAATCAAATCCTAACCATGGCTACCAAAAATCTAGGGTTTACATACAAATGGTATTCAATAATTTTTTTTTTTTTTTTGTAATTTACACTCATTCAAAGTCCTTAACATGAATTTAAAGAAAAATTCATGGTTAGGTCACTAACCTCTATGGAGTGAAGTCTCCCACTTGCTAGGGTTCTTGTTTTCTTTTTCTTTTTGCTCCCAAAAGAATCTCCAAGATGTAAGAACACTTTTTTGTGTTGGGAGTTTAGGGTTTAGTGGGGTGAGAACTAGTGAAATCAAGCTTTGAAAAAGCTTGAAAATGTGGTATGGTGGGTATGTCATGCAAGGAAGGAGAAAGGGAAAAGAAGTCTGATTTTTTTGTTCCTTTTCCAGCCCATTTGTCTCTTTTAAGTAAGCTTATACCATGTGTCAATGTTAGATTGGGTGGGAGAACTTTAATGACATCATGATGATGTCATAAATCCATTTTTATTTCATTTTCTCTCCATTTCTTGTCTATTTAATTGCAATTAAATTTTTAACAATATTTATTCATATTTATGTTATATAAATTATTTATTTAATTGGACAAGTTGGCCCAAAAATATCTCTGAAGACAAAATGATCAAAATGCCCTCCGTTTGGCTTAACGGGCCAAAATTGTCTGTACCGATTGAAAATTTTTTCTAAGTATTTTCTTGGCATTCTAATATCATAAGAACCTCAATAACCCTTCTCTGGAGTTCCAAAAATTATTTTATAATTTTTCCTAAATTTTTTTTCTTATTAATATTTGAGTTAATTTTTGGTTCCTTACTTTAGTTTAAATATTTTTTTCGAACGTTCTAGCTGTCCGGACTGACACTGGTCATCGGAACAGTAGACTGTACGAACTAGCTAAAATAAGGATATTACACATGGACTATAAAAGACCAATGTGATTGGATTTATTTTTTTTATGTTTCTTTGGGATTGTAAATTAATTAATTTATTTTAATTTATTTTGGGCATGTATTATTAAGTTTGTAATAATTTTTTTTGTTGTAATTTCATTTATTTAAGTTCTTGTAAATTCGCCTTGGTATGCCAAGGATTACTATGTAATATTGGATTGCAAGAAGTTCAAGGAGGTCAAGAGCATTGGTGGGACCAGTGGGAGGAATTCAAGATCAAGTGTTGATTATGTACTCCTTTAACAACTCTTGTAAAATGAATAAATGAAATGCACCTAGGAATGCCCTGATTCAAATCTTGGTGGCTCAGAATTGAATCCCTTAGAAAGTCCATGATCATACCATATTTACTACTTATCCATGAATGCATGAGATGTATGGGAATGTATGCAATTATATGATATATGTATGCTAAATGGATAATGTGCAAAGTGAGACCTTAATAGTAATTAGTATGACTATAAAATCTTCCAAACAAATGATTAAGTTGGAAATGCTATAATTAAAGTAATTATAACATGGGCCCTCTATTGGGGCAATTATTTTAAGAAATTTTAAATAGTTGCATAAGATGCAATTAATTTAAGAGATTTTCTTAAGAATAATTGTTAAGTATGAGATGTTGTAAATATGTAAATAGTTTGGTGGCCAATATTGGATGTACTTGAGGACATTAAAATTATTTGCATAATTACTGGCTCAATGGGATCAACTTAACTAATGCAAGATAAGTCAATAATGGATGTACCTGAGATTTTGAGCATTAGGGGCTAGGTAAAGGATTGAACCTCACATGAGATGTGATGGGCAAGGAGTTACTCACTCATAGTTTATCATAATTCGAATAACGGATGTACCTGAGGATGATCAATAGAATTATAGGAATTCAATCACCCACTAGAAATCCATCCAACTAGGATTTCCATTTTCTACTTTGGAAGTGTAGGATTCGCTAAGTTAGTGGGAGGACCAATTTGATTAAAAGATCATAATCATTTTGGTTAATTACTTGATACATTTACTAATTAATCTGGTTATTTTCTGCAATTAATTTTCTGATAATAATGAGCACAGAACAACCACCACCATCCAATATCCTTGCAAGCATACTTGATCGCAATAGGTTGACAGGACCTAATCTCTCTGATTGGCTAAGAAATTTGAAACTTGTCCTCAACCTTGAACATATAAGATATGTTCTAGATTCAAATGTTCTTGGTCCCTTACCTCCAGAGGCCACTCAAGAGGAACATGAAACTTTGGACAAGTGGAAGGAGCATGATATGAGAGCTAAGTGTTACATGTTTGCTTCCATGAGTAATGAGTTGCAGAAACAACATGAGAACATGCAAAGTGCGAGTGAGATCCTCCTTCACCTACAAGAGTTGTATGGTAAGCACAGTATGTAACACCCTCCCGGTAGCACTCCGTACATTCTACTGTTCCGGTGACCGATGTCGGTCCGGACAGCTAGAACTTCCGGAAAAAAAATATATATTTAAACTAAAGTGAGGAACCAAAATTAACTCAAATACTAATAATAAAAATTTAGTAAAAATTTTAGAAATAAAATACGACCAAGTTAAACGAGCCGGTGCCCTAGCGAGAGGTAACTCAGAGGGAAGTTGCGGTTCCCGCAACGAGGAGCCCTAGACCCAGGGGAAAAATTATAAAATAATTTTTGGGACTCTAGAGAAGGGTTATTGAGGTTCCCATGGCATTAGAATGCCAAGAAAATACCTAGAAAATTTTTCCAATCGGTATAGACAATTTTGACCCGTTAAGCCAAACGGAGGGCATTTTGGTCATTTCGCCTTCAGAGGTGATTTTTGGCCGACTTGTCCAGTTAAGTAAATAATTAATATGACATAAAATATGAAGAAACATTACTAAAAATTAAATTGAAATTGAGTAGTGATGAAAAGAAAAGAAAAATCAAAATAAAGCAATTTGTGACATCATAATGATGTCATTTATAAATTACAAACCAATCACAAGCTAATAAGCTTTCTTAAATACTTAAAAGAGACGAAACAAAGACCAAAAAAATTAAAAATCCAGCAGCCATCTCCTTCCCCAAAACCAGCCAAAACGTAGAGAGAGAGAAGAGAGGGTTTCCACCATAGTTCAAGCTTCCAAGCTTTGAAACCTTGCTTATCTTGCACCAAAAACCCTAGATCCCTTCAATAAAACCCTAACCCCACTTCATTAAAATTTTTCCCTACACCTTAAACAAGCTTTTGGCAGCCAAGAAGAGGAAAGAAAGAGAAGTTTGAGTTGGGAAAAAAATTGCCCTATTCAAGGTTAGTGCACTATATACCTAAAACTCTTTAATTTCATGAAATGGAACTTGAATTTAGTAAGAAAATGTAATTTAAATGAACAAAATTCATGTGTATGTGTACGTGAGTTTTGGCTGCCCTAGTGAAGGAATAGGAAGGAGTGTTTTTTATGAGCTTGAAGTGAACTAGAATCATGTAGGAAGTTTATAAACATAAGAATAATAAGTTGGTATGCTAACTAAGGCATTTTGTAGAAAACCTAATGTGAAGCTAGGGTTTTGGGGAGTGAAAATTGACTTGGCTTAGGAAATTGTTAGAGCACATTTTAATGGTCAATTAGTGACCATCTTAGGTAAGTTGACCATAAAATGGACTGAAAAATAGGATTGCAAAGTGAAGTTGCAGTCGCCTAGGACGAGGGAAATTCAGTCCACTTGTACTGCCATAACTTGGGCTGTGTTGGTCCAATTGGTGTTTGGCCAATTGGACATGAAACTAGGCTTATAATGGCACATTTTTGCTGAAGAAACCATGCCCAAAAGCCCAAAGCAAGAGGACCAAAACTTGGCCCCAATCCGGATACGCAAATGTCCCAGAAATGACCAAATGAACAGTAATGGCCATAACTCACTGTAGATATGGTCAATTGACCTGAAATTTTTACAGCAACAAGATAAGATATAGAAAAACAACTTTCATGAAGGACACCAATCTAAATTATGCCATTAACCCAATCAAATCATTGAGCAAAGTGAAGTTTACTGTACTGAGATTTCCAGAATTTTCATTTGAGCAGTAATGTTTGGATGACTATAACTCTCTCTAGAAAACTCGGATTTAGGCGATTCTTGAACCGATGGAAACCTAAGGCATGGTAGAATATTTCATATGAAGAAAGTTAGACCAAATTAGGAACTTAACTTGATCAAATTACTGACCAAAGTTGGATCAAAATCTGCCAGCACCCAATATAGCAGCATGAACAGTGCACATGAACAGTAAATTTATTTTGGCCATAACTTGAGCTACCAAACTCCGATTGAGGTGATCCAAAAATGAGAATACACTTAAGACAATAAGGAATATTTTCTATGAAGGAAGTTTTGTCAAATTCCAACAGTAAATCGACCAATGGAATAGTGCAACTTCGGAACACCAAAACCGAAAATTGGCAATTTTGCCAAAATGACCTAAGCTTTGAAAAAGTGATTAAAAACAACAAGTTTTAAATACAAAATGTGGTATGTTGGGAGTATTAAAACCAATGTACCTATTGTTTATGCAAAAGTCAACATTTTAGTTGACTAATGAAAGGAATAGTGACATGAAAACTTGAAATTCAAAAATTGTGAAACTTAAAAGTGCAAAATGCCCTAGTAGGCCTAATGTGATTGGTTTGGATAGATTGGCATGCCAATAGGGTATTGTTTTAGCAAGATCAAGGCTTTATGCTGTATTCATGGCTTTATGCCCGTATTCATGGCTTTTATGCCCGTTTTCATGGCTTTTATGCGATTATGTGATATCATGGCTTTTTAGCCATATTGATACATGGTTGGCGTTCTGCGTCCCATGGTATGACGGCCGAGGCACCGTGGTGTCGGTGCCAACGACCGTTATCGATCGATCAAAGTTATAGGTTACTTGGGCATGGAAAAGTATAACTGTAATTGAACTGATTGTTAAAGAAAATACGAAAATTAAATATCAGGAATGATTACGATAGAATACAAAGAAACTCAAGATCATGAAGAAAATAATTAATAAAATGCATGAAGAAGTTAATATCATAAAACGTAATTAGCCCTCGACTAAACATTAAGTTGGTAATTATTCAGTTCTTATGAACACAATGGCTAAGAAATTATGATTTCTATTTGCATATTATTTCTTTCTATTTTATTATTTGCACCACTATGCTTTATGCTTATCACGTCGCTTTTGCAACGCGTAGGTACTGAAGATTTGGACAGAGGGCCCAGTAGACCACAGATTCGGTAAGGCAGTTCACAGTTCTGCATAGTGTCTGTGTCACCTCAACTTCTGCAGTGCATTGGTAGGACACTAGGTGTCATTTTGGCATTCTGTAATAAATTTTGATTTTCTCATATGTAATGAAACTTATGTAATGTATTTTGATTTTCATGTAAATAATGCAAATTTGTGCTTGTAAATGGAAAAATGAATATTGATCTGTGATTATTACATGACTATCAAATAAGATGAATGATTGAGAATTGAAATTGAGAAATGAATGGTTGACAAATGTTGAGATGATGATTATTGGAGTTTGAGAGTAATTGAATACGAATATATGAATATTGGAAGTGTTTTTCACAGATTCCGAAGAACTGTTTTCTCCATTTTTAGCCGGTACTCCGCCGGATTTTTTTTAAAATTTTCGGAACCTTAAATAAATTATAATTTCGATAAATGGCTTAAATAAATTATATTTCACAAGTTATATTCAAAAGGAAGAATAGAAATGAATTAAGATAAAATAGAGTGCTCGGCACACTGAGTGGCATAACTTGCTCGGCTACATTGTAGTCGGGTAAGGGGTGTCACACAGTAGGAATGCTAGGTATGAGATATCTAGGCAGCTAATCCGCATGAAGATGTCTAAGGGACAGAATGTTGGGGATCATGTCCACAAGATGATTTGGCTGATTGAACAGTTGGAACATCTTGACTTCAACATGGATTTCCAACTACAGATGGATTTGATCCTTCAGTCCCTTCCTGAGTCTTTTGGGAATTTTGTGACAAATTTTCATATGACTAAATAGGAATGCACCTTAGCTGGTTTACTCAATATGCTGGTTATTGCCCAAAAGAATATGCCGAGCAATAAAGGAAAAGAGGTAGCTTTGATTGCATCTTCTTCTATTGGAAAGTCCAACAAGAAGAAAGGCAATAAGAAAAAGAACCAAAACCAACAAATTAGGTAACCAAAATGTGGTATGTGAGTGGAGATAGAATTCCCATACCTATTAAGCCTTAGAAAGGCAACAAATTGACTTGAATAATGTCGTGAATAGTAACCCTGAAATACAAATTTTAAAGAACGTCAAGTTTAGCATATTAAAGCTAGTTATAAGTAGAGTTGAATTTACTTATGGAGTTATGATAAATTGTGATACTGAAACACTGTGAAACTGTGTGTTTCAATGGAAAAGAATACCGGAAAAGAACCCGAGATATCGAGTCAAGGCCAAGAGGCGACTCGTATAAGGTTTATGCACAACTAATTCTTTTGTTATTTTTCACTTCCAAATTGATTTGAATAAATTTATTGTATGATTTATGATTTTTGTTGTGTTGAAAATTTTAACTTGTAGAATGAAATTATATAAATTAAATGTAAATTTTCTTATGCATTTAAGGATTTATTGCATGGGTTTGAGGATTGTAAATTTTAAGTTTGATGTATTGCCAACCTTGAGCATGAATTTATAATGATTAAATATGTTAATGGTTTGTAAACACTTTTGTAAATAGAAATTGTTTTGAATATGATTTGAAACCACAGTTGACATGGCAATATATGTTGTGAATTCTCATTAGCTTGTCTAGTGAGATATCTCCTCCACTAGATGGGGTGAGTTCCTTCCTCTCTGGCTTGCCAGTTAGGGAAGAGTTTGAATGAGTACTCATATAAACTAGCTAGTCTTTGTTCCTCCCTTTTAGCCTCAGTTATTGGGAGAGTTTGAAATGTCGTGGTGTACAACATGACATCTATTTGAATTTTGGGTCATGGGTTCAATTGTGTGAATTATTGGCAACACCCTTTAAATTATGCATAGTTTGATAAATTATGGTTGAAATAAATAATTTGTCAGTGATTCAAAATATTTTTGTATTGTTTCAAGATTTAAACGAAATATAGATAAATAATTACTATTTGATCAAAATGTTATTTAAATGAATAATTTGCATGGATGAAAATATTGATTTATGAATGTTATGGATTTTGAAGAATTTAGAAGTTTTAAATTTTTATTTGTTATGAATTGTCAAATATAACTTGTATTAAGTTTTAAATTATTAGTTTGTGCACCACTGAGTTCACCACTCAGCGATAGCTTTATATGCTGTTGCAGGTGAAATGAATAATAAAGCAGCTGAGCAAGATTTCTGAAAAGATATAGTGAGACTATCTTCGGGTATATCATAGGTATATCCTTGTACATTAGATTTTGATGTAATTCTGTAATTATATGTATGAAATTTCCTTTGAGCAGTTTTATTAACTCTTTTGTAATATATTTTTGGATTGTAATCAAATACAAATTATTGTAAGGTTATCTTGAGATTTTATGTATTTATAAAATTTTGCACTATTAAATTTTTAATACTCCATGAATGTAAATATTAATTTTGTTATCTTAATGAGATATTTCAATGTTTGATTTAATTTAAACTGTGTATTGAGTTGCTTGTGTTGATTTGTGAAATGAGATTTAATAATGGAGTTGTGATTGAGAAAAATATTGGGAGTGTCTTTATTTTCAGGTTTTGAAGAACTGTTTTCTTAAAATACAGATGACACTCTACCGAAATTTTTATAAAAATTATGGAGATTTTAAATATCTAAAAATTAGATTTATGTTTGGACTTTAAATAAAGATTTTTAATATCTGAAAAAAATTTTACCCACCAATTTCAAAATGAACAAAAATTATTTTAAAATCCATTATAGTATTTTTAATGGGTTATCGGTAGGCAAAGTACGGTAATTCATTAGGTGTACTATGAGAACATGTTACATCTTACGAGGAGTAGGGTGTGACAGCCAGAGAGGGAAGTCATATAATCAATCTCACCTCAAATAATAAGGGACACAAATCAAATTGCCATGCCAACTGTAGTTTTAAAAGAAATTCAAAATAATTTTCATTCAAATAATCACATTACAAATCAAATAACCACATTCAATTGTCATAAATTTACATTTACGGTTAGCAACACATCAAATTTTCAAAACACTTCAAATCGCATTCAAAACTAGCTCACCCCCTTGCTACAATAAGTTCAAGTAGCCAACATCCGCCTTTTCACAATTATAATCCATTTCATAATTCAAAGTTTTCAAAGCAATATATAAAATTCCTAAATATAAAAGAGAAGCATAATTGACTTAGGCAAAGCCTATTCAATCAATTTAAAAATTTTAAAACAAAAGAGAATCTAGTTGTGCATAAACCTTATGTAAATCTTCTTTTCTTTGACTTACTTCTCCTTGTCTTTCAAAGTCCCTTTTTTTTACTGAAAACACACAAGTGCAAGGTCTCAATATTCATCCCAATTATCACCAATAACTAGTCAAATAAATATCTAATCAATCCCTAAGCTACTTTGCAATTTCAATGAATTCTGGGTTTAGGGCAGTTCTAGACTCTGACTTTAGAACCCAATTCTAACCTAGTTTTAGTCATAATTTAGGAAGGTGATCTGAATGAAAGTTGTTCCTCTATGTCTTAGTTTTATTTTCCTTTTTGAATCATTCAATTTGGAGTTTTGGATATCATGTTATGGACAAATTACTAGACACTATTCTAGGTGTCATATCCTAAAATTCTAGGTTTTCCAGATTTGTACCTTAAATTTACATTATATATCTGGATACCTTATGCATAGAATTTGGACTAGGTCCCTAAAAAAATGTTTTAGGCCTTTGTCTTAGGTTTCTAATTCATTTTGAATCACCTAAATTGGAGTTTTGTAAAGGAAGTTATGGCCTGATTACTACCCGGAGGTCACAGGGCAAATTTGCTAAAATGTAGGATTTCTGGAGTTGAGATTTCTAATTTCTTCTAACATTTCCCCTAATTTGTCTTAAGAACTGTGTAACACTCTCACCGTAGGTAGTCTATACGTTCTACTATTCCGACGACTAACGTCTGTTCGGACAGTCAGGATGTCTGGAACTACATTTAAATGATAGTGAGGAGTTTAAGAAATGTAACTACGTTAAACGTACCAGAACCGTAACGATGAGTGACCGCAATGGGAAGTTATGGCGAAGGTAATTGCCGATCCCTGGACCACGGGGAACCCTAAGAAATATTTTTAGGACATAATTAAATGTCTATTGAGGTATAATTGACATTGAAAATGTCAAAGAAAATTTAGTTAATCGATACAGACGAAAACGAAAATTTAAGAAATCGACGGATCAATGATTAAATCGGTGTTACCAAAAAATTCGAAATACAACCCGAAGAGGGCCATTTGAGTCATTTGACACCTAGAGTTGACTTTTAACCTAAATGTCCATTAAAAATAAATAGTATTAAATTTGAAAATGACATGAAAAATGAAATTAGAAATGAAATGCAATTAAGAAAAATTAAAGGGCTATAATATGAGATAATTAAAAGTTTAATTATAATATTATTATTTTATAATTAGTGGAGGTATAAAAGGGTACTAAAGGACAAGTAGCACCACTTCAGCACTTCTTCTTCATTCCCTAACCTTGCCGAATTCAAATGCCCCAAAAACCTCCATAGCCATTTCTTCATGTAAAGCTTCAATCTCCCCTTTTTCACCATAATTTCCACAAGTCCCGTTCATTAAAGTTAATCCCCACATCACAAAGAAGCTTTTGATAGTAATTTAAAGAGGTAGAAGTGAAGGTTTTAATAAGCTCAACTAAAGGTAAGTGCTTAAATCCTTTACTTGCTTCATTAAAAGTGGAATTTAGGTGGATATGAGTTGAATTATGCAAGAAAATTTAGAGAAATGATGGGTTATGAGAAAAGTGTAATTCAGTAGCCTTCAATTCCATGGGATTATGATTTTTTCTTTCATGTATATGGTGATTAGAGAGGTTGATTAGAGTACTTATATGTTCTAGAACTTAATTGTCAAGTGTATGCTTGAAATGGATACTTTGAGGTAGGGTTGTGAATTGAATATGGAAGTTTGAAGTATATGCACAATTGGACAGCCTTGATGTACTTAGGAGATGCATTAATTTTATGTATATCAATGTTGATTAATGAGTTAATGAATGTGTATTGTTGATGTTGATCAATTGAATTAGGAATTTGAGTTAGTGATTTGAGATTTGTATAATTTGTTGGACAATTGACCTAATTGAATTGAGTGTTACTGGATATTTAAGTGAATTGAGTTATTGTTGGACATTTGATTTAATTGAATTAAGTTGTTGCTAGATAATTGATCAAATTGAGTTGTTGTTGGACAATTGACCAAATTGAATTGTGAATGATGTCCATTAGAAGTGCAAATTTTCAAATGTAGGTTGAGGTTATTGAGGGCAGTATACATTTTAAGCCATAAATGAAAATGTGTGACCCCAATTGGTATGAGGCCAATTAGAGGTAATACTAGACTTATAATGGACCAAATTTCATGTAGAAGTCATGCCAAAATTCTGCCTAAATAGCGACCCAAAAACTGACCAAATCCAGAATTGGCAATTTGCAAACCCAGAATTTGACCATATGAACAGTAGTCACTCAATTGGTCATAACTCACTCAAAATAGGTCCAAATGACCTGAAATTTATACCATTGGAAAGCCTAGACATAGAGCTACAACTTTTGTGAAGATCACAGAACCCAAAAATGCTATTAACTAAGTCAAATTGCTTGTACAAATTGAGGTACCAAAACTCTCCAGAGCCATTGCAACCCAGAATTTGCCAAATAAATGCAACTTGACCAGTTTTGGTAAAAAGACCATATCTTGGTCTATACAACTCCAAATGACATGAAATTAGTGCCAAAATTTCAATAAGACATAGACCTACAAAATTGGTAATTGGACCAAAATCCAGAAACCAAGAGAAATAGGTTAATTAGCTTGATCAATTTGATGTATAAAATCTGGAAATGGTATGATTGACCATTAAATCCAACATATTCATTTAAGCATATCTCCCTCTAAAAGTCTTCAATTGAAATGGGTCATACCAATTTGGAAAGCTAAGAAACAGACCTAAAACTTTGTTTCAGACATCTTCCTTAACTTATAAATATATGAAGCTTAAATTTAAGGTCAAATCTACTGACCTAAATAGATATCATGTTAGTATAGGACATTTAAGTCCAGGCCAATAATTTAGCTATAATTAGTTCCACAAGATTTGAAAAATTACAATTAAAATTTCTAAGTAACCACAAGACATAGGACAACAAATCCTATGAAGCACACTATGCCTAAATGTCACTATAAGCTATCCAAATAAATTGGTTAAGTTTAATATTAAAACTGCCTAGTAAGGAAACCAAAATTCAGAATTGACCTAGTTATGGTTATTTGACCATAACTTGAGTTATACAAATCCAAATGACATGATTCAAAAAGGAAAATAAAAACAAGACATAGAGGAACAACTTCCATTGAGAAAGTGTGGCCAAATAGTAGTCACAAGTTACTTAATTTGATATGCAAAAATAAGATAGAAAAGCTAAACCTAAAGAAAGGTTCTTGAAATAAATTATTGACTTATCCCTAATAAGTCATTACATGCTAAATTACATGAAATAGATATATGGGACACACTTTTCCCACTTTCCCACTACAAGGTGACATGAAATCAGTTGATAAATAAATTTAAATATGTATAGTACATGACATAAAATAATGAGAGTGATAAATACATAAGTTATATGAATATGTACTTGGGACCTATGTTCCCATTATAATGACATGAAAATGGTATAAAGCATAGATAGTGCATGAAGTAAAATAACAATATGTTATGAACCCTTAATGTCACACCTTACCCCTTCGCAAGGCATAACATCCCATAGTATACCTAATGTATTACCAAACTTCGTCTATTGATAACTCATTAAATACATTACAAGGGATTTTAAACATTTTCTTATTTCTTTTTACAGTGGTAAGAACTTTTGATAGGTATTAATTTTTTTTTTTTACTAAAGTGAAATCAAATAACACATCTGAAGTATCAATAATTTCTGTAAAAATGTTGGTAGAGTGCCATTTGTATTTTGAATAAAATAGTTCTTCAAAAACCTGTAAAAAGCACTTCCAATAAATTTGTTCAATCCCAAACTTCAATATTAGTTCAACACAATAAATTTCTCAACATTTGTTAACTCAATTCAACATCAATTTTCCAGTGTTTCCAAAAGCTGAGATAAGAGAAATATATCACAATATTTTTACAGGCCAAAATAATTTACAATTTTAGTTTACAACTGCTAAAGACCAAGTGCAACATATACATACAGTGTACATACATTACAACAAAAATTATAAAAATATGGTATACTCAATATACCCGGCAGAATCCCAAAATGTAGCACAAGCAGCCTACTCTGCTGCTCTATCTGTCTGTCTACTTGCGATAGCAATGAAAAAGCTATTGCTGAGCTAATGTCTCAGTGGTGCACAACATTAAGGAAATGCAATTTAAAACCATAAATCAATAATCATATAAACTGTGGATACTTAAAATCATAGTTGAATTCAAAAGACAATGAATGTCATAAGGAATTAAACTCCATTTCATAATATCACAATAAATATCAATAAATCACACACACAGCTTAATCATTTTCCAAAGTCCAATTCGTTCCAAAAGCCAATGGCTAATGAGGAATACATAGCTAGCTAGCAATTATATGAGTACTTATCCTATTAGTCCTCAATAGGCACACACCTCAACACTTCAGCCAGAGAGGGAATTCAAAGTCAATTCATCCCACTAGACAAGTTAGCGAGGAATTTAATCAAATATATATGATAGCTGTGGTTTCAAACCATTTGCAGTATTTTTCAAGCAATAAGTAGCCATCAAATTTCATTCAAACAATTTTCCACAATTTAAACAATAACATACAAATAGTCATAATTTATTTCAATTGAAAATTCAAAAGAAATAACTGTTGCGCACAAACCTCTGAAGAGTAACCTCTTGGCCCTGACTCAGTGTTTCCTTCCCCTTTCCTGAGTCTTTGCTAACTGAAACACACAATTTAAAGTGTTTCAGTGCTCATTTAAATTGTCTCTAACAATAAGGTTTAATAATTAATTTATTTAATACTATTGCTTTCATTAGTCAATCTATAATGTTGACTTTTGATGCACTCAAGGGGAATAAATTTTAATGTTAACAATATGTCCTTTAGTGTTAGTACATGTTACCAAATTCATTTTCAGGTGTATTGCATTTTATTGCAATTTATCGGATTTCGGTATACTATTTTGACCTAACCGGATGACCTAGTTCCCTTGGTTTTCGGGTTCTGGTCCAAATTATAAACTTGTAGGTCTATGTCTTAGTTAACTTTTGCCACAAATTTTAGGTCATTTGGAGTTTACTAGACCAAGTTATGGTCAATTTACTATTGCTGGACAGATTGCATTAAAATGGCAAACTTAGGTCATTTTTAGGTCATTTCTAATTCTGGCAGTTTTTATACCTGAAATTATGCAAGTATTTTGACTTCCTTATGGTCATTTCCAGGTTTTGGTGTCTTCACAAGAGTTGTAGCTCTATGTATAAGCTATCCATGGTATAAATTTCAGGTCATTTGGACCTGTTTTGAGTGAGTTATGGCCAAAATACTAACTGCTGTTCAAATGGTCAATTTTCAGGTTTGCAAAGTCACTAATCCGGATTTGGTCAATTCTCATGTCGCTTTTTGGACAGAATTTAGGTAGGCTTTCTTCATGAAAGTTGGCATATTTTGTGCCTAGTTTCATCTCCAATTGGCCTCATACCAATTGGAGTCATACACTTAGGGTTATAGGCTCATTTGCATACTGCCCTTTACATGTCTCTCAAACACTAAACCAATCACACATTCATAAACTATATATTTACTTCCCAAACCATTATGCACTTGTACTGTAACATTTTCATTTTAGCTAGTCCGTACAGTCTACTGTTTCGGTGATCAGTGTCGGTCCGGACAGCTAGAACGTTCGGAAAAATATTTAAACTAAAGTAAGGAACAAAAAAAAAATTAACTCAAATATTAATAAGAAAAAAATTTAGGAAAAATTATAAAATAATTTTTCAGACTTCAGAGATGGGTCATTGAGGTTCTTATGGCATTAGAATGCCAAAAAAATACTTAGAAAAATTTTTCAATCGGTAAAGACAATTTTGGCCCGTTAAGCCAAACGGAGGGTATTTTGGTCATTTCGTCTTCAGAGATGATTTTTGGGCCAACTTGTCCAGTTAAATAAATAATTTATATAACATAAAATATGATTAAATGTTGTTAAAAATTTAATTGAAATTAATTGGACAAGAAAAGGATGGAAAAATGAAAGAAATTGAAATTATGACATCATAAGGATGTCATTAAAAGTCTCCAACCCAATCAAGTGTTGACACATGTCACCAAGGTATTTAAAAAGACTTACTTGGCAGAAAAAGAAAGAAAAAGAAGTCCAAAAATTCATGAAGCTCCTCTCTCCTTCTTCTTCATGCCGCCCCCTTTGCCCTCCATAACCAAAGCTTTACCAAGCTTGATTTCTTGGGTTTCCATCCATTAAAACTTAAACTTCTCAACACAAAAACTTGCTCTTACACCTTGGTGATTCTTTTGGGAGCAAAAAGAAGAGGAAAACAAGAGCTTTAGCAAGTGGGAAAATCTCACTTCTTTGAGGTTAGTGACCTAACCATGGATTTTATTTTAAATTCATGTTGAGAACTTTGAATGAGTGTAAATTTCAAAGGAAATTTGTTAAAAACCACTTGTATGCTATCCCATATTTTTCGGCAGCCATGGTTAGGGTTTGATTGTGTTGAGCTTAATGAAGTTAAAAGACTATCATGGCAGCCCACAATATGTACCCACTAAGTGGATTGATGAAATGCAAGTTAAATGCATGATTTGAGATGTTAGGGTTAGGGTTTGGGTATAAAATGGAGACTTTGATCATGTAATGATGAAAGTGAGTTTTAATGGTCAATTAGTGACCATTTGGTTATGTGTAAACAAGAAATGAGGTGGTTTGATTAGTGGGAATTGCAGTTGGTGTGGCTGCCTATGGTGACCTGTAGAATTGGACATGAGTCTAGCAGGTTTGGGCAGCCATAACTTGAATTGTAGAAGTTCAATTGGTGCAAGGCCAATTGAACATGAAACTAGACACATAATGGCACAACTTTGGTGAAGAAATCATGCCCATAAAATTAGACCAAGTGGACCAAAAGCTTGCCCTAATCCGGGTGACCTGCAGTCTGTTTCTGCAGAATGACCAAATGAACAGTGATTGTTCATTTCGCCATAACTCAATGTAGAAAGGTCCAATTGACCTGAAATTTTACCAGAAACAAGCTGAGATATATACCAACAACTTTAATGAAGGAACCTAACCCAAATTATGATCATAACCTATCCAACAAGTGAGTTGCAGTCACTATTCACTGCACTGTAGATATGGTCAATCCAGAAAAATTTCAATCCGGCCAGTTGTGGTTTTTGGACCATAACTTGAGCTACAAAGCTCCATATGGAGTGATTCAAAAAAGGAAATTCAACTAGACAAAATAAGGAACAACTTTCACGTTGATCATTTTGCCAAATTCCCACTGCAAAAATGACTAATGAAACAGTAAAAATGAAGCATGAAAACTGAAAATTTTGCTTAATTAACATTAAGCTTAGAAATGGCATTGGCAACCAATACCAACAAATTTTGAATGCAAAATGTGGTATGTTAGGAGTATTAAAACCAATGTACCTATTGTCTATGCAAAAGTCAACATTTTGGTTGACTAATGAAGTGAATAGTAATACCAAAACTTGAAATTCAAAAATTGTAAAACTCAAAAGTGTAAAATGCCCTAGTATACTTAACAAGATTGGTTTGGATAGCTTGGCATGCCAATAGGGTTCTGTTAGCAGTACTGCATATGGCTTCATGCCATTCTGTGTTTCATGGCTTTCTCATGTCATTCTATGACATAATAGCCTTTGGCTATATTATTTGAATTATTACACTTGGGTTTTAACCCCGATGATTATTACAGCTTATTAGCTGTTCTATTGCACACCGAGAGACACAGTGTGACCGATGGTGTGATGGTCTGAGGTACTTAGTACCCAGTGCCAGTTTACCCATTTATCCAGTCCAGTCAACTAGTATGGGTTACTCGGGCAATGATAATAAACCTTATCAAATTTTAAGTGAATCATACTACAAATAATACCAGAAATTAAGTCTACCAAAAAAAAAAATGAAATCATACATTCTGCATAATTATTTTATTTTATTTTATTTTATTTTATATTGTTACCACTAAGCAGAATTGCTTAGCGCATCGCTTTTGCCATGCGCAGGTACTGGAGACCTAGCTGGGGAGCCCAGCAGACATCAGACGGGGTGAGTCTTCAGAGCTGCATCAGGAGTCTAGAGTCACCTCACATCTGCACTGCATATGGTAGGACATTAGGACTATAGGTGGCCCTTTTGTATTTTACATTTTGTATTAGTTTCGATTGTAATTATAAACTCCTGTAATTATGTATTAATGTAAATATATGAAATTTCATATTATTTAGATCTTTTGCATAATGTATGTTGATAAATGAAATGTTGAGAATTAATTGTGAATATGCTTCAAGTGATGAAGTGAACAGAAAAGGTTTGAAAATAGTATTGTGATTTGATAATTGAGATTTTGAGATTGACTTGAATGTGTATAATGGAGTTTGGATTTGGAAATTATTTTGGAAGTGTTTTTAAACAGGTTCAAAAGAACTATTTTTCCAATTTACAGCTGGCACTCTGCTGGATTTTCTATAAAATTTACGGATAAATTCAGATTTATCAAAATGGAAAATAAATGAATTATAAAGAGATAAATTGTAATAGAAACATAAATTGGTGCTCCGGCACACTGGGTGACATAACTTGCTTGGCTACACTGTAGACGGGTAAGGGGTGTCACATGTATCATACCATACTCATTCAATAGTTTACATTATAGCAACTTTGGGCAGAATACAATGAGCTTACATACACCAAATATAACTCCTAATTTACAATGTTCAATTCTAAATAATTTTCCACATAATACTCCTAACCAAAACATACAATTTCTATTATCAAATTACATACATTATCACTACTAATTCATATACATAAGCTGCCACTTTTTGTACCATAATTCAACAACTTCTCATGAACTTAAACATTACCAATCTTCACCATGAGGCTGCCCAAGTAACACATTCACATCAAACTTTCATTTTCACTTTTCAAACATACAATTCAAACTTTATACATGGAAATCAACTCCAATACATTTAAACACTTAATTCAACACCTCATGTCACACCCTACTCCCATATAAGATGTAACATGATCCTGTAGTACACCTAATGAATTACTGTACTTCGCCTACCGATAATCTATTAAATATACTACAAGGGATTTTAAAAAAAATTTCATGAAATTTAAATCATCGATTAAAATCTGGTGTTATAAAATTTTTTCAAAATTTCGGCAAAGTGCCGGTTGTAATTTGAGAAAACAGTTCTTCAAAACCTGCAAAGAACACACTCCCAATATGTTTTCTCAAATACAACTTCAATAACTTCATTTGAACCCATAATTCAAATCTCAATAATCAAATCAATCTCCTCATAAAAGAAACATTTCATTGATTACAAGACTCAAAATTAATATTACAAAACTATTCAGATAAATGAAATCCCAAATTTACATTTACAATAATTTACATTTAATTACATACCAAAATATTTTACAAGAGTTTTTATACAACTGCTCAAATAATTTACATACATATTATTACATGCATACATCAAAACTTATGTACATGGGTATACCTATGATATACCTAGAGCTGATCTAAATGTGTCTTCAAAGAAACTTACTCACTGCTCTATGCTCTTCTTACCTGCGACAGCATACAAAGCTATCGCTGAGTGGTGAACTCAGTGGTGCACAACTATAGTTTAAAACATAGTACAATATACATTGACAAAATTTACAGCAAATAATTTGGAAATCTGAATACTCATCAAATTCCAAAACTCAAAATATTCATTGCCAATAATGTAAATCATTTGCATGAAATGACTTTGATCACAAAATTCAATTTATCAAATCATGACTAACCATTTGAGGTAGTTCCAACAAAATCAATTATACATAAATCATAACTGAAATCACAATTCTTTACTATTCAAAAACATTCTGTGTCTCAAAAATCATGTTGCATCTCAAAAACCACGCTGTATCTCAAAAATCATGCTGTATCTCAAAAATCATGTTGTATCTCAAAAAACATTCTTTATCTCACTAACTATGCAAGACTAATCCGAAAGGGCCATATTCGAAGTGATTCTAACTCCCTATGGTCAGGGAGGTCGAATCAGATTCTAACTCCCTATGGTCGGGGAGGTCGAATCATTGTGCACAGTACACATCACAATAATGAATCTTCCGCAAGGGCCATAACGATAAAAAAACTTAGATCTAACCTCAAATCAGAGGAAAATCTAAGCTTGTGCACGTACCATGGTAATCAAAACACAACTTACTCCATTGTCTTCTCAACAAATGAGAGAGACGGATAATAACCTAGTTAAGCATTTATAGTGAGATATAAAATAATATCACAATCCTTTTAGTGAGATATAAAATAATATCACAATATAATTCGATTCAAATTTAATTCCAATATTCAATAGTTTTTATGCTCATCACAATTCAAATCATAAATTTGCATTTTTCCATGAAAATTACCATCACAATTCAAAACATGTTCTATCACAATTTTTCAAAACATAATTTATTCAATCCATAACAATGCTTAATACTTGTGGAAATACCATTTCACAAAGCTAAATTCATACATACTATAACAATTTCAATAATCATTGAATTAAATCCAATGCTTGTTAAACATAATACATAAGAAAAATATATCATTTAATCATATGAAATATTCAAAACAAAATAAGTTAAAAACCAGTTGTGCACAAACCTCTGATAACTGTCTCTTGGCTCTGACTCAGTGTTTCCTTCCCCTTCCCTGAGTCTTTGCTAACTGAAACACACAATTTGAATTTGTTTCAGTACTCATTTAAACTGTCTCTAAGAATAAAGCTTAATAATTAACTTATTGAATTCTATTATTTCCTTGGTCAATTTAAAATGTCAACCCTCGATGCAGTCTAGGTGAATTAAGTTTTAATGTTACCAATATGTCACATTTGTAGCCTTTTAGTATTGGTACATGTTACCAAATTTATTTCCATGTATATTGCGTTTTTATTGCAATTTGTCAGATTCTGGGATACTAGTTTGACCTAGCCAGACGACCTAGTTCTCTCGATTTTTGAGTTTCGGTCGAAACTACAAACTTTTAGATCTATGTCTTATTGCACGTAGGGTAAAATTTCAGGTCATTCTGAGTTATGTAGGCCAAGTTATGGTCATTTTACTATTGCTGATCAAAATGCATCAAAATTGGTCACTTTAGGTCATTTTAGGTTCGGCCAGTTTTTGGACCCGAACTTGTGCAAGCTATTTGACTTGTTTATGGTAATTTCTAGGCTTTGGTGTCTTCATAAGGCTTCTAGATATAGGTCTTAAATATTCATGGTCAAAATTTCAGGTCAATTGGACCTGTCTTGAGTGAGTTATGGCCAAAACACTAACTGCTGTCCAAATGGTCAATTTTCAGGCCTTAATTGCACTAATCCGGATTTGGTCACTTTTCAAGTTACCTTACAAGCAGAATTTTGGTAAGCTTCCTTCATGAAAGTTGGCACATTTTGTGCCTAGTTTCACCTTCAATTGGTTTCATACCAATTGGAGCCACACACTTAAGGTTCTAGATCCAAAACATAAACTGCCCTATTGCATTTTGTTCATTACTCATCGAAGGACACTTTTAACACTTACCAAACTACACATTCATGCCAATTCTGGTTTGTACCATAACCTAAACATAATTCACAACATATTGTTGGTCATTTTGGCAACTTACAATCACCCTCAATATGCACCATTTAGCACAGAATTTTTCAAGCTCAAATTACAACAATTCAATCACTTAACCTAGCTCATTTACATGTCCAACCTCACACCATCATACATATACCCAAGCTGCCATAACAACTATCACAATTCAACATTAATATTCCATAAACCAAACATGAAATAACATCTTTATGGTTCACCAAACCAAGCTGCCGATTCATACACTACAGTCCATTAATTTCCAAGCTTCCAAATTCAAGTACACATTCACATATACTAAGTATACATCACCCAAATTAATTCCTACACACATAAACATTTAATCAACCTTTTAATCTACCATTTACAAGAAAGAATAAACTGTCCTCAAGGAGTTTCCATGGCTGCCAAAAGTACACATCCCCCTTTAAACATCAAACCTCAAAAATCTCTCCATAATTCAAGTACCCATAACATCCTTACAAACATTAATGAAACAATAATAAAAAACACAAACTTACCACTTTGGAAACTCTTCAAAATCTCTCCAAAACTTGGTCTTCTTGTTGCCTAACTACTGCCCAAGGTGTATGGACAACTTTTAATGAAGGAAAATGGAAGGAAAGAAGCTTGAATCTCACATGCATGGAGCATTCAAGGTGGACGACAATGGTGGACTTCTTTTCACCATTTTCGATTGAGTTTGGGATCTTGAAGATGAAGTTGAATCTGCTGTCCAAATGGTGAGTTAGTGGTCCACTTTGATGGGTGAGTGGAGCACTAAGCTTAATCTAATATTAATTTAATCTTAACTTTCATTTTCCCACATTTAACTCTCCATTTTTGCTATTTACATTATGTACCACTAATTTAATTTTTCATTATATTTTCCAAGTGTAATATCATTTATTTTTAATGGACATTTAGGTCAAAAGACAACTCGGGGTGTCAAATGACCACAATGCCCCTGTTCGGGCTGCATTCCCAATTTTTCGGTAATACCGAGTTTTGTCCGTTTTTCGATTTCTCACTTTTTTTTGTACCAATTAATTAATTTTTCTTTGATATTTATAATGGTATTTATACTTCAATAGGTGTCTATTTAAGTCCTAAAAATATTTTTCAGGGTTCCCCGCGGTCCAGGGCTATTCAACGGTCCACGCCGTGACTTCCCGGTGTGGTCACCCATCGCTAGGGTTCTTAGCTCGCTTAACTTGGTTACATTTCTTTGCTATTATTTTTCCTTTTTTTTCTTGTATTTTCTTTTCTTGTATTTCATTATTTTATGTCTCCTCATTAATATGTAAGTGTAGTTCTAGGCATTCTAGCTGTCCGGACAATACTGGTCATCGGAACAGTAGAACACACTATCGAACTTCGGGGTGTTACAGTTCTCCCCCCCTTAAAATAAATTTCGTCTCAAAATTTTACCTGGCAGTAGTTTCTAAACAGCTGTGGGTGTTGTCTTCTCATATCCTCTTCACGTTCCCAAGTAGCTTCCTGGCCTGAATGATGGTTCCACAGCACTTTAACCAGGTGTATCTGTTTATTCCTCAGCTGCTTCACCTCATAAACCAGAATTTCTATGGGTTCTTCCTCATAGGAGAGGTCTGGATTTACCTCAATCTCTTCAACTGATAGTACATGAGATGGGTCTGATCTGTACATCCTTAACATGGACACATGGAAGACACTATGTATCCTTGCTAACTCCGGAGGTAATGCCAACCGATATGCCAAAGGACCCACTCTTTCCAGAATCTCATATGGTCCGATGAAATGAGGATTCAGTTTCCCCTTTCTGCCAAATCTCATAATCCTCTTCCAAGGAGAAACTTTGAGGAATACCTTATCACCCACTGCATATTCAATATCTCTTCTCTTCAGACCAACATAGGACTTCTGATGGTCTGATGCAGCCTTGAGTCTATCTCTGATCAATATGATCTTTTCCTCTGTCTGCTGAACAATTTCTGGCCCAATCATCTTCCTTTCACCTACTTCATCCCAACATAGGGGAGTTTTGTACTTCCTGCCATACAAAGCTTCATATGGAGGCATTCCAATGCTTGATTGGTAGCTGTTGTTATAAGCAAACTCAATCAAAGGCAAGTGTGTATCCCAACTACTTTTAAACTCAATCACACAAGCCCGTAGCATATTCTCCAATATCTGAATTACCCTCTCAGACTGGCCATCTATCTGTGGGTGGAATGCCGTGCTGAAGTTCAATCTAGTTCCTAGGGCTCTCTGAAGACTACCCCATAATCTAGAAGTGAACCTAGGATCTCTGCCTGATACAATCAATACTGGCACTCCATGCAGTTTTACAATCTCATTTATGTACAATCTGGCCAATCTTCCCAGGCTATAGTCCATCCGAACTGGCAAAAAGTGAGCAGACTTGGTTAGTCTATCAACTATAACCCATACTACATCATGACTACTGTGACACCCCTTACCCGACTACAGTGTAGCCGAGCAAGTTATGTCACTCAGTGTGCCGAGCACTCTATTTTATCTTAATTCATTTTTATTCTTCCTTTTGAATATAACTTGTGAAATATAATTTATTTAAGCCATTTATCGAAATTATAATTTATTTGAGGTTCCGAGAATTTTATAGAAAATCCGGCAAAGTACCGGCTAAAAATGGAGAAAACAGTTCTTCGGAACCTGTGAAAAACACTTCCTATGATCATATTCAATCATCTCATCACTCTCAAACTTCAATATCAAAATCTCAACATTTTTCACCATTCATTTCTCAATCATTCATCTCATGTGATATCATGTATAAATCACAGATAAACATTCACTTTTACATTCATTAATATGATTTTTCATTATTTACATGAACCTCAAAATACATTCCATAAGTTCAAATACATATGAGAAAATGTAAATTAGTTACAAAATGTCAAAATGAAACCTAGTGTCCTACCAATGCACTGTGGATGGTGAGGTGACACGGACACTATGCAGAACTGTGAACTGCCTTACCGAATCTGTGGTCTACTGGGCCCTCTGTCCAAATCTTCAGTACCTACGCGTTGCAAAAGCGACGCGCTAAGCATAAAGCTTAGTGGTGCAAATAATACAAGAAAATATAATATGCAAATAAAAATAATAATTTCCTTGCTATTGTGTTCATAAGAAATGAATAATTACTAAGTTATTGTTTAGTTGAGTTACTAATATTTTATGAATTCCATTTGTGATGGGCATATATGCCCTAACTATCTATTCACATCAATTAGGTGACTTATTTTTCATGTTTCAAGTAATCCATGAATATTTCATGGATTTCAAATTTATGGCCTAAATTTCTTTTTAACAATTTTGACTAGGATGCATAGTCCATATTTGTCATACAATTCTAAGCATTTAAGCTTAGAATTGGTTCTAGGTCTTCATCTTAATTCACTAATCATTTTGATTACTATTCACCATACTAGTCAACCAAAATGTTGACCTTTTTATACTTAATGGATATATTAATTCTAATTACACCAAGATCCCACATTTTGAGTTTTACATTTACTAGTATTAATTGCCAATTGCAATTTAAAGTCCCCTAGATGCATTTCTAATTTCAAATTTTGAATTTCAAGTTTTGGTGTCACTATTCACCTCATTGGTCAACAAAAATGTTGACTTTTGCATAGACAATAGGTACATTGGTTTTAACACTCCCGATGTACCACATTTTGCATTTAAAACTTGTTGGAATCAATTACCAAATCCATTTCAAAGCTTATTTCAAGTTTTCATGTCACTATTCACTTCATTAGTCAACTAAAATGTTGACTTTTGCATAGAAAATATGTACATTGACTTTGGCACTTCCAACATACTACATTTTTCATTTAAAACTTGTTGGTTTTGGTCACTTTCTCAAAGCTTAGGTCTGCTGGGCCATTTGTGCAGAATTTGTACTGTAAAATCGGTGCCTGCCTTCGACACTTTGTGGAGTTGGGGCCTCAACTTGTACTTCTGCCATCACGGACTGTTCTATTGTCTCATTCTTCTCTTCCATTTCTTTTCACAAGATTTTCTATTCCTGTACAACCAACACAAGGAGATTCCTCTCCATTAGTTCATATTTATGATGTAAATGTACTATATGTATCAAACATTTGAGCTATTGTAGTTACCGACAAAAAGATTTCAAATTCACAGTTCGAAATTTACTTTAAAACCATTGCTCTGATACCACTAAAAATGTCACACCCTACTCCCCTGTAAGATGTAACATGATCCCGTAGTACACCTAATGAATTACCATACTTCATCTACCGATAATCCATTAAACATACTACAAGGGATTTTAAAACAATTTTCATGAAATTTAAATCATCGATTAAAATTTGGTGTTATAAAATTTTTTCAAAATTTCGGCAAAGTGCCGGTTGTAATTTGAGAAAACAATTCTTCAAAACCTGTAAAGAATACACTCCCAATATGTTTTCTCAAATACAACTTCAATAACTTCATTTGAACCCATAATTCAAATCTCAATAATCAAATCAATCTCCTCATAAAAGAAACATTTCATTGATTACAAGACTCAAAATTAATATTACAAAACTATTCAGATAAATGAAATCCCAAATTTACATTTACAATAATTTACATTTAATTACATACTAAAATATTTTATAAGAGTTTTTATATAACTGCTCAAATAATTTATATACATTTGCAGTCGAAATGAGGAGGGAAAAAGCATCCTGGATTTTGCTATGGCATACGACCTAATACTAGCAAATACCTACTTTATAAAAAGAGAGTCACATTTAGTGACTTTCAAAAGTGGGCAACATAGAAGCCAAATCGACTTCCTCTTAACCAGGAAGACAAATAGAGCTCTATGCAAGGATTGCAAGGTCATTCCAGGAGAGGCTTTAACAAGTCAACATAGGTTGGTGGTCTTGGATGTCAAGTTTAGGAACAATTCAAGTAAGGTCAGAAGAAATAGTGTAGCTCGAACAAAGTGGTGGGAGTTCAAAGGAGTAAAGCAAGTGAAGTTCAAAAATGAGCTTCTTGAGTCCAAGTATGGAAGCTAGATATGGAGGCCAATGATATGTGGATATAGATGGCATCAAAGATTAGAGAAGTAGCTAGAAAAGTACTTGGGGAGTCTAAGGACATGGACCACCCTCAAAAAGAGAGATGGTGGTGGAATGAGGAAGTACAAAGCGTTGAAGAGAAAAAGGGAATGGTATAAGAAATTACCTAAATGTGATAATAATGAGGCATATGAACAGTACAAGATAGCAAAGAAAGAGGCAAAAAGCGATTAGCCAAGCAAAGCACGTGCCTTTGAAAAGTTATATGAGAAACTTGGAACTAAAGAAGGGGAGAAAGATATTTATAGATTAGCAAGGAGTAGAGAAAGGAAATGTCAAGATCTCAATCAAGTTAGGTGCATTAAGGATAAAGAAGGAAAAGTGTTGGTGAAAGATGAGGACATTAAAGAAAGATGGAGAAATTATTTTAATGATCTCTTTAATAATAGTCAAAACAGAAATAGCGTGAATATAGATAATAGAAAAATAGAAAATAATGTAAATTATAATAGAAGAAAAAGATATTTAGAAGTAATGTAATAACTTAAGAGAATGAAATTGTGTAAAGTATGTGGACAAGATGAAATACCAATTGAAGTGTGGAAGTATTTGGGAGATATGGGAGTGGCATGGTTAACTAAATTATTTAATAAGATTCTAAACTCAAAGAAAATGCCTGATGAATGGAGGAAGAGTATTTTAGTACCTATTTTTAAAAATAAGGGAGACATACAGAATTGCTCAAACTATAGGGAAATTAAACTCATGAGCCATACTATGAAGTTGTGGGAGAGAGTTGTGGAGCATCGACTACGTCATGATACTTCTATCTCTCTCAATCAATTTGGTTTCATGCCCGGTCGTTCAACTATGGAAGCGATCTTTCTCATTAGAAGCTTGATGGAGAAATATAGAGATGGGAAGAAAGATCTACACATGGTTTTTATTGATTTGGAGAAGGCTTATGATAGTGTTCCAAGAGAGGTCTTATGGAATGCGTTAGAACAAAAGAGGGTATCTATTAGGTACATACAAGTATTGAAAGATATGTATGAAGGAGCAACTACTATTGTGCGCACAGTGGGAGGGGACACAAGAGATTTTCCGATCTCAATTGGATTACACCAAGGATCAGCCATAAGCCCTTACCTTTTTACATTAGTTTTAGATGAACTGACGAAACATATACAAGAGAGTATTCCTTGGTGCATGATGTTTGCGGATGATATTGTTCTGATAGATGAGACACGAGAAGGAGTCAATAGGAAGCTAGAACTTTGGAGAAGTACTCTAGAGTCAAAGGGTTTTAAGTTAAGTAGAACGAAGACAGAATACATGCATTGCAAGTTCAGTGAAGGCCAAACTGGTGATAGGGAAGGAGTTAGTTTGAATGGAGTGGCACTGTCCCAAAGTAATCACTTTAAATATCTAGGCTCAGTCCTTCAAGTAGATGGGGGATGTGAGGAGGATGTTAGTCATAGGATTAAAGCCGGATGGTTGAAGTGGAGATGTGCCACGGGAGTTTTATGTGATCGTAAGATTCCCAATAAATTAAAAGGAAAATTTTACCGCATGACCATACGATGGCTATGCTATATGGTAGTGAGTGTTGGGCACTAAAAGAGTCGTATGCATCTAAGATAAGAGTTGCAGAGATGAGAATGTTAAGGTGGATGAGTGGTCATACTAGACTAGATAAAGTCCATAATGAAAGTATTAGAGAAAAGGTAGGAGTGGTGCCAATTGAAGATAAGTTGAGAGAAGGGAGATTGAGGTGGTTTGGTCATGTGAGCGTAGACATACTGAGGCTCGATTAGACAAGTAGAACACATTAGGCTAGAGGATAGAAAGAAAAAGGGGTAGACCTAAATTGACTTGGAGGAGAGTAGTACAAAGATGACTTAGAAGCATTACACATTTCTGAGGATTTAACCCAAAATCGTTCAGAGTGGAAAAAGCGAATCCATATAGTCGACCCCAAATTTTTGGGATAAAGGCTTAGTTGAGTTGAGTAGTTGAGTATACATCAAAACTTATGTACATGTGTATGCTTATGATATACCTGGAGCTGATCTGAATGTGTCTTCAAAGAAACTTACTCACTGCTCTATGCTCTTCTTACCTGCGACAGCATACAAAGCTATCGCTGAGTGGTGAACTCAGTGGTACACAACTGTAGTTTAAAACATAGTACAATATACATTGAGAAAATTTACAGCAAATAATTTGAAAATATGAATACTCATCAAATTCCAAACCTCAAAATATTCATTGCCAATAATGTAAATCATTTGTATAAATGACTTTGATCACGAAATTCAATTTATCAAATCATGGCTAACCATTTAAGGTAGTTCCAACAAAATCAATTATACATAAATCATAACTAAAATCACAATTCTTTACTATTCAAAAACATTTTGTATCTTAAAAACCATGTTGTATCTTAAAAACCACGATGTATCTCAAAAACTATGCTGTATCTCAAAAATCATGTTGTATCTCAAAAATCATTCTTT
The DNA here is from genome assembly GCF_030052815.1 of Hevea brasiliensis. Taxonomy (NCBI): domain Eukaryota; kingdom Viridiplantae; phylum Streptophyta; class Magnoliopsida; order Malpighiales; family Euphorbiaceae; genus Hevea; species Hevea brasiliensis. Next base: position 87,771,233 of record NC_079504.1, on the reverse strand, counting down.
ATCTCACTAACTATGCAAGACTAATCCGAAAGGGCCATATTCGAAGTGATTCTAACTCCCTATGGTCGGGGAGGTCGAATCATCGTGCACAGTACACATCACAACAATGAATCTTCTGCAAGGGCCATAACGATAAAAAAAACTTAGATCTAACCTCAAATCAGAGGAAAATCTAAGCCTGTGCACGTACCATGGTAATCAAAACACAACTAACTCCATTGTCTTCTCAACAAATAAGAGAGACGGGTAATAACCTAGTCAAGCATCTATAGTGAGATATAAAAAAATATCACAATCCTTTTAGTGAGCATAAATCACAATATAATTCGATTCAAATTCAATTCCAATATCCAATAATTTTTATGCTTATCACAATTCAAATCATAAATTTGCATTTTTCCATGAAAATTACCATCATAATTCAAAACATGTTCTATCACAATTTTTCAAAACATAATTTATTCAATCCATAACAATGCTTAATACTTGTGGAAATACCATTTCACAAAGCTAAATTCATACATACTATAACAATTTCAATAATTATTGAATTAAATCCAATGCTTGTTAAACATAATACATAAGAAAAATATGTCATTTAATCATATGAAATATTCAAAACAAAATCAGTTAAAAACTAGTTGTGCACAAACCTCTGATAACTGTCTCTTGGCTCTGACTCAGTGTTTCGTTCCCCTTCCCTGAGTCTTTGCTAACTGAAATACACAATTTGAAGTGTTTCAGTACTCATTTAAACTGTCTCTAAGAATAAAGCTTAATAATTAACTTATTGAATTCTATTATTTCCTTGGTCAACCTAAGATGTCAACCCTCAATGTAGTCTAGGTGAATTAGGTTTTAATGTTACCAATATGTCACATTTGTAGCCTTTTAGTATTGGTATATGTTACCGAATTTATTTCCATGTATATTACGTTTTTATTGCAATTTGTCAGATTCTGGGATACTAGTTTGACCTAGCCGGACGACCTAGTTCCCTCGGTTTTCGGGTTTTGGTCAAAACTACAAACTTGTAGAGCTATGTCTTATTGCACGCGGGGAAAAATTTCAGGTCATTCTGAGTTATGTAGACCAAGTTATGGTCATTTTACTATTGCTGGTCAAAATGCATCAAAATTGGTCACTTTAGGTCATTTTAGGTTCAGCCAGTTTTTGGACCCGAACTTGTGCAAGCTATTTGGCTTGCTTATGGTCATTTCTGGGCTTTGGTGTCTTCATAAGACTTGTAGATATAGGTCTTAACTATTCATGGTCAAAATTTCAGGTCAATTAGACTTGTTTTGAGTGAGTTATGGCCAAAACACTAACTACTGCCCAAATGGTCAATTTTCAGGCCTTAATTGCACTAATCCGGATTTGGTCACTTTTCAAGTTACCTTACAAGCAGAATTTTGGTAAGCTTCCTTCATGAAAGTTGGCACATTTTGTGCCTAGTTTCACCTCCAATTGGAGCCACACACTTAAGGTTCTAAGTCCAAAACATAAACTGCCCTATTGCATTTTGTTCATTACTCATCAAAGGACACTTTTAACACTTACCAAACTACACATTCATGCCAATTCTGGTTTGTACCATAACCTAAACATAATTCACAACATATTGTTGGTCATTTTGGCAACTTACAATCACCCTCAATATGCACCATTTAGCACAGAATTTTTCAAGCTCAAATTACAACAATTTAATCACTTAACCTAGCTCATTTACATGTCCAACCTCACACCATCATACATATATCCAAGCTGCCATAACAACTATCACCATTCAACATTAATATTCTATAAACCAAACATGCAATAACATCTTTATGGTTCACCAAACCAAGCTGCCGATTCATACATTATAGTCCATTAATTTCCATGCTTCCAAATTCAAGTACACATTCACATATACTAAGTATACATCACCCAAATTATTTCCTACACTCATAAACATTTAATTAACCTTTTAATCTACCACTTACAAGCAAGAATAAACTGTCCTCAAGGAGTTTCCATGGCTGCCAAAAGTACACATCCCCCTTTAAACATCAAACCTCAAAAATCTCTCCATAATTCAAGTACCCATAACATTCTTACAAACTTTAATGAAACAATAATAAAAAACACAAACTTACCACTTTGGAAACTCTTCAAAATCTCTCCAAAACTTGGTCTTCTTATTGCCTATCTACTGCCCAAGGTGTATGGACAACTTTTAATGAAGGAAAATGGAAGGAAAGAAGCTTGAATCTCACATGCATGGAGCATTCAAGGTGGACGGCAATGGTGGACTTCTTTTCACCATTTTCGGCTGAGTTTGGGAGCTTGAAGATGAAGTTGAATCTACTGTCCAAATGGTGAGTTAGTGGTCCACTTTGATGGGTGAGTGGAGCACTAAGCTTAATCTAATATTAATTTAATCTTAACTTTCATTTTCCCACATTTAACTCTCCATTTTTGCTATTTACATTATGTACCACTAATTTAATTTTTTATTATATTTTCCAAGTGTAATATCATGTATTTTTAATGGACATTTAGGTCAAAAGACAACTCGGGGTGTCAAATGACCACAATGCCCCTGTTCGGGTTGCATTCCCGATTTTTCGGTAATACTGGGTTTTGTCCATTTTTCGATTTCTCACTTTTCTTTGTACTAATTAATTAATTTTTATTTGATATTTATAATGGTATTTATACTTCAATAGGTGTCTATTTAAGTCCTAAAAAATATTTTTCAGGGTTCCCCGCGGTCCAGGGCTAGTCAACGGTCCACGCCGTGACTTCCCGGTGCGGTCACCCATCGCTAGGGTTCTCGGCTCGCTTAACTTGGTTACATTTCTTTGCTATTATTTTTCCTTTGTTTTTCTTGTATTTTCTTTTCTTGTATTTTATTATTTTATGTCTCCTCATTAATATGTAAGTGTAGTTCTAGGCATTCTAGCTGTTGGGACAACACTGGTCACCAGAACAATAGAACGCACTACCGAACTTCGGGGTGTTACACCTCAAACTACCACTTACATGTAGAAACAAGTTAAACATATTGAACTACCATGGCTGCCAAAATGTAATATCATCCTAACTCACCAAACTTCAACTTTTCTTCTATAAATCAACTCACCACAACCTTAGTTACAATTTTAATGAAACAAGTAATGAAAACAACCACTTACCTCTTTTGAAGCTTGACCAAAACTTCACTAAAACCCTTCTTTCTTGTTCCTTAAGTGCTGCCCAAGGTGTGTTGATTACTTTTAATGAAGAAACCCTAACCACTTGAAGCTTGGATCATGGATGCATGGAGGACTTCAAGGTGCGGCCATGGAGGATTCTTCTTGAGAGCTTTTGGCTGGTTTGATTATGAGAGGTTTAAGATGACTTATTTTAGTCCACTTTAGTTTTTAGGTGTCCCAAATGCTGTTTTAGTGGAGCACTAATTGAATTATAATAGTTATTTATTCAAAGTTTCTAAATTTTGCAAGTTTGCCTCATTACTTCCACTATTTACATTATGTACCATATTTTTATTTTTCATGATATTTTCAAAGTGTAATACCACTTATTTTTAATGGACATTGAGGTTAAAAGTCAACTGGGGGTGTCAATTGACCACAATGCCCCTATTCGGGTTGTATTCCCGATTTTTCGGTAACACAGATTTTTATCAGTTTCTCGATTTTTCGGTAATACAGATTTTTATCAGTTTCTCGATTTTTCGTTTTTCTTTGTACTAATTAATTAATTTTTCTTTGACATTTCTAATGTCATTTATACTTCAATAGATGTTTATTTAAGTCTTAAAAATATTTTTCAAGGTTCTCCGTAGTCTAGGGGTAGTCAACGGTCCAAGCCGCAACTTTTCGGTGCGGTCACCCATCGCTACAGTTTTTGGCTCGTTTAACTTAGTTTCATTTTCTCTCTTTTATTTTTCCTTAATTTTTCTTGTATTTTCTTTTATTGTATTTCATTATTTTATGTCTCCTCACTAACATTTAAGTATAGTTCCAGGCATTCTAGCTATCTGGACAGACACTGGTCACCAGAACAGTAGAACGCACTACCGAACATAGGGGTGTTACAATTCTCCCCCTCTTCAAATAAATTTCGTCTCAAAATTTTACCTGGCATTAGTCTCTGAACAACTATGGGTGCTGTCTCCTCATGTCCTCTTCATGTTCCCAAGTAGCTTCCTGGCCAGAATGATGGTTCCACAGCACTTTAACCAGAGGTATCTGTTTATTCCTTAACTACTTCACCTCATATGCCAGAATCTCTATAGGTTCTTCTTCATATGAAAGGTCTGGATTTACCTCAATCTCTTCAACTGATAGAACATGAGCTGGGTTAGATCTGTACCTCCTTAACATGGACACATGGGAGACACTGTGTATCCTTTCTAGCTCTGGAGATAATGCTAACTGATATGCCAAAGGACCCACTCTTTCCAGAATCTCATATGGTCCAATAAAACGAGGACTCAGTTTTCCCTTTCTACCAAATCTCTTAATCCTCTTCCAAGGAGAAACTTTGAGGAATACCTTATCACCCACTGCATATTCAATATCTCTTCTCTTTATATCAATATAGGACTTCTGATGGTCTGATGCAGTCTTGAGTCAATTTCTAATCAATCTGATCTTTTCCTCTGTCTGTTGAACAATTTCTGGGCCAATCATCTTTCTTTCACCTACTTCATCCCAATACAGAGGAGTTCTGCACCTTCTGCCATACAAAGCTTCATATGGAGGCATCCCAATGCTTGATTGGTAGCTGTTGTTATAAGCAAACTCAATCAAAGGCAAGTGTGTATCTCAACTACCCTTAAACTCAATCACACAAACCTGTAGCATATCCTCCAAGATCTGAATTACCCTCTCAGACTGGCGATCTGTCTGTGGGTGGAATGCTGTGCTGAAGTTTAATCTAGTTCCTAGGGCTCTTTGAAGACTACCCTAGAATCTAGAAGTGAACCTAGGATCTCTATCTGATACAATCGATACTGGCACTCCATGCAGCCTTACAATCTCATCTATGTACAATCTGGCCAATCTTTGCAGGATATAGTCCATCTGAACTAGCAAAAAGTGAGCAGACTTTGTTAGTCTATCAATTATAACCCATACTGCATCATGACTATTATGTGTCCTCGGAAGTCCCATAACAAAATCCATAGTTAGCCATTCCCATTTCCACTCTGGTACTGGCAATGGATGTAACAAACCAGCTGGCACTTGATGTTCTGCCTTCACTTGCTGAGAAGTTAGGCATTTGGAGGCAAAACCAGCTACATCCCTTTTTATACCCATCCACCAGTAATGCTCTTTCAACCCTCTGTACATTTTAGTTCCACCAGGATGCATAGAAAAAGGAGACTCATGTGCTTCCTTCATAATGATCCGTCTCAATTCCACATTATTAGGAATGCACATTCTGCCCTGATGTAGTAATAAACCATCATCTCTCACAGAAAATTCAGGTTTTTTTCCCTGCTAGACTTCTTTCAGTAGCTTCTGATATTTTTCATCATTTTGAGTAGCCATTCTAATCTGACCAGTCAACACTGGCTGTACATGCCATGCAACTACTGTCTGTCCCTCATCATCAATCTCCAAACTGGAATTCTGTGCTTTCAACTCATGTACCATGGACAAAAGAGAAACTTTGAGACTTGCCATAGTCTTGCGACTTAAGGCATCAGCCACCACATTTGCCTTCCCTGGCTGATAGTCTATTAAGCAATCATAGTCTTTAAACAGTTCTAACCATCTCCTCTGTCTCAAGTTCAATTCTTTTTGGGTGCCCAAGTACTTCAAGCTCTTGTGATCTGTGTAGATATAACACTTCTCCTCATATAAGTAATGTCTCTAGATCTTCAAAGCAAAAACAATAGCCGCTAGCTCCAAGTCATGTGTTGGGTAGTTCCTCTCATGCGGCTTCAGCTGGCGTGATGCAAAAGCAATTACATTTCGATCTTGCATCAGTACACAGCCTAACCCATTGTGAGAAGCATCACTATAAACTGTGTATTCTTTACCCGGTGTAGGTAAAGTAAGGACTGGAGTTTCAGTCAAACACCTCTTCAACTAATCAAAACTCTGCTGGCATTTATCTGTCCACTGAAATTTTACATCATTCCGAAGCAGCTTGGTCAGTGGAGAAGCCAACATAGAAAACCCTTTTACAAATTGACGGTAGTATCTAGCTAAACCCAGAAAACTATGAATTTCTATGATATTCCTGGGTGGCTTCCAATTAAGGATAGCTTCTACCTTACTAAAATCTACCTTGATACCTTCAGCTGACACAACATGTCCCAAGAAAGAGATTTCTTTCAGCCAAAATTCACATTTTGACAATTTGGCGTACAGTTGTTTCTCCCTCAAAGTCTGCAGCACAATCCGCAGATGTCTATCATGCTCCTCTGCATTCCTCAAATATATCAAAATATCATCAATAAACACCACCACAAATTGGTCGAGATATGGTCTGAAGATAGTGTTCATCAGATCCATAAAAGCAGCTGGAGCATTAGTTAACCCGAATGGCATTACCAGAAACTCATAGTGGCCATATCGAGTTCTGAAAGCAATTTTTGGAATACTCTGCTCTTGCACTTTTAACTGATAATAACCAGATTGCAAATCAATTTTGGAGAACACAGCTGCACCCTTCAACTGATCAAACAGATCATCAATACGAGGCAATGGATATCTGTTCTTTATTGTCACCTTATTCAACTGCCGGTAGTCAATATATAAGCAGAGAGTGCCATTTTTCTTCTTAACAAACAATACTGGTGCTCCCCAAGGTGACATACTGGGGCAGATGAAGCCCTTTTCAAGTAGTTCTTGCAACTGTACCTTCAACTCCTTCAATTCTACTGGTGCCATTCTATATGGTGTTATGGAGATTGGATCCACACCAGGCATAACATTAATCCCAAACTACACTTCTCTTTCCGGAGGTAATCCTAGCAATTCATCAGGAAACACATCTGGAAAGTCATATACTGTAGGGATGTCCCTCAATGCTGGACTCCCCACTTCGGTGTCTACCACATGTGCCAAGTATGCTTCACACCCCTTTCTGATCATTTTTCTGGTTAGTGCAGCCAAAATGATGTTTGATGGCAATAGTTGCCTTTCCCCATATATTACCACATCATTGTACTGAGGGAGACCAAAAGTGACTGTCTTCAGTCTACAGTCAATCATGGTGTGAAGCCTGGCTAACCAATCCATGCCTAAGATGATATCATAATCTTTGAGGGGCATTTCAATGAGATCAGACAGAAAAGTATGTCCTCAGATCACTAAGGGACAATCCCTATACATTCTATTGACCCTGACCTCTTGTCCTAGCAGACTTGCTACTAGCACCTCAAAGTCCATTTTCACACATGGAACAACAATGCAATCAATGATGCTAGCACTCACATAGGAGTGGGTAGAACCTGGATCAAATAATACAAAAACATCTTGATTAAAAGTTGAGAAGGTACCAGCCACAATATCAGATGTCTCAGCCTCTTCTCTCTATCTCATTGCATAGACTCTAACTGAAGCACTACCTTGCTCTGATTGATTCACTGTGCCTTGGCTGCCTGCTTGACTACCTCTTCCCCTGCCTCTACCTCTGCTGTAACGATCGGGTTCCAACCACTAGAGGAATTGTCTGCTTTGGCCATAAGCCTCACGGTTTTGTCCCATAGGTGGAATGGAGAACTTCCCAGGAGGTCACCCATCCTAGGATTTCTCTCAAACGAGCACACTTAACCTTGGAGTTCTTCCAACTCTCCAGGCCATTCCACCAAAAGGTGCCTCTAATAATCAGTTCCCTCATTTTATATAACATTACTTTTTTGAACCCAAGACCATCTCTGTACTTTATCGATGTGAGATTTGCCTAAGGGACCTTTCTCCCCCCCTTTCAGGACTCAGTGTCCTCGTTGATGTTTGCCCCACCATCGCCCAAGAGGACACGCGAGCAGCTCTGATACCAATTGTAACGATCGGGCTCCAACCACTAAAGAGGAATTGTCCGCTTTAGCCATAAGCCTCACGGTTTTGTCCCATAGGTGGAATGGAGAACTTCTCTGGAGGTCAATCATCTTAGGATTTCTCTCAAGCGAGCACGCTTAACCCTGGAGTTCTTCCAACTCTCTAGGCCATTCTACCAAAAGGCGCCTCTGATGATTAGTTCCCTCATTTTATATATCATTACTTTTTGAACCCAAGACCATCTCCGTACTTTGCCAATGTGGGATTTGCCTAAGGGACCTTTCTCTCCCCCTTTCTAAACTCAGCATCCTCGCAAGGTGTAAAAGCCCAAAGGACAAATCCGTAAGGCCTAGTATGGGCTAGACTAAAGTGGACAATATTAACCAGTGAGCCAAGCCGTTACATCTGCTAGGTGGTTGTGAACCTCTGGTGGCAGGATTCTGAATTGACCCTTCTGCAGTAGTAGGAGGTGGCCCAACTCTACGGGCACTGGTGCAGTCTTTAGCAAAGTTTCCTATGCCTCTGTAGTTATAACAAGCTCCTGTGGCCTTATAGCATACCCCACCATGATTTCTACCACAAGTTTCACATTGGTGGGGAGGGTAGGAACTTCTAGTAGTATGCTGACCAGATGGAGGAGGTCTCTATCCTGAAAATCTTCCCCTACCAGACTTTTTACCACCCCTGCTGTGTCCCCCAAAGTTCTTTCTCTTCCCAGTAAGACCATTGGAACTCTAATCTACTGACTTCCCTTTTTTTTTTCTTTTTTTGCCTTCTCTATTTTCTTTTTCTCTGAGGCCGCTTCTAACTCAATTCTCTCTAATTCCAGTGCTTGAGAAATGAGCTCAGAGAAGTTAGTATGTTTGAATCCGACCACTAGTAGTTTGAGACTAGGCTTCAAGCCAGTTTCAAACCTCTTACACCTTTCCCTACTGGTAGAAATGAGACTTCCTGCATAGTGGCTTAGGCGAGAAAACCCTCTTTCATATTCTGCCACTGATCTATTTTCCTGTTTCAGACTTAAGAACTCCTATAGCTTCTGGTCCACATAGGCATCTGGGACATATTTTTGTCTGAACTCCCAAAGAAATTCATCCTAGGTTAGTACTGGAGGTTCCACCAAACTATGAGGATTGGTTTTCCACCAGTCATATGCATCCTCCTGTAGTAGTGACACTGAATACTCAAATCTGAGCTCCTCTGTACAGTGTAGTTTCTTGAACACCCTATCCATTCTCTCTAACCATTGTTCTGCCTTTAATGAATCTACTGTCCTCTTGAACTCAGTAGCCCTATATTTAATCAGCTTGTCATACTGCCTAGCTGAAGATTGTGGTTGTACCACTGGTGTTTGCAGTGGGGCTTGAGTAGGCATGTTACCAGCCATCTGTTGGAACATTGCGACCATCTCTGTGAGCAACCGAGCGAAATCGCTGATCGAGGGACCGTGCAGCTGATCCACTCATATTGTGAAGGGCTGGGGCTTCCCCTTGCACCTCAGCCTCTATTGATTGATCGACTGAACGGTCCCCTTCTTCCATAGTTAATTAGAGGATATTATACCTCCTAAACAAATAACACAAGGAGATTTCCTGTCACACCCTACCCCTCTGTAAGGCATAACATGATCCCGTAGTATACCTAATGAATTACCAACTTCGTCTACTGATAACCCATTAAATACACTACAAGGGATTTTAAAACTTTTCTTACTTCTTTTTACAGTGGTGAGCACTATTTACAGGTGTTAAAAATTTTTTTGAACTGAAGTGAAACAGCTAATACATTTGAATTAGTGGTAATTTCTGTAAAAATTTTGGCGGAGTGCTATCTGTATTTTGAACAAAACAGTTCTTCAGAAAATCTGTAAAAAGCACTTCAAATATATTTCTCAATCTCAAACTCCATCATTTAATCAACTCAATATATTTCTCAACTCAAATCCATAATAATTTTTCAATATTTTCAAGGGCTGAGATAAAAGAAATATAGTACAAATTTTACAAGCCAAAATAATTCACAATTTATTTTACAACTTCAATGTACAATTTTAATTTATAACTGCTCAAAACCAAAAATAATATATACATATAGTGAACATACATTATAGTACAAAATGCAAAATATGGTATACTCAATATACCCGATGATCTCTCAGTATTGCCCTAGCAGCCTAGTCTGCTGCCCTAGTCTGTCTACCTGCGACAGCAATGAAAAGCTATCGTTGAGACAATGTCTCAGTGGTGCACAACATTAACCAAATACAACTTTAAATCACAAATCATAAGTCATATAAATAGTGGATACTTAAACCATAGTTAAATTCAAGACAATGAATGTCATTAAGAATTTAAACTCCATTTCACAATATCACAATAAATCTCAATAAGTCAAAACATGGTTAAATTCAAAAGACAGTGAATGTCAATAAGAATTTAAACTCCATTTCACAATCTCACAATACATATCAATAAATCACACACAGCTTAATCATGTTCCAAAGTTAAATTCGTCCCAAAAGCCGATAGCTAATGAGGTATTCAATTCATCCCAAAAGCCGATGGCTAATGAGGAATAACATAGCTAGCTAGTGAAAATATGAGTGCTCATTCGATTCGTCCTCAACAGGCACACACCTCAACACTTCAGCCAGAGAGGGAATTCAATTCGTCCCACTAGACAAGCTAGCGAGGAATACAATCAATATACATGATAGCTGTGGTTTCAAACCATTTACAATGGTTTTCAATCAATAAGTATCCATCAAATATCATTCAAACAATTTTTCACAGTTTTAAACCATTTAAAATGTCAAGCAATAAGTATCCATTCCAAACACATTTCCACAATTTAAAACAATAATATACAATTAGTCATAATTTATTTCAATTGAAAAATTCAAAAGAAATAACTGTTGTGCACAAACTGTAACACCCCTATGTTCGGTAGTGCGTTCTATTGTTCCTGTGACCAGTGTTGTCCGGACAGCTAGGATGCCTAGAACTACACTTTGATATAAGTGAGGAGACATAAAATAATGAAATACAAGAAAAACAAAGGAAAAATAATAATAAAGAAATGCAACCAAGTTAAACGAGTCGAGAACCCTAGCGATGGGTGAATGCACCGGGAAGTCATGGCATGGACCATTGACTAGCCTTGGACCGCGGGGAACCCTGGAAAATATTTTTAGGACTAAAATAGAAACCTATTGAAGTATAAATGCCATTAGAAATATCAAAAAAAAAATTAATTAATTAGTACAAAGAAAAGTGAGAAATCGAAAAATGGACAAAACCCGGTGTTACCGAAAAATCGAGAATGTAACCCGAACAGGGGCATTGTGGTCATTTGACACCCTGAGTTGTCTTTTGACCTAAATTTCCATTAAATTTAAATGATATTACACTTGGAAAATGTCATGAAAAATTAAATTAGTGGTACCTAATGTAAATAGCTAAAGTTAGGAGCTTAATGTGGGAATAAGGAAAGTTAAGATTAAACTAATAATAAATTTTAACATAGTGCTCCACTAACTCACCTAAGTGGACCACTATCTCCTCATTTGGGCAGATTGCATCTTCTTCCTCACCTTGCTAAAGAACCAGCCATGAGTCTCCATTGAAGAAACTCCGTGGCCAAAGCTTAACCAAGCCATGCAACCATGATTTAGCCATATTTTTCACTAGCTTCCTTCACAAAAACTGTTCTACACCACTTGGGCAGTAGGTAGGCAGCAAGAAGATGAAGTTTTGGAGAGATTTTGAAGAGTTTCCAAAGTGGTAAGTTTGTGTTTTTGGGTTATTGCTTCATTAAAGTTAGTAGGAATGTTATGGGTACTTGAATTATGGAGAGATTTTTGAGGTTTGATGTTTAAAGGGAGAGGTGTATTTTTGGCAGCCATGGAAACTCCTTAAGGACAGTTTATTATTGCTTGTAAATGGTAGATTAAAGGGTTGATTAAGTGTTTATGTGTATAGGAATTTATTTGGGTGATGTATATTAAATATATATAAATGTGTACTTGAATTTGGAAGCTTGGAAACTAATGGAGTGTGATGTATGAATCGGCAGCTTGATTTGGTGAACCATAAAAATGTTATTTCATGTTTGGTTTATGGAATATTAATGTTGAATTGTGGTGCTTGTTATGGCAGATTGTATATGTGTACAAGGGTTTGAGTTTAGGCATGTAAATAAGCTTGTTATGTAGTTAAATTGTGTGTAACTTGGACTTGGTAAATTTTGGACTATAATGAGTATATTGAGTGTGGTTATAAGCTGCCAAAATGATCAACAATATGTTGTAAAATATGTTTAGGTTATGGTACAAACCAGATTGGGTAAGAATGTGTAAATTGGTAAATGTTAAAAGTGATCTTTGATGAGTAATAAAGGAAATGCAATAGGGCAGTTAGGTTTTGGGCTTAGAACTTTAAGTGTGTGGCTCCAATTGGTATGAGACCAATTGGAGGTGAAACTAGGCACAAAATGTGCCAACTTTCATTAAGGAAGCTTGCCAAAATTCTGCTTGTAAGGTAACTTGAAAAGTGACCAAATCCGGATTAGTGCAATTAAGGCCTGAAAATTGACCATTTGGGCAGCAGTTAGTGTTTTGGCCATAACTCACTCAAAACAGGTCCAATTGACCTGAAATTTTAACCATGAATAGTTAAGACCTATATCTACAAGTCTTATGAAGACACCAAAGCCCAGAAATGACCATAAGCAAGTCAAACAGCTTGTACAAGTTCGGGTCCAAAAACTGGCCGAACCAAAATTGACCTAAAATGACCTAAAGAGACCAATTTTGATGCATTTTGACCAGCAATAGTAAAATGACCATAACTTGGTCTACATAACTCAGAATGAACTGAAATTTTGCCCCGCGTGCAATAAGACATAGATCTACAAGTTTGTAGTTTTGACCGAAATCCGAAAACCGAGGGAACTATGTCGTCCGGCTAGGTCAAACTAGTATCCCGGAATCCAGCAAGTTGCAATAAAATGCAAAATACATAGAAATGAATTTGGTAACATGTACCAACCCCAAAAGACTATCGAATGTGACATATTAATAACATTAAAACCTAATTTACCTAGAATACATTGACGATCAACATATTAGGTTGACTAAACAAATAATAGAATTCAGTGAATTAATTATCTAGCATTATCATTAGAGACAGTTTAATTAAGTACTGAAACACTTCAAATTGTGTTTCTCAGTTAGCAAAGACTCAGGGAAAGGGAAGGAAACACTGAGTCAAGGCCAAGAGACAATTATCAGGGGTTTGTGCACAACAACTATTTCTTTTAAATTTTTCAATTGAAATGAATTATGACTATTTATACATTATTGTTTTAAATTGAGGAAATGTGTTTGAATGGATACTTACTGATTGAAAAGTATTGTAAATGATTTGAAACTGTGAAAAATTGTTTGAATGATATTGATGGATACTTATTGATTAAAAAGCATCGAAAATGGTTTGAAACCACAACTATCATGTATATTGATTGTATTCCTCGCTAGCTTGTCTAGTGGGACGAATTGAATTCCCTCCTGGCTGAAGTGTTGAGGTGTGTGCCTATTGAGGACGAATTGAATACCTCATTAGCCATCGGCTTTTGGGACGAATTGAACTTTGGAACATGATTAAGCTGTGTGTGATTTATTGATATGTATTGTGAGATTGTGAAACGGAGTTTAAATTCTTATTGACATTCACTGTCTTTTGAATTTAACCATGATTTGACTTATTGAAATTCATTGTGATATTGTGAAATGGACTTTAAATTCTTATTGACATTCACTGTCTTTTGAATTTAACTATGTTTTTATTACTGAGATTTATTGTGATATTGTGTTAAATTCCTTATGACATTCATTGTCTTGAATTTAACTATGGTTTTAAGTATCCACTATTTATTTAACTTATGATTTGTGATTTAAAGTTGTATTTGGTTAATGTTGTGCACCACTGAGACAATGTCTCAGCGATAGCTTTTTATTGCTGTCGTAGGTAGAAAGATGGACAGGGTAGCAGACTAGGCTGCTAGTACATTCAGCGAGAGATCATCGGGTATATTGAGTATACCACATTTTGCATTTTATACTGTAATGTATGTTCACTGTATGTCTATATTGTTCTTGGTTTTGAGCAGTTGTAAATTAAAATGTACATTGAAGTTGTAAAATAAATTATGAGTTATTTTGGCTTGTAAAATTTGTACTGTATTTCTTTTATCTCAGTCTTTGAAAAATTATTGTGGATTCGAGTTGAGAAATATATTGTGTTGTTTAACTTTTGGAGTTGAGATTGAGAAATCTATTTGAAGTACTTTTTACAGGTTTTCTGAAGAACTGTTTTATTCAAAATACAGAGGGCACTCTACCAAAATTTTTACAAAAATTACCAATAATTCAAATGTATTAGCTGTTTCACTTCAGCTCAAAAATTTTTTTTAACACCAGTAAATAGTGCTCACCATTGTAAAAAGAAGTAAGAAAAGTTTTAAAATCCCTGGTAGTGTATTTAATGGGTTATCAGTAGACGAAGTGGGTAATTCATTAGGTATACTACGGGATCATGTTATGCCTTACAGAGGGGTAGGGTGTGACATGTTTTAGTGGTATCAGAGCTAGTTTTTAAATTCTATTTTCACATGTTACTTGAATATTCTTTCTTCATAATGCAACTGCTCAATATCATTGTTTGATACATACAGTACATTACATTATAAATATGCACTAACGGGAGGAAATCTCCTTGTGTCATTTGTTCAGGAGGTCTAAGATCCTCGCATTGACCATGGAAGAGGGTGATCGTTCAGTCGAGCAATCTATAGAGGCTGAGGTGCGAGGGGATGCCCCAGCCCTACACAATGTCGATGGTTCAAGAAGACCACCGCAGCACTGCGCTTTCTGCTCGATTCGCTAGATGGTCGCAATGTTCCAAAAAATGGCTGCTAATGTGCCTACTGAAGTCCCAATACAGACACCAGTGGTACAACCACAGTCTTCTGCTAGACAGTATGACAAATTGATGAAATATGGGGCTACAGAGTTCAAGGGGACAGTAGATCCTCTAGAGGCAGAACAGTGGTTAGAGAGGATGGATAAGGTATTCAAGAAACTACACTGCACAGAGGAGCTCAGATTTGAATATTCAGTATCTTTGCTATAGGGGGATGCTTATGACTGGTGGAAAACCATTCCCCACAGTCTGGTAGAACCTGCAGTGCTAACATGGAATGACTTTCTCAGGGAATTCAGGCAAAAATATGTCCCTGATGCTTATGTAGACCAGAAGCTGCAAGAGTTCCTATGTCTGAAACAGGGGAGTAGATCAGTGGCTGAATATGAAAGGGAATTTTCCCGCCTAAGCCATTATGTAGTAAGTCTATTGTCTACCAGCAGGGAGAGATGCAAGAGGTTTGAAACCGGCTTAAAGCCCAGTATCAGATTACAAGTGGTCGGATTCAAACACACTAACTTCTCTGAACTTATTTCTCAAGCCCTAGAGTTAGAAAGAATTGAATCTGAAGCAGCTCCTGAGAAAAAGAAATCAGAAAAGACAGAGAAAGAGGGAAAATCAGTAGAACAGAGTCCTAGTGGTCCTACTGGAAAGAGGAAGAACCATGGGGGACATAGCAGAGGTGGCAAGAAGTCTGGTAGGGGAAGATATTCAGGACAAAAACCTCTTTTATCTGGTCAGCAGAGTACCAGGGGTTCCTACCCTCCCCGCTAATGTGAAACTTGTGGAAGAAATCATGGTGGGATATGCTACAAGGCTATTGGAGCCTGTTATAACTGTGGAGGTACAGGACACTTTGCCAAGGACTGCACCAGTGCTCGCAGAGTTGGACCACCTCTTACTACTGCAGAAGGGTCAGCTCAGAGCCCTATCACTAGAAGTTCACAACCGCCCAGCATAGGTAGAGGTAGGGATAGAGGTAGCCCAGCAGGCAGCCAAGGCACAGTGAAACAATCAGAGCAAGACAGTGCTCCAGTCAGAATCTATGCAATGAGACAGAGAGAGGAGGCCGAGACATCTGATGTTGTGGCTGGTACCTTCTCAACTTTTAATCAAGATGTGTTTGTGTTATTCGATCCGGGTTCTACCCATTCTTATGTGAGTGCTAGCATCATTGATTGCATTGCTGTTCCATGTACAAAAATGGACTTTGAGGTGCTAGTAACAAGTCTGCTAGGACAGGAGGTCAGGGTTAATAGAATGTATAGAGATTATCCTTTGGTGATCCAAAGACACACTTTTCTGTCTGATTTCATTGAAATGCCCTTCAGAGATTATGATATCATCTTAGGCATGGATTGGTTAGCTAGGCATCATGCCATGATTGACTGTAGGCTGAAGACAGTCACTTTTGGTCTTCCTCAGTACTGTGATGTGTTAATACATGGGGAGAGGCAACTATTGCCATCAATGTCACACCTTGCCCCTCTGTAAGGCATAACATGATCCCGTAGAATACTTAATGAACTACCGAACTTCACCTACCGATAACTCATTAAGTACCCTACAAGGGATTTTAAAACAATTTTCTTACATTTTGGAAGTGGTGAGCATTTTAGTGAGAATTAAAAACCATTTATTCAAAGTTTAAATACTAGTAAAAATTTGGTCCATTTTAATTTTGTCGCAAATTTTATAAAAATTTTGACAGAGTTCCGTTTGAAATTGGAGAAAATAGTTCTTCAAATACCTAAAAAAAAGCACTTCCAAAAATATTTCACAACTCCCAACCTTCAATAACTCAATCAACTCAGTTCAACACACTTCAAAATAATTTCACAATACAATTCAAGACTTATCATCTCAAAATATTTAATATCTCCAATCACAAGGCATAAAGTAAGAAATTCATACAAATATTAATTTACAGAAGGAAATCCAAAAAATATTATTACAATTTATTTA
This sequence comes from Hevea brasiliensis, assembly GCF_030052815.1. Lineage (NCBI taxonomy): Eukaryota > Viridiplantae > Streptophyta > Magnoliopsida > Malpighiales > Euphorbiaceae > Hevea > Hevea brasiliensis. The sequence goes on along the minus strand of NC_079504.1, from coordinate 87,754,282 downwards.
CAACTGCTCAACTTTCATTGATCAATACAACATTTCTATATTTACATCAAAATTATCTACAAGGGTATAAAATAATACCCGTACAAAAGATTGGTGTGATCTTCAACTCAAGAGAACTCACTCACGCTTTTTCCTTGCTCTTATCTGCGACAGCAAAATAAGCTATCGCTGAGTATAAAAATACTCAGTGGTGCACAATAAAAATTTAAAATGCAATAAATAAATCATTCATTGCTAAACACAATTTAAATGTTTCTCAATCACATTTCACAAATATTAAAGTTCATAATAACATCATTTTGTCAAATAATCTATTAAACACAGTTTAGTCAAACAATTTCATAAACACAGTGTTGCCAAAGTCATACACAACTTAAGCCATGACACAAAATTTCCGATCAATGCCGCGTTGTACACCACGACAAAGCAATCTACAACCCCATTAATCGAAATCAATGAGGGAGGTAGCTAGCTAGCTAATGAGTACTCATCCGATCTCAACCTCAACTGGTAAACTAGAGAGGGAGGAAAATAAACAATCTCAACCCCATAAATGGAGGAGGAATAGTGTGATACTGTCATGCTAAGTGTGAACACAAAATCAATTCAAAACAATTTATTCAAATAATTTATGAAAAATCTAATCAATTTCCAAAGTCATATTTACGATTATAAAATGGCAACACAGTACATAATGAATCATAGAAGTCAAATTTTTTAGAATAAAATATTTAAACAAGAATTATTGTGCACAGACCTGACTTGAGTCGCCTTTAAGCCTTGACTCAGTCTCTTCGAATTTCTAAGTCTTTTTCAACTGAAACACACAGTTTCATAGTGTTTCAGTACCATAACTTAGCATAAATCCAAAAATGAATTTCACTCAATTTTTACTTAGCTTTAATGTGCTAATTTCGACGTTCTCGAAGTTTTTGTGTTTCGTGTTACTATTCACTACACTATTCAAGTCAAATTGTTGAATTTTTAAGGCTTAATAGGTATGGGAACTCTAACTTCACCCACATACCACATTTTGGTCATTAAATTTATTGGTTTTGATCATTTCCTCAAAGCTTAAATCCTTTTGGCCAAATTATCAAATTTTCAGTTTTGGTGCTCCAAGTTGCACTGTTCCATTGGCAATTTTACTGTTAGAATTTGATAAAACTTCCTTCATAGAAAATGTTCCTTATTGTCTTAAGTTTATTCTAATTTGTGGATCACCTCAATTAGAGTTTTTTAGCTCAAGTTATGGCCCTTTGAATCAGAGTTGCCGGATGGAAAATAACCCAGATTTTCTGGGCAAAGTTTGGTGCTGGCAGATTTGGGTCACCAACTTGGGGTGGCCAAATGGCTTGGTTGCTGGCATAATTTGGACTTGTGTTCTTCATGAAAGTTTTAGGTCTATATGTGATCTAACCACTGGTAAAATTTCAGGTCAATTTGACCTGCCTAGCTCGAGTTATGACCAAATGAACAAACACTATTCATTTGGTCGGTTGGCAGATCGCTCTCAACCAACTTTGGTCAATTGGTTCACTAGGTTTTGGTCAGTTTTTGGGCATGGTTCCTTAATGAAACTTGTGCCATTTTATGTCTATTTTCATCCCCAATTGGTGCCATATCAATTGGACTTATAAAATTTTTGTTTTGGTCCTTCAAAGTTGGCTTGGTCATGCTGCATTTACCCTACGAATTTGACTTCCATTCCAACAATCCCACACATCTCCTTTGGTCATTATTGACCATTTTTCAGCCCACAATAGGTCAAAGTCATCTTTTATGCATTTCTCCAAAATTTTGGTTCACAAACCCTAACATTCAAACCCTAACTCATCCATCTCATGCATTTAATCACAATTAGTGCACTTAATCTTAACCATTCAACTAATCAAAGCTTTTAAACTCATTCTAATGCATCAAACCATACAATTTCATACTCCCCTCAACCAGGCCGAAATTTCAGTTTGGTCCTTCTCCCATTTTTTTTTATTTCATTTCATAAATTCTAAGCTCATTTCAACCATTACATATGCATTTAAAGAAGTAAAATGGTAAGTTAGCACACTAACCCTTCTTAAAGCTTCAAAACCCTATCTTTAACTCTTCTTTCTTCTTGTAATTCTTCTTCTCAAGTTGCAATAACAAGCTCTAGTGAAGTTTTTTGGGGATTTATTAAGGTTGAGTGGAGGAACTAAAGCTTGAGTGCAGGCTTTAATGGTGGATTTTCATGGAGATGAGAGGGAGAAGGTGGGGCGGCATGATGGGAAGGAAGAAGACAATTCTAATTTTTTTTTCTTTTTGTTTTCTTTTATCTTTATCCCTTTTAGAAGACCAAAAATCCAATTTAACAAATAATTTAATTAATTTGTTTATGACATCATGCATGAGGTCATGCATGATGTCATCACCTTTTTACTTTTTTATTTTCCTCTCCTTTTTTTATTTTTTTATTAGTTCTTTAATTTAATTCTCGATTCCGAAATTTTCTTTTCTCCGATTTTATTTGACAGTTAGGTTAGGAGTCAGCTCTCGGGGTCAATTGACCAAATTGCCCCTCGCCGGTTCATCCCGGTTTGCAAATAATCCAATATTTCTTCCGGCTCCCTGACCTAATTATTTGACTGGCTTAACAGTTCTTTTTCGTGATTTTCTCTTTTCCACTGTGTTCATAAGGGTCCTAAGGACCGCAGCGTCACATTTTACGGTTCGAAATTTGAGTTTAAAATGACTTCGCAGTCGTTCTCGAGGAGGTCACCCATTGCCGTGACTCTCGCCTCGTTTAACTTCTTATGTTCTGTTTTTCTTATTTATACTTAACTAATTGGCAATCACTAATTATTGGTTTTTATGGTTTCTCTAGTTGTCTTAAGTATGGTTCTAATTCCCTTAATTGTTCGGACTGACACCGGTCACCGGAACAGTGAAATATACCAGGCTATACAAATAGGGGTGTTACAATTCTCCCCCCCCTTAAATAAATTTCGTCTCGAAATTTTACCTGGTATCAATCTCTGAATAGCTATGGGTGTTATCTCCTCATGTCCTCCTCTCGTTCCCAAGTAGCTTCTTGGCCCGAATGATGGTTCCACAGCACTTTTACCAATGGTATCTGCTTGTTTCGTAGCTGCTTCACCTCATAAGCCAGAATCTTTATGGGTTCTTCTTCATATGTGAGGTCTGGATTCACTTCAATTTCTTCTAATAGTAGTACATGAGATGGGTCTGATCGATACCTCCTTAACATAGACACATGGAAGACATTATGTATCTTCTCCAACTCTGGAGGTAGTGCCAAACGATAAGCCAAAGGACCCACTCTTTCCAATACCTCATATGGCCCGATAAAACGAGGACTTAGTTTCCCCTTTCTGTCGAATCTCATAATCCTCTTCCAAGGAGAAACCTTGAGGAAAACTTTCTCACCCACTGCATACTGAATATCCCTTCTTTTCAATCAATATAGGACTTCTGACGGTCTGATACAGCTTTAAGTCGATCTCTAATTACCCTGATCTTCTCTTCAGTCTGTTGAACAATTTCGGGTCCAATCATTTTTCTTTCACCCACGTCATCCCAACACAACGGGGTTCTACATTTCCTGCCATACAAAGCTTTATATAGAGGCATCCCAATGCTTGATTGGTAGCTGTTGTTGTAAGCAAACTCAATCAAAGGCAAGTGTGTATCCCAACTACCCTCAAACTCAATCACACAAGCCCGTAGCATATCCTCCAAGATCTGAATTACCCTCTCAGACTGGCCATCTGTCTGTGGGTGGAATGCAGTACTGAAGTTCAATCTAGTTCCTAGGGCTCTCTGAAGACTACCCCAGAATCTAGAAGTGAACCTAGGATCTCTGTCTGATGCAATGGATACTGGCACTCCATGAAGTCTCACAATCTCATCAATGTACAACCTGGCCAATCTGTCTAAACTGTAGTCCATTCGGACTGGCAGGAAATGAGCAGACTTAGTCAGTCTGTCGACAATGACCCACACTGCATCATAACTCTTCTGTGTCTTTGGAAGTCCCATCACAAAATCCATTATTATTCTCTCCCATTTCCATTCTGGCACTGGTAGTGGATGTAACAACCCAGTTGGTACTTGATGCTCTGCCTTTACTTGCTGACAAGTCAGGCATTTGGATACAAACTCTGCCACATCTCTCTTCATACCCATCCACCAGTAATGCTCCTTTAGCCCTCTATACATTTTTGTACCACCAGGGTGCATAGCAAAAGGAGACTCATGTGCTTCCTTCAAAATGATCTGCCTCAAATTAACATCATTAGGAACACACATTCTGCCCTGGTGTAACAGTAAACCATCATCTCTGATTGAGAACTCTGGTTTCTTGCCCTGCCAGACTTCTTCCAACAGCTTCTGATACCTTTCATCATTCTGAGCAGCCATTCTGACCTGATCAATTAACGCTGGCTGTACATGCCATGCAACTGCTGTCTGCCCATCATCATTAATCTCTAAGCTGGCATGCAGTGACCTTAACTCACGCACCAAAGATAAGGGAGTAACTTGTAGACTTACCATAGTCTTGCGACTTAGGGCGTCAGCCACAACATTAGCTTTCCCTGGCTGATAGTCTATCAGATAATCATAGTCTTTTATCAATTCTAACCATCTCCTCTGTCTCAAATTCAACTCTTTCTGGGTGCCCAACTACTTCAAACTCTTATGATCTGTGTAGATGTAACATTTCTCCCCATACAAATAGTGCCTCCAGATCTTAGGAGCAAACACAATGGCTGCAAGCTCCAAGTCATGTGTCGGATAATTCCTCTCATGCGATTTTAGCTGGCGTGATGCATAGGCAATGACATTTCGATCTTGCATCAAGACACAACCTAACCCATTGTGAGAAGCATCGCTGTAAATTGTATATTCTTTACCCGGTGTAGGTAAAGTCAGAACTGGAGCCTCTGTCAAACATCTCTTCAATTCATCAAAACTTTGCTGGCATTTGTCCGTCCATTGAAATTTCACATCCTTTCTAAGTAGCTTGGTCAATGGAGATGCCAACATGGAGAATCCCTTCACAAATCGACGGTAGTATCCAGCTAACCCCAAAAAACTGCGAATCTCTGTGACATTTCTGGGTGGCTTCCAATTAAGGACAGCTTCAATCTTGCTAGGATCTACCTTAATACCCTCTGCTGATACTATATGCCCCAAAAAGGATATCTCCTTCTGCCAAAATTCACATTTCGACAATTTAGCATATAGCTGTTTCTCCCTCAAAGTTTGCAGTACAATCCGCAGATGTCTATCATGCTCTTCTGCATTCCTCGAATAGACTAATATATCATCGATAAATACCACAACAAACTGGTCGAGGTATGGTCTGAAGATAGTGTTCATCAGATCCATAAAAGCAAATGAGCATTAGTTAACCCGAATGGCATAACCAAGAACTCATAATGGCCATAGCAAGTTCTGAAGGCAGTTTTAGAAATACTCTGCTCTTGTACTTTTAGCTGATAATAACCTGATCTCAGGTCAATTTTGGAGAACATACCGCACCTCAACCGATCAAACAAGTCATCAATACGGGCAATGGGTATTTGTTTTATTGTCACCTTATTCAATCGCCGATAGTCAATGCATAACCGGAGAGTCCCATCCTTCATCTTAACAAACAATACTGGCGCTACTCAAGGTGACACACTAGCGAGAATGAAGCCCTTATCAAGCAGCACTTGCAACTGAACTTTCAATTCTTTTAGTTCTCACTGGTGCCATTCTCAGATGGTGTTATGGAGATTGGGTCCACACCGTGCATAACATCAATTTCAAATCGCACTTCTCTTCTGGAGGTAATCCGGCAATTCATCAGGAAATACATCCGGAAAGTCACATACAGTAGGAATGTCCTTTAGTGCTGGACTCCCCACTTGGGTGTCTATCACATGTGCCAAGTACGCCTCACACCCTTTCCTAATCATTTTTCTAGCCAGTGCAGCTGAAATGATGTTTGAAGGTAATAATTGTCTCTCCCCATGTATTACTACATCACCATACTATGGAAGACCAAAAGTGATCTTGATTCTGATCAATCATCGCATGATGCCTGGCTAACCAATCCATGCCCAAGATAATGTCATAATCTCTGAAGGGCATTTCAATTAAATCAGACAAAAAAGTGTGTCCTTGGATCACCAAAGGACAGTCCCTATATAGCCTATTTACTCTGACCTCCTGGCTTAATGGACTAGTTACTAGCACATCATAGTCCATTGGTACACACGGAATAGCAGTAGGACACATCACACTAGCACTAACATACGAATGTGTGGAGCCAGGATCAAATAACACATGCACATCTTGGTCAAGGATGGAAAAATTACCAGCTACTACATCTGATGTTTCGGCTTCCTCCCTCTAACACATAGTATACACTCTGACCGGTGCGCCACTGGATACTGGCTAGTTAACAGTGCTTTGACTTCCAGGAGTGCTACCAGGACCCCTACCTCTGCCTCTACCCCTAGCAACTGACGGTGACCCTCTAGGTATAGAGACTTGGGCTGATCCTTCCGATGTAGCAAAAGATCCAGGCCGGCGCGGACTAGTGCAATCCTTCGCGAGATGTCCGCTCCCTCCACAGTTAAAACATGCGCCAGTAGCTTTGAAACAAACCTCGCCATGACTTTTCCCACAAGTTTCACACTATCGTACTGATAGAGATCCTCGAGAAGCTTGTTGGGTCGGCTGACCAGACCAGGGTGGTCTTTGGCCAGAAAATCTGCCTCTGCCAGATTTACGGGAGCTAGATCCCCCAAACTGTTTCCTCTTCCCAGAACCACTTTCAGATGCTTGCCCCGTAGTCTTTTTAGTTTTCTCTTGAGGACCCTTCTTCACTGCCCCTTCTGATTCTATCCTTTCCAGTTCCAGGGCCTGTGAGATCAATTCAGTGAAATTCTGATGTCTAAAACCCACAACTTGCATCCTCAGACTTGGCCTTAGCCCGGACTCAAACCTCTTGCATCTGTCTCTGGGGGTGGAGACTAAGCTTCCAGCATCTCTCTCATACTCTGCTATGGTTCGTCCCCTTACTTCAAACTCAGGAATTCTTGCAATTTCTTATCTACATATGCATCAGGAACCCATTTCTGCCTGAATTCCCTCAGGAAGTCTTTCCATGTCAGCACAGGTGGCTCAACCAGGCTGTGGGGGATGGTCTTCCACCATTCATATGCATCCCCTTGTAACAAGGAAACAGAATACTCGAACTTCATCTCTTCCGTACACTGCAGTTTTCTATAAACTCGTTCCATTCTTTCTAACCACTGTTCTGCCTCCAGTGGATCCACAGTGCCTTTAAACTCAGTGGCCCCAAATTTCATCAATTTTTCATATTGCCGAGCTGAGGGCTGTGGTTATGCTACAGGTACTGGCATCTGAGCTTGGGGTGACACATTACCCGCCATTTGTTGGAAGAACGCAGCCATCTGCTGTACAAATTGAGCAGGGAACTGCGATGCTGGAGCAGGAGCTGGAGTGGCTGACCCACTCATGTTCTGGAGTGCTGGGGCTTCCCCTTGAACCTCAGCCTCAACAGATTGTTCTTCGGAATGATCTCCTCCTTCCATTCCGTTTTTCCAAATTTTCTACTCCCTGAGATCAAACACAAGGAGGTTGACCTCCGTTAGTGCATATTCATGATGTAAATATGTCATATGTATCAATTAAAGACACTTGAGCAGTTGTACTTATCAATAAAATGTTCATACACATAGTCAAAATTTATTGAAAAACCATGCTCTGATACCACTAAAACATGTCACACCTTACCCCTCTGTAAGGCATAACATGATCCCGTAGAATACTTAATGAACTACCGAACTTCACCTACCGATAACTCATTAAGTACCCTACAAGGGATTTTAAAACAATTTTCTTACATTTTGGAAGTGGTGAGCATTTTAGTGAGAATTAAAAACCATTTATTCAAAGTTTAAATACTAGTAAAAATTTTGTCCATTTTAATTTTGCCGCAAATTTTATAAAAATTTTAACAGAGTTCCGTTTGAAATTGGAGAAAACAGTTCTTCAAATACCTAAAAAAAAGCACTTCCAAAAATATTTCACAACTCCCAACCTTCAATAACTCAATCAACTCAGTTTAACACACTTCAAAATAATTTCACAATATAATTCAAGACTTATCATCTCAAAATATTTAATATCTCCAATCACAAAGCATAAAGTAAGAAATTCATAAGTACAAATATTAATTTACAGAAGGAAATCCAAAAAATATTATTACAATTTATTTACAACTGCTCAACTTTCATTGATACAGACAACATTTCTATATTTACATCAAAATTATCTACAAGGGTATAAAATAATACCCCTACAAAAGATTGGTGTGATCTTCAACTCAGTAGCAGCTCACTCTGCTGCTTTTTCCTTGCTCTTATCTGCGACAGCAAAATAAGCTATCACTGAGTATAAAAATACTCAGTGGTGCACAATAAAAATTTAAAATGCAATAAATAAATCATTCATTGCTAAACACAATTTAAATGTTTCTCAATCACATTTCACAAATATTAAAGTTCATAATAACATCATTTTGTCAAATAATCTATTAAACACAGTTTAGTCAAACAATTTCATAAACACAGTGTTGCCAAAGTCATACACAACTTAAGCCATGATACAAAATTTCCGATCAATGCCGCATTGTACACCACGACAAAGCAATCTACAACCCCATTAATCGAAATCAATGAGGGAGGTGGCTAGCTAGCTAATGAGTACTCATCTGATCTCAACCTCAACTGGTAAACCAGAGAGGGAGGAAAATAAACAATCTCAACCCCATAAATGGAGGAGGAATAGTGTGATACTGTCATGCTAAGTGTGAACACAAAATCAATTCAAAACAATTTATTCAAATAATTTATGAAAAATCTAATCAATTTCCAAAGTCATATTTACGATTATAAAATGGCAACACAGTACATAATGAATCACAGAAGTCAAATTTTTTAGAATAAAATATTTAAACAAGAATTATTGTGCACAGACCTGACTTGAGTCGTCTTTAAGCCTTGACTCAGTCTCTTCGAATTTCCAAGTCTTTTTCAGCTGAAACACACAGTTTCACAGTGTTTCAGTACCATAACTTAGCATAAATCCAAAAATGAATTTCACTCAATTTTTACCTAGCTTTAATGTGCTAATTTCGACGTTCTCGAAGTTTTTGGGTTTCGGGTTACCATTCACTACACTATTCAAGTCAAATTGTTGAATTTTTAAGGCTTAATAGGTATGGGAACTCCAACTTCACCCACATACCACATTTTGGTCATTAAATTTGTTGGTTTTGGTCATTTCCTCAAAGCTTAAATCCTTTTGGCCAAATTATCAAATTTTCAGTTTTGGTGCTCTAAGTTGCACTGTTCCATTGGCAATTTTACTGTTGGAATTTGGCAAAACTTCCTTCATAGAAAATGTTCCTTATTGTCTTAAGTTTATTCTCATTTTTGGATCACCTCAATTGGAGTTTGGTAGCTCAAGTTATGGCCCTTTGAATCAGGGCTGCCGAATGGAAAATAACCCAGATTTTCTGGGCAAAGTTTGGTGCTAGCAGATTTGGGTCACCAACTTGGGGTGGCCAAATGGCTTGGTTGCTGGCATAATTTGGACTTGCGTTCTTCATGAAAGTTTTAGGTCTATATGTGATCTAACCACTAGTAAAATTTCAGGTCAATTTGACCTGCCTAGCTCGAGTTATGACCAAATGAACAAACACTGTTCATTTGGTCAGTTTGTACAGTGGCATACTGCTCTCAACCAACTTTGGTCAATTGGTTCACTAGGTTTTGGTCAGTTTTTGGTCATGGTTCCTTAATGAAACTTGTGTCATTTTATGTCTATTTTCATCCCCAATTGGTGCCATATCAATTGGACTTGTAAAATTTCTGTTTTGGTCCTTCAAAGTTGGCTTGGTTATGCTGCATTTACCCTACGAATTTGACTTCCATTCCAACAATTCCCACACATCTCCTTTGGTCATTATTGACCATTTTTCAGCCCACAATAGGTCAAAGTCATCATTTATGCATTTCTCCAAAATTTTGGTTCACAAACCCTAACATTCAAACCCTAACTCATCCATCTCATGCATTTAATCACAATTAGTGCACTTAATCTTAACCATTCAACTAATCAAAGCTTTTAAACTCATTCTAATGCATCAAACCATACAATTTCATACTCCCCTCAACCAGGCCGAAATTTCAGTTTGGTCCTTCTCCCATGTTTTTATTTCATTTCATAAATTCTAAGCTCATTTCAACCATTACATATGCATTTAAAGAAGTAAAATGGTAAGTTAGCACACTAACCTTTCTTAAAGCTTCAAAACCCTATCTTTAACTCTTCTTTCTTCTTGTAATTCTTCTTCTCAAGTTGCAATAACAAGCTCTAGTGAAGTTTTTTGGGGATTTATTAAGGTTGAGTGGAGGAACTAAAGCTTGAGTGTAAGGTTTAATGATGGATTTTCATGGAGATGAGAGGGAGAAGGTGGGGCGGCATGATGGGAAGGAAGAAGACAATTCTAAATTTTTTTTTCTTTTTTTTTCTTTTATCTTTATCCCTTTTAGAAGACCAAAAATCCAATTTAACAAATAATTTAATTAATTTGTTTATGACATCATGCATGAGGTCATGCATGATGTCATCACCTTTTTATTTTTTCATTTTCCTCTCCTTTTTTTTATTTTTTTATTAGTTCTTTAATTTAATTCTCGATTCAAAAATTTTCTTTTCTCCATTTTTATTTGACAGTTAGGTCAGGAGTCAGCTCTCGGGGTCAATTGACCAAATTGTCCCTCGCCGATTCATCCCGGTTTGCAAATAATCCAATATTTCTTCCGGCTCCCTGATCTAATTATTTGACTGGCTTAATAGTTCTTTTTTGTGATTTTCTCTTTTCCACTGTGTTCATAAGGGTCCTAAGGACCGCAGCGTCACATTTTATGGTTCGAAATTTGAGTTTAAAATGACTTCGCAGTCGTTCCCGAGGAGGTCACCCATCGCTGTGACTCTCGGCTCGTTTAACTTCTTATGTTTTGTTTTTGTTATTTATACTTAACTAATTGGCAATCACTAATTATTGGTGTTTATGGTTTCTCTAGTTGTCTTAAGTATGGTTCTAATCCCTTAATTGTCCGGACCGACACCGGTCACCGGAACAGTGAAATATACCAGGCTATACAAATAGGGGTGTTATAATCAAACATCATTTTGGCTGCACTAGCTAGAAAGATGATCAGAAAGGGGTGTGAAGCATACTTGGCACATGTGGTAGACACCCAAGTGGGGAGTCTAGCATTGAAAGACATCCCTACAGTATATGACTTTCCATATGTGTTTCCTGATGAATTGCCAGGATTACCTCCGGGAAGAGAAGTGCAGTTTGAAATTAATGTTCCGCCTGGTGTGGATCCAATCTCCATAACACCATACAGAATGGCATCAGCAGAGTTGAAAGAGTTGAAGATACAGTTGCAAGAACTGCTTGAAAAGGGCTTCATCCGCCCTAGTGTGTCACCTTGGGGAGCGCCAGAATTGTTTGTTAAGAAGAAGGATGGCACTCTTCGTTTGTGTATTGATTACCAGCAGTTGAATAAGGTGACAATAAAGAACAGATATCCATTACCTCGTATTGATGATCTGTTTGATCAGTTGAGGGGTGCAGCTGTATTCTCCAAAATTGATTTGCGATCTGGTTGTTATTAGTTGAAGGTGCAAGAGCAGAGTATTCCAAAAACTGCTTTCAGAACTCGGTATGGCCACTATGAGTTCCTAGTAATGCCATTCGGGTTAACAAATGCTCCAGCTGCTTTTATGGATCTGATGAACACTATCTTCAGACCATATCTCGACCAATTTGTGGTGGTGTTTATTGATGACATTTTGATATATTCGAGGAATGCAGAGGAGCATGACAGACATCTGCGGATTGTACTGTAGACTTTAAGGGAGAAACAGCTATACGCCAAATTGTCGAAATGTGAATTTTGGCTGAAAGAAATCTCCTTTTTGGGACATGTTGTGTCAGCTAAAGGGATCAAGGTAGATTCCAGCAAGGTAGAAGCTATCCTTAATTGGAAGCCGCCCAGGAACATCACAGAAATTCACAGTTTTCTGGGTTTAGCTGAATATTACCGTCGGTTTGTGAAAAGGTTTTCTATGTTATCTTCTCCACTGACCAAACTGCTTCGGAAAGATGTAAAATTTCAATGGACAGATAAATGCTAGCAAAGTTTTGATGAGTTAAAAAGGTGTTTGACTGAAGCTTCAGTCCTCACTTTACCTACTCCGGATAAAGAGTACATAGTTTATAGTGATGCTTCTCACAATGGGTTAGGCTGTGTACTGATGCAAGATCGGAATGTCATTGCTTATGCATCACGCCAGCTGAAACCGCATGAGAGGAACTACCCAACACATGATTTGGAGCTAGCAGCTATTGTTTTTGCTCTGAAGATCTGGAGACACTATTTGTATGGGGAGAAATGCTACATTTACACAAATCACAAGAGCTTGAAGTATTTGGGCACCCAGAAGGAATTGAATTTGAGGCAGAGGAGATGGTTAGAACTGATTAAAGACTATAATTACTTAATAGACTATTAGCCAGGGAAAGCAAATGTAGTGGCTGACGCCTTAAGTCGCAAGACTATGGCAAGTCTCAGAGTTTCTCCTTTGTCCATGGTATATGAATTGAAAGCACAGCATGCCAGTTTAGAGATTGATGATGAGGGACGGACAGTAGTTGTATGGCATGTACAGCCAGTGTTGATTGATCAGATCAGAATGGCTGCTCAGAGTGATGTTAAGTATCAGAAGCTACTGAAAGAAGTCCAGCAGGGCAAGAAACCTGAACTTTCTGTGAAAAACGATGGTTTATTGCTACATCAGGGCAGAATGTGTGTTCTTAATGATGTGGAATTGAGACAGATCATTATGAAGGAAGCACATGAGTCTCCTTTTACTATGCACCCTGGTGGCTGAAAGAGCATTACTGGTGGATGGGTATGAAGAGAGATATAGTTGAATTTGTTTCCAAGTGCCTAACTTGTCAGCAAGTAAAGGCAAAACATCAAGTTCCAGCTGGTTTGTTACATCCATTGCCAGTACTAGAGTGGAAATGGGAGCGGATAACTATGGATTTTATCATGAGACTTCCAAGGACACAAAATAGTCATGATGCAGTATGGGTTATAGTTGACAGATTGACCAAGTCTGCTCACTTTTTGCCTGTTCGGATGGACTATAGCCTGGAAAGATTGGCCAGATTGTACATATATGAGATTGTAAAACTGCATGGAGTGCCAATATCAATTGTGTCTGACAGAGATCCTAGGTTCACTTCTAGATTCTGGGGTAGTCTTCAGAGAGCCCTAGGAACTAGATTGAACTTCAACACAGCATTCCACCCACAGACAGATGGCCAGTCTGAGAGGGTAATTCAGATATTGGAGGATATACTCCGGGCTTGTGTGATTGAGTTTGAAGGTAGTTGGGATATACACTTGCCTTTGATTGAGTTTGCTTATAACAACAGCTACCAATCAAGCATTGGGATGCCTCCATATGAAGCTTTGTATGGCAGAAAGTGCAGAACTCCCTTATGTTGGGATGAGGTAGGTAAAAGGAAGATGATTGGGCCAGAAATTGTTCAGCAGAAAGAGGAAAAGATCAGATTGATCAGAGATAGACTCTGTAACAACCTCCCGGTAACCATTCCGTACATCCTCAACGTCCGGAAAAATATTTAAACTAAAGTCAGGAACTATAATTAACTCAAATATTAATAAGAAACACTTAGTAAAAATTTTAGAAATAAAATACAACCAAGCCAAACGAGCCGGTGCCCAAGCGATGGGTAACCAGAGGGAAGTTGCGGTTCTCGCAACGAGGAGCCCTAGACCCGGGGGAAAAATCATAAAATAATTTTTGGGACTCCAGAGAAGGGTAATTGAGGTTCCCATGGCATTAGAATGCCAAGAAAATACCTAGAAAAATTTTTCAATCAGACGATTTTGACCCGTTAAGCCAAGCGGAGGGCATTTTGGTCATTTCGCCTTCGAGGTGATTTTTGGCGACTTGTCCAGTTGAGTAAATAATTAATATGACATAAAATATGAAGAAATATTGCTAGAAATTAAATTGAAAATGAGTAGTGGAGGAAAGAAAAGAAAATGCAATAAAATGCCCATTTATGACATAATGTGAGGTCACTTAAAAACTTCCACCAATCACACTTAAGCAATCCTTTGACTAACTATTAAAAGACATAAAATAAGACCAAAATAAGAAAGAAAAACCAGCAGCCATCCTTCCCCAAAAGACCAGCCGAAATCCCTATACCCCTTTCCTCCATTGATGCTCAAGTTTAGCTTTAAATCTTCCAACATCCAACCTTAAAACCTTAAGTTATCTTCACAAAAAATTGCCCTAGCACCTTGCTAAAGCTCTTGGCAGCCAACAAGAGGAAGGAAATTGAAGTTTAGGGCTTTGGAAATTCTGCCCAAACAAGGTTAGTGCACTTATACCCATTAAACTCTTTATTTCCATGATTTTGGACTTGAACTTAGTAAGATTTGTAGTTTAAATGAACAAAAAACCTATGGGTATGAACACTTGAATTTCGGCAGCCCTAATAGAGGAATGGTTCTGGATGTTTTTAATGGACTTAGCATGAATTGGAGGTTATGTTTAAGCTATATACCTATATAGATGTTGAACTAGGGTGCTAGTTGAGGTTTATGGGTAAATTGCATTGGATATTAGGGTTTTGAGGCATGAAAAATTGACTTGACTTACTAAACTGTTAAAGAACAATCTAATGGTCAATAAGTGACCATTTGAGGTATGTTGAATACAATTTGGACTGAAAAATGGTATGGCAAAGTCAAGGTATAAACTGCCCTAGGACAGCAGCATAGGGACTGAAAATTCAGTCCCTTTGCACTGCCATAACTTGGGCTGTGTTAGTCCAATTGAAGTTTGGCCAATTGGAAATGAAACTAGGCTTATAATGGCACATTTTTGCTGAAGAAACCATGCCCGAAAGACCAAAGCAAGAGGACCAAAACTTGGCCCCAATCCAGAACCCTGAAACTGATTCTGCAGAATTGGCCAAATGAACAGTAACTGTTCATTTGGCCATAACTCACTGTAGATTTGGTCAATTGACCTGAAATTTTTACAGCAACAAGTTAAGACATATACAAACAACTTTCATGAAGGAATCTACCCCAAATTATGGCCAGAACTCATCCAACCAAGTGACTCTAGTTACTGTTCATGCACTGTAGATATGGTAATTTTCTGCAGAATGCACATTCGGCCAGCTTGGGTCTTTGGACCATATCTAGAGCTACAAAACTCCAAATGGAGTGATTCAAAAAAGGAAATTCAACTAGACAAAATAAGGAACAATTTTCATGTTTTACATTTCTTCAAATTCCTACAGTAACAGTGTCCAATGGAACAGTGAAGTTGACTCACCAAAACTGAAAATTCTGCTTGTGTTGAGTTACACTTTGAAATGGTATTAACACTTAATGCCAACAAGTTTTAAACACTAAATGTGGTATATTGGGAGTGCCAAAGTCAATGTACATATTTGCTATCAAAAAGTCAACATTTTAGTTGACCATAGAGGTGAATAGTAACACCAAAACTTGAAATTCAAAGATTGAAGAATTTAAAAGTTTCAAATGCCCTAGTATACCTAACAAGATTGGTTTGGATAGTTTGGCATGCCAATAGGGTTCGATTAGCGATCGCACATGGCAATATGCCATTCCGTGATTTTATGGCTTTTAGCCATTCGACTTTGTATTGAGACTTGGCCTTGTGCTCGATATTATTTTACACTTGTTAAGATGCATATGTGACCGATGGTGTGACGGCCAGGTACTAGGTACCCGGTGCGTTACATTATCGATCCGATCGTCTAGTGTAGGTTACTTGGGCAACCAAATGAATGAAAATGAGCAATGTAGAAGAAATAAATGAATGGATATACAAATACATGACAAATAAAACATGTACATGCAATACACATTTATATATATTATTTCTTGTTATTTTATTATTGCACCACTAAGCATTATTGCTTAGCGCATTGCTTTTGCCACGCGTAGGTACTGGAGATCCTGATCGTGACCCCAGTAGACCACAGACTGGGTGAGTCCATCCTGCAGCTTGATTCCGTGTCACCTCACTACTGCGCATTGTTAGGGCACTAGGTGTCATTTTGTCATTTTGATATTTTGTAGCAGATTTTTACTTTCTCATATGTATTTGAACTCATGTAATATATTTTGATGTTCATGTAAATAATGAAAGTTATGACTATGAATGCAAAAATTTGAGCATGTATTTATCGCTTGTATATGAGAAATGGATGTTTGAGAAATGAAAAGATTATTGAGAATTGAAATTGAGAAATATTGTTGAGATTTTGGATATTGGAGTTTGAGATGATGAAATACAAATATTGGAAGTGTTTTTAACAGGTTCCGAAGAACTGTTTTCTCCATTTTTAGCCGGTACTCCGCCGGATTTTCTTTAAAATCTTCGGAACCTCAAATGAATAATGCTTTTGATAAATGGTTAAAATAAATCATATTTCATAAATTAACTTCAAAAGCATGATATAAATGGATTGAGGAATATTAGAGTGTGCCAGTACACCGTGTGGAATTACTTACTCGGGTATACTGTACACGGGTAAGGGGTGTCACAGACTCAAGGCTACATCAGACCGTTAGAAGTCCTATGTTGATCTGAAGAGAAGAGATATTGAATATGCAGTGGGTGATAAGGTATTCCTCAAAGTTTCTCCTTGGAAGAGGATTATGAGATTTGGCAGAAAGGGGAAACTGAGTCCTCGTTTCATTGGACCATATGAGGTTTTGGAAAGAGTGGGTCCTCTGGCATATCGGTTGGCATTACCTCTGGAGTTAGCAAGGATACACAGTGTCTTCCATGTGTCCATGTTAAGGAGGTACAGATTTGACCCATCTCATGTACTATTAGTTGAAGAGATTGAGGTAAATCCAGACCTCTCCTATGAGGAAGAACCCATAGAAATTCTGGCTTATGAGGTGAAGCAGCTGAGGAATAAACAGATACACCTGGTTAAAGTGCTGTGGAACCATCATTCAGGCCAGGAAGCTACTTGGGAACATGAAGAGGATATGAGGAGACAGCACCCACAGCTATTCAGAGACTAATGCCAGGTAAAATTTCGAGATGAAATTTTTTTAAGGGGGGAGAATTGTAACACCCCTATGTTCGGTAGTGCGTTCTACTGTTCCTGTAACCAGTGTTGTCCGGATAGCTAGGATGCCTAGAACTACACTTCGATATGAGTGAGGAGACATAAAATAATGAAATACAAGAAAAACAAAGGAAAAATAATAGTAAAGAAATGTAACCAAGTTAAATGAGCTGAGAACCTTAGCGATGGGTGACCGCACTGGGAAGTCACGGCGTGGACCGTTGACTAGCCCTGGACAGCGGGGAACCCTGGAAAATATTTTTAGGACTTAAATAGACACCTATTGAAGTATAAATGCCATTAGAAATATCAAAGAAAAATTAATTAATTAGTACAAAGAAAAGTGAGAAATCGAAAAACGGACAAAACCCGGTGTTACCAAAAAATCGAGAATGCAACCTGAATAGGGGCATTGTGGTCATTTGACACCCCGAGTTGTCTTTTGACCTAAATGTCCATTAAAGTTAAATGATATTACACTTGGAAAATGTCATGAAAAATTAAATTGGTGGTACCTAATGTAAATAGCTAAAGTTAGGAGCTTAATGTGGGAATAAGGAAAGTTAATATTAAACTAATAATAAATTTTAACATAGTGCTCCACTAACTCACCTAAGTGGACCACTATCTCCTCATTTGGGCAGATTGCATCTTCTTCCTCACCTTGCTAAAGAACCAGCCGTGAGCCTCCATTGAAGAAACTCCATGGCCAAAGCTTAACTAAGCCATGCAACCATGATTTAGCCATATTTTTCACTAGCTTCCTTCACAAAAACTGTTCTACACCACTTGGGCAGTAGGTAGGCAGCAAGAAGATCAAGTTTTGGAGAGATTTTGAAGAGTTTCCAAAGTGGTAAGTTTGTGTTTTTGGGTTATTGCTTCATTAAAGTTAGTAGGAATGTTATGGGTACTTGAATTATGGAGAGATTTTTGAGGTTTGATGTTTAAAGGGAGAGGTGTATTTTTGGTAGCCATGGAAACTCCTTAAGGATAGTTTATTCTTGCTTGTAAATGATAGATTAAAGGGTTGATTAAGTGTTTATGTGTATAGGAATTTATTTGGGTGATGTATATTAAATATATGTAAATGTGTACTTGAATTTGGAAGCTTGGAAACTAATGGAGTGTGATGTATGAATCGGCAGCTTGATTTGGTAAACCATAAAAATGTTATTTCATGTTTGGTTTATGGAATATTAATGTTAAATTGTGGTGCTTGTTATGGCAGATTGTATATGTGTACAAGGGTTTGAGTTTAGGCATGTAAATAAGCTTGTTATGTAGTTAAATTGTGTGTAACTTGGACTTGGTAAATTCTGGACTATAATGAGTATATTGAGTGTGGTTATAAGCTGCCAAAATGATCAACAATATGTTGTAAAATATGTTTAGGTTATGGTACAAATCAGATTGGGTAAGAATGTGTAAATTGGTAAATGCTAAAAGTGATCTTTGATGAGTAATAAAGGAAATGCAATAGGGCAGTTAGGTTTTGGGCTTAGAACTTTAAGTGTGTGGCTCCAATTGGTATGAGACCAATTGGAGGTGAAACTAGGCACAAAATGTGCCAACTTTCATTAAGGAAGCTTGCCAAAATTCTGCTTGTAATGTAACTTGAAAAGTGACCAAATCCGGATTAGTGCAATTAAGGCCTGAAAATTGACCATTTGGGCAGCAGTTAGTGTTTTGGCCATAACTCACTCAAAACAGGTCCAATTGACCTAAACTTTTAACCATGAATAGTTAAGACCTATATCTACAAGTCTTATGAAGACACCAAAGCCCAGAAATGACCATAAGCAAGTCAAACAGCTTGCACAAGTTCGGGTCCAAAAACTGGCCGAACCAAAATTGACCTAAAATGACCTAAAGAGACCAATTTTGATGCATTTTGACCAGCAATAGTAAAATGACCATAACTTGGTCTACATAACTCAGAATGATCTGAAATTTTGCCCCGTGTGCAATAAGACATAGATCTACAAGTTTGTAGTTTTGACCAAAATCCAAAAACTGAGGGAACTAGGTCGTTTGGCTAGGTCAAACTAGTATCCCGGAATCTAGCAAGTTGCAATAAAACACAAAATACATAGAAATGAATTTGGTAACATGTACCAACCCTAAAAGACTATTAAATGTGACATATTAGTAACATTAAAACCTAATTTACCTAGAATGCATCGAGGGTCAACATATTAGGTTGACTAAGCAAATAATAGAATTCAGTTAATTAATTATCAAGCATTATCATTAGAGACAGTTTAATTAAGTACTGAAACACTTCAAATTGTGTTTCTCAGTTAGCAAAGACTCAGGGAAAGGGAAGGAAACACTGAGTCAAGGCCAAGAGACAATTATCAGAGGTTTGTGCACAACAGCTATTTCTTTTGAATTTTTCAATTGAAATGAATTATGACTATTTGTACATTATTGTTTTAAATTGTGGAAATGTGTTTGAATGGATACTTACTGATTGAAAAGTATTGTAAATGATTTGAAACTGTGAAAAATTGTTTGAATGATATTGATGGATACTTATTGATTGAAAAGCATTGAAAATGGTTTGAAACCACAGCTATCATGTATATTGATTGTATTCCTCGCTAGCTTGTCTAGTGGGACGAATTGAATTCCCTCCTGGCTAAAGTGTTGAGGTGTGTGCCTGTTGAGGACAAATTGAATGAGTACTCATATTTTTGCTAGCTAGCTATGTTATTCCTCATTAGCCATCAGCTTTTGGGACGAATTGAATACCTCATTAGCCATCGGCTTTTGGGACGAATTGAACTTTGGAACATGATTAAGCTGTGTGTGATTTATTGATATGTATTGTAAGATTGTGAAACGGAGTTTAAATTCTTATTGACATTCACTGTCTTTTGAATTTAACCATGATTTGACTTATTGAAATTCATTGTGATATTGTGAAATGGACTTTAAATTCTTATTGACATTCACTGTCTTTTGAATTTAACTATGTTTTGATTACTGAGATTTATTGTGATATTGTGTTAAATTCCTTATAACATTCATTGTCTTGAATTTAACTATGGTTTTAAGTATCCACTATTTATTTAACTGATGATTTGTGATTTAAAGTTGTATTTGGTTAATGTTGTGCACCACTAAGACAATGTCTCAGCGATAGCTTTTTATTACTGTTGCAGGTAGACAGACGGACAGGGCAGCAGACTAGGCTGCTAGTACATTCAGCGAGAGATCATCGGATATATTGAGTATACCACATTTTGCATTTTGTACTGTAATGTATGTTCACTGTATGTATATATTGTTCTTAGTTTTGAGCAGTTGTAAATTAAAATGTACATTGAAGTTGTAAAATAAATTATGAGTTATTTTGGCTTGTAAAATTTGTACTGTATTTCTTTTATCTCAGTCTTTGAAAAATTATTGTGGATTCAAGTAGAGAAATATATTGTGTTGTTTAACTATTGGAGTTGAGATTGAGAAATCTATTTGAAGTACTTTTTACAGGTTTTCTGAAGAACTGTTTTATTCAAAATACAGAGGGCACTCCACCAAAATTTTTACAAAAATTACCAATAATTCAAATGTATTAGCTGTTTCACTTCAGTTCAAAAATTTTTTTTTAACACCTGTAAATAGTGCTCACCACTGTAAAAAGAAGTAAGAAAAGTTTTAAAATCCCTGGTAGTGTATTTAATAGGTTATCAGTAGACGAAGTGGGTAATTCATTAGGCATACTACGGGATCATGTTATGCTTTACAGAGGGGTAGGGTGTGACACAAACCTCTGATAACTGTCTCCTGGCCTTGACTCAGTGTTTCCTTCCCTTTCCCTGAGTCTTTGCTAACTGAGAAACACAATTTTAAGTGTTTTAGTACTCATTTAAACTGTCTCTAAGAATAAGGTTCAATAATTAATTTATCGAATTCTATTATTTCCTTAGTCAGCCTAATACGTTGACCCTCGATGTAGTCTAGGTGGATTAGGTTTTAATGTTACCAATATGTCACATTTGTAGCCTTTTAGTATTGGTACATGTTACCAAATTTATTTCCATGTATATTGCGTTTTATTGCAATTTATCGGATTCTGGTATACAAATTTGACCTAGCCGGACGACTTAGTTCCCTCTGTTTTCAAGCTTTGGTCAAAACTACAAACTTGTAGATATATGTCTTATTGCATGTGGGGCAAAATTTCATGTCATTCTGAGTTATGTAGACCAAGTTATAGTCATTTTACTATTGCTGGTCAAAATGCATCAAAATTGATCACTTTAGGTCATTTTAGGTCATTTTAGGTTCGGCCAGTTTTTGGACCCGAACTTGTGCAAGCTTTTTGACTTGCTTATGGTCATTTATGGGTGTTGGTGTCTTCATAATACTTGTAGATATAGGTCTTAAATATTCATGGTAAAAATTTCAGCTCAATTGGACTTGTTTTGAGTGAGTTATGGCCAAAACACTAACTGCTGCCCAAATGGTCAATTTTCAGGCCTTAATTGCACTAATCCGGATTTGGTCATTTTTCAAGTTACCTTACAAGCAGAATTTTGGTAAGCTTCCTTCATGAAAGTTGGCACATTTTGTGCCTAGTTTCACCTGCAATTGGTCTCATACCAATTGGAGCAACACACTTAAGGTTATAGGCCAAAATGCACGCTGCCCTATAGCAACACTCTTCATTACATACCAAATACACTTTTAACACTTACCATGTTGCACATTCATGCCATTTCTGTTTTGTACCATAACACAAACACATTTCACAACACATTGTTGGTCATTTTGGCAGGTTATAATCACACTCAATAAGTACAGAATTTTTTAAGCTCAAATTACAACAATTCAATCACCTAACCTAGCTCATTTACATGTCCAAACTCACACCATCATACATATACACAAGCTGCCATAACAACTACCACAATTGAACATTAATATTCCATAAACCAAACATGAAATAACATTTTTATGGTTCATCATTCAAGCTACCGATTCATACACCTCTCTCCACTAATTTCCAAGCTTCCAAATTCAAGTACACATTTACATATACTTAGTATACATCACCCAAATTAATTCCTACACACATAAACACTTAATCAACCCTTTAATCTACCATTTACAAGCAAGAATAAACTGTCCTTAAGGAGTTTCCATGGCTGCCAAAAGTACACATCTCCCTTTAAATATCAAACCTCAAAAATCTCTCCATAATTTAAGTACCCATAACATCCTTACTAACTTTAATGAAGCAATAATCAAAAATACAAAATTACCACTTTGGAAACTCTTCAAAACCTCTCCAAAACTTGGTCTTCTTGTTGCCTATCTACTGCCCAAGGTGTATGGACAACTTTTAATGAAGGAAAATGCCAAAAAAGGAGCTTGAATCACACTTGCATGGAGCTTTCAAGTCATGCGGCAATGGGGTTTCTTGGGAGCAAATTTCGGCTGGTTCTAAGGTTGAAGATGAAGATGAGTATTCTGCCCAAGATGATGAGTTAGTGGTCCACTTTGATGGGTGAGTGGATGAATGGAGCACTAAGCTTAAATTAAATATTAGTTTATTCATAAGTTTTATTTTCCCACATTTAACTCCCCATTTTTGCTATTTACATTAGGTACCACTAATTTAATTTTTAATGATATTTTCCAAGTGTAATATTATTTATTTTTTATGGAAATTTAGGTCAAAAGACAACTTGGGGTGTCAAATGACCACACTGCCCCTGTTCAAGTTGCATTCCCGATTTTTTGGTAACACCGGGTTTTGTCCGTTTTTCGATTTCTCACTTTTCTTTGTACTAATTAATTAATTTTTCTTTGATATTTTTAATGGTATTTATACTTCAATAGACATTTATTTAAGTCCTAAAAATATTTTCCAGGGTTTCCCACGGTCCAGGGCTAGTCAACGGTCTACGCCGCGACTTTTCGATGCTGTCACCCATCGCTAGGGTTCTCGGCTCGCTTAACTTGGTTACATTTCTTTGCTGTTATTTTTCCTTTGTTTTTCTTGTATTTTCTTTTCTTGTATTTCATTATTTTATGTCTCCTCACTCATATCGAAGTGTAGTTTTAGGCATTCTAGCTGTACAGACAACACTAGTCACTGGAACAGTAGAACGCACTACCAAACATAGGGGTGTTACATTTCCTCCCATTAGTGCATATTTATAATGTAATGTACTGTATGTATCAAACCATGACATTGAGCAGTTGTACTATGAAGAAAGAATATTCAAATTACATGTCAAAGCAAAATTTAAAACTAGCTCTGATACCACTAAAACATGTCACACATTATCCCTCCATAAGGCATAACATGATCCCGTAGTATACCTAATGAATTACCAAACTCCGTCAACTAATAACCCATTAAATACACTACAAGGGATTTTAAATCTTTTCTTATTTTTTTATTTTACAGTGGTGAGCACTTTTGACAGGCATTAAATTTTTTTTACTGAAGTGAAATCAAATAACACATTTGAAGTATCAATAATTTCGGTAAAAATTTTGGCAAAGTGCTATCTGTATTTTGAATAAAACAGTTCTTCAAAAACCTGTAAAAGCACTTCCAATAAATTTGTTCAATCCCAAACTCCAATAATAGTTCAACACAATAAATTTCTCAACATTTATCAACTCAATTCAACATTAATTTTCCAGTGTTTCTAAAAGCTGAGATAAGAGAAATATATCACAATATTTTTATAGGCCAAAATGTAACACCCCTAAGTTCGGTAGTGCGTTCTACTGTTCCGGTGACCAGTGTTGTCTGGACAGCTAGAATGCCTAGAACTACACTTCGATATGAGTGAGGAAACATTAAATAATGAAATACAAGAAAAGAAAATACAAGAAAAATAAAGGAAAAATAATAGTAAAGAAATGCAACTAAGTTAAGCGAGCCGAGAACCTTAGCGATGGGTGACCGCACCGGGAAGTCACGGCGTGGACCGTTGACTAGCCCTGGTCCGCGAGGAACCCTGAAAAATATTTTTAGGAGTTAAAGAGACATCAATTGAAGTAGAAATATCATTAGAAATATAAAAAAAAATTAAATAATTAGTACAAAGAAAAGCGAGAAATCAAAAAACGGACAAAACCCGGTGTTACCGAAGAACTGGGAATGCAACCCGAACAGAGGCATTGTGGTCATTTGACATCCCGAGTTGTCTTTTGACCTAAATTTCCATTAAAAATAAATAATATTACACTTGGAAAATATAATGAAAAAATTTAATTTAGTGGTACCTAATGTAAATAACAAAAATGGAGTAATTATCACTTAAAACTTATTAAATGATTATCCTAGCATGAGTGGAGCACTATGGGAATTAAAAATTCACTAAGTGGGAAGATTGCTCCACTAATGTCTTTTCTTCCTCTCAAATCCTCACTTTGCCGAATTGAATTTTCTCTCCATTGTCCACCATGGCCACACCTTGCATGCAAGCTCCACTCCTAATGATCAAGCCACAATTTCTCCAATTGTTCTTCATTAAACTTGTTCTACACATCATGGGCAGCATGTAGGAAGCAAGAAAAAGAAGTTTTGGTGAAGACTTAAGAAGTCTCATCCATAGGTAAGTTTGAGTTTTTGAATATTGCTTTGTTAAAGTTTGTAAGCATGTTATGGGTGTTTGAATTATGAAGAAATTTTTGAGGTTTGATGTTGAATGGGAATGTGTAATTTTGGCAGCCATGGAAATACCTTGAAGGCAGGTTATTTGTGCTTGTAAATGGTGAATTAAATGATTGATTAAATGTATATTGTGTAGGAAATTGTTTAGGTGATGTATACTTAGTATATGTAAATGTAAAATGAAATTTAAAGCTTGGAAAGTAATGGAATGTAAGTGTACCATTGTGGCAGTTTGCTAACCCTTGAAGAATACTGGAATTCATGCTTGGTTTATGGAATAATGATGTTAAAATGTGTTGGTTGTTATGGCAGTTTGAATGTATGTATAGTGGTGTGAAGGTTGGACATGTGAATGAGCTTGGTTATGTAGTTAAATTGTTGTAAATTGAGTTGGGCAAATTCTGCACTTGTTGGTGCACATTGAATGCAATTGTAAGCTGCCAAAATGACCTATAATGTGTTGTGAATTATGTTTAGGTCATGGTACAATCAGAATTAATTTGAATATTAAGTTTGGTGAGTGTTAAATGTGATGTTTGATATGTATGCAAGAATTGCAATAAGGTAGTTTGTATTTTAGGCCTATAACTTTAAGTGTGTGGCTCCAATTGGTATGAGGCCAATTGGAGGTGAAACTAGGCACAAAATGTGCCGACTCTCATGAAGGAAGCTTGCCAAAATTCTGCTTGCAAGGTAGCTTGAAAAATGACCAAATCCGGATTAAGTGCAATTGAGGCCTGAAAACTGACCATTTGGGCAGCAGTTAGTGTTTAGGCCATAACTCACTCAAAACAGGTCCAATTGACCTGAAATTTTATCCATGAATAGTTAAGACCCATATCTACAAGTCTTATGAAGACACCAAAGCCCATAAATGACCATAAGCAAGTCAAACAGCTTGCACATATTCGGGTCCAAAAACTGGCCGAACCTAAAATGACCTAAAGTGACCTAAAATGACCAATTTTTGTGCAATTTGACCAGCAATAGTAAAATGACCATAACTTGGCCTACATAACTCAGAATGACCTGAAATTTTGCCCCGCGTTACATAAGACATAGATCTATAAGTTTTTAGTTTTGACCGAAATTCGAAAACCGAGGGAACTAGGTCGTCCGGCTAGGTCAAACTAGTATCCCGGAATCCAGCAAATTGCAAGAAAATGC
Source organism: Hevea brasiliensis (assembly GCF_030052815.1). Lineage (NCBI taxonomy): Eukaryota > Viridiplantae > Streptophyta > Magnoliopsida > Malpighiales > Euphorbiaceae > Hevea > Hevea brasiliensis. The sequence continues at coordinate 87,728,129 of NC_079504.1, read as the reverse complement.
AGTATACACGGAACTGAAATTGGTAACATGTACTAACCCTAAAAGACTATCGAATGTGACATATTAGTAACATTAAAACCTAAATTACCTAGAATGCACCGAGGGTCGACATATTAGGTTGACTAAGTAAATAATAGAATTCAGTGAATTACTTATCAAGCATTATCATTAGAGACAATTTAAATGAATACTGAAACACTTCAAATTGTGTTTTCAGTTAGCAATGACTCAGGGAAAGGGAAGGAAACACTGAGTCAGAGCCAAGAGGCATATATCAGAGGTTTGTGCACAATAAGTAATTCTTTTAAATTTTTCAATTGAAATAAATTATGATTATTTGTATGATATTGTTTTAAATTGTGTTTGTGCACAATAAATATTTCTTTTGAATTTTTCAATTGAAATAAATTATGATTATTTGTATGTTATTGTTTTAAATTGTGTTTGTGCACAATAATTTTGACTTCTTATTTTCTACTTAAAAATCTAATTGAACATTATAGTTTTAAATTGTGTCCGTGCGCAATACTTTTATATTCACTGCTTTTACTAGCAAATTTATTTAGAGAAATGAGTTATGAATAATTTTTGATTGCTTTGTTTTTGGGAATATTATTTGGAACTTATTGTGTTGCCAACTTTGCAAATGGAAATTTTGAGATAAAATGTGATATATTCCTCCCTCTTTGACCTATCAGTCTGGGGTGAGTGTGATAATGTTCCTCCCTCTTTGACTTGCCAGTCTGAGGTGAGTGTGGATGAGTACTCATTATTCAGCTAGCTTCCTCTCTCATTGATTTCGATTATTGGGGTGAGTGTGTCTTGTCGTGGTGTAGAACATGGCATGTGTGGAAAAATTGTGTCATGGCCTAAATTATGTTATCGATTGGCAACATTGTATTATTCAGTTATTTGATCGAATTGTGTTATTGATTTGCAAAACGGTATTATTCAGTTATTTGATCGAATTGTGTTATTGATTTGCAAAACGGTATTATTCAGTTATTTGATCGAATTGTGTTATTGATTTGTAAAACGGTATTATTCAGTTATTTGATCGAATTGTGTTATTGATTTGCAAAACGGTATTATTCAATTACTTGATCAAATTTGTGTTAGGTGAATTTTGTAAATTGTGAAATGGAATTGTGAATCATTTGATTTGTGAATCACAATAAAAGATTTATATATCGCATTTCAAATTGTTATTGTGCACCACCGAGTAAATTTTACTCAATGATAGCTTTTCATTCTTATCGCAGTAGACAGATCGACAGGCGTGACTAGGCTGCTAGTACATTCAGCGAGAAATCATCGGGTATATTGAGTATACCATATTCTGCATTTTATATTGTAATGTATGTTCACTGTATGTATATAATGTTCTTGGTTTTGAGCAGTTGTAAATTAAAATTGTACATTAAAGTTGTAAAATAAATTATGAGTTATTTGGACTTGTGAAAATTTTATTATATTTCTTGTATCTCAGTTTTTGAAAAATTATTGTGGATTTGTGTTGAGAAACATGTTGGAGTTGAGATTTGGAAATATATATTGAAGTGCTTTTTACAAGTTTTTCTGAAGAACTGTTTTATCCAAAATATAGATGGCACTCTGCCAAAATTTTTTACAGAAATTCCAAATAATTCAAATGTGTTAGTTCTATTACTTCAGTTCAAAAAGGTTTTTAACACCCGTAAATAGTACCCACCACTGTAAAAGAAGTAAGAAAAGTTTTAAAATCTCTTGTAGTGTATTTAATGGGTTATCAGTAGACGAAGTTGGTAATTCATTAGGTATACTATGGGATCATGTTATGCCTTACAGAGGGGTAGGGTGTGACACAAAATAATTTACAATTTTAGTTTACAACTGCTCAAGACCAAGTACAATATATATATATACCGTGCACATATGTTACAATAAAAATTACAAAAATATGGTATACTCAATATACCCGGCGGAATCCCAAAATGTAGCACAAGCAGCCTACTCTGCTGCTCTATCTATCTGTCTACCTGTGAAAGCAATGAAAAAGCTATTGCTGAGCCAATGTCTCAGTGGTGCACAACATTAAGGAAATGCAATTTAAAACCTTAAATCAATAATCATATAAACTGTGGATGCTTAAAATCATAGTTGAATTCAAAAGATAGTGAATGTCATAAAGAATTAAACTCCATTTCATAATATCACAATAAATATCAATAAATCACACACACAGCTTAATCATGTTCCAAAGTCCAATTTGTCCCAAAAGCCAATGGCTAATGAGGAATACATAGCTAGCTAGCAATTATATGAGTACTCATCCTATTCGTCTTCAACAGGCACACACCTCAACACTTCAGCCAGAGAGGGAATTCAAAGTCAATTCGTCCCACTAGACAGCTAGTGAGGAATTCAATCAAATATACATGAGAGTTGTGGTTTCAAACCATTTGCAGTATTTTTCAAGCAATAAGTATCCATCAAATTTCATTCAAACAATTTTCCACAATTTAAATAATAACATACAAATAGTCATAATTTATTTCAATTGAAAATTCAAAAGAAATAATTGTTGTGCACAAACCTTTGAAGAGTAACCTCTTGGCCTTGACTCAGTGTTTCCTTCTCCTTTCCTGAGTCTTTGCTAACTGAAACATACAATTTAAAGTGTTTTAGTACTCATTTAAACTGTCTCTAACAATAAGGTTCAATAATTAATTTATTTAATACTATTGCTTTCATTAGCCAACCTATAATGTTGACCTTTGATGCACTCTAGGGGAATAAATTTTAATGTTACCGATATGTCACATTTTATAGTCCTTTAGTGTTAGTACATGTTACCAAATTCATTTTTCAGTGTATTGCATTTTATTTCAATTTATTGGATTTCGGTATGCTATTTTGACCTAACCGGATGACCTAGTTCCCTCAGTTTTCGGGTTCTAGTCCGAATTACAAACTTGTAGGTCTATGTCTTAGTAAACTTTTGCCACAAATTTTAGGTCATTTGGAGTTTACTAGACCAAGTTATGGTCATTTTACTATTGCTGGACAGATTACACTAAAATGGCAAACTTAGGTCATTTTTAGGTCATTTCTGATTCTGTCAGTTTTTATACCCGAACTTGTGCAAGCATTTTGACTTAATTATGGTCATTTTTGGGTTTTGGTGTCTTCATAAGAGTTGTAGCTCTATGTCTAAGCTATCTATGGTATAAATTTCAGGTCATTTGAACCTGTTTTGAGTGAGTTATGGCCAAAATACTAACTACTATTCAAATGGTCAATTTTCAGGTTTGCAAAGTCACTAATCCGAATTTGGTCAATTCTCATGTCACTTTTTGGACAGAATTTAGGTAGGCTTTCTTCATGAAAGTTGGCACATTTTGTGCCTATTTTTACCTTCAATTGGCCTCATACTAATTGGAGTCGCACACTTAGGGTTATAGGCTCATTTGCATACTGCCCTTTAGTTGTCTCTCAAACACTAAACCAATCACACATTCATAAACTATATCTTTACTTCCCAAACCATTCTGCACTTGTACCATACCATACTCATTCAATAGTTTACATTATAGCAACTTTGGGTAGAATACAATGAGCTTACATACACCAAATATAACTCCTAATTTACAATGTCCAATTCTAAACAATTTTTCACATAATACTCCTAACCAATACATAAAATTTCTACTACCAAATTACATACATTATCACTACTAATTCATATACATAAGCTGCCACTTTTTGTACCATAATTCAATAACTTATCATGAACTTAAACATTACCAATCTTCACCATGAGGCTACCCAAGTAACACATTCACATCAAACTTCCATTTTCACTTTTCAAACTTACAATTCAAACTTTATACATGGAAATCAACTCTAATACATTTAAACACTTAATTCAACACCTCAAACTACCACTTACATGTAGAAACAAGTTAAACATATTGAATTACCATGGCTGCCGAAATGTAATATCATCCTAACTCACCAAACTTTAACTTTTGTTCCATAAATTAACTCACCACAACCTTAGTTACAATTTTAATGAAACAAGTAATGAAAACAACCACTTACCTCTTTTGAAGCTTGACCAAAACTTTACTAAAACCCTTCTTTCTTGTTCCTTAAGTGCTGCCCAAGGTGTGGTTATTACTTTTAATGAAGAAACCCTAACCACTTGAAGCTTGGATCATGGATGCATGGAAGACTTCAAGGTGCGGCCATGGAGGATTCTTCTTGGGAGCTTTCGGCTGGTTTGATTATGAGAGGTTGAAGATGACTTACTTCAGTCCACTTTAGTTTTTAGGTGTACCAAGTGCTGTTTTAGTGGAGCACTAATTGAATTATAATAGTTATTTATTCAAGGTTTCTAAATTTTGCAAGTTTGCCTTATTACTTCCACTATTTACATTATGTACCATATTTTTATTTTTCATGATATTTTCAAAGTGTAATACCACTTATTTTTAATGGACATTGAGGTCAAAAGTCAACTTGGGGTGTCAATTGACCACAATGCCCCTATTCGGGTTGTATTCTCGATTTTTCGGTAACATCGATTTTTGTCGGTTTCTCAATTTTTTATTTTTCTTTGTACTAATTAATTAATTTTTCTTTGACATTTCTAATGCCATTTATACTTCAATAGATGTTTATTTAAGTCTTAAAAAAATTTTCCAGGGTTCCCCGCAGTCCAGGGGTAGTCAACGGTCCACGCTACAACTTCCCGGTGCGGTCACCCATCGCTACAGTTTTTGGCTCGTTTAACTTAGTTTCATTTTCTCTCTTTTATTTTTTCTTGATTTTTCTTGTATTTTCTTTTATTGTATTTCATTATTTTATGTCTCCTCACTAACATTTAAGTGTAGTTCCAGGCATTGTAGCTGTCCAGACAGACATTCACTGGAACAGTAGAATGCACTATCGAACATAGGGGTGTTACACTTAATGGTACATAACATGAAATAATAAAACTATAAGTGCTTAATAATACTAATTTGCCCAAAGTGTACCTAGACTTATATATATAGTTGGATCAATTGATATACCAATTAGGGACTACAGATAGCAGTACTGCCTACATGAATAATCATTGATTGACAAAATATGTCTGATATGATTTCTGACCACTGGCCTTGTGCCTGACATAACAGTTGTATACAGGATACTATATGCCTATCCACTGGCCTTGTGCCTGACATAACAGATGTATATAGGGTAGACATATGGCTGTCTAACCCGTATACTCCCGTGTATCCAGCATTATAGTCTGTTATAGATTACTTGGGCACAAATACACTGATATGACATGAAATACATATGACATGAAAGACACTGATATGATTTTAAAGACTCTGACATGAGTTTAAAAAGACAGAGAATGAAATAAATACATAGAAAAGATATTGCTAATTAATTTATTCCCAAAGTGCAGTAAAATATGCAAATGACCCAGAATTGCAAAAGTTTATACTGAATTAGTATTTATAATTATTTAGTTGAATTTCTTTAAGATTATGCACCACTAAGAAATTTGCTTAGCGCATTGGATTTTCCATCACGTAGGTACTGGAGACCAAACACAGCAGCCGCCATAGCAGTAGCAGCCATAGTAGTACTCTGATTACAGTTGTCCATATCTGCTACAGTCTAGAGTCACCTCATCAGTTATGATATTTTGGTAGTGCCCATGTATAGATTAGTATTTTGGTTCATATAATTATAGTTGATAATGTAATAAATTGTATTGATATTTTTGAGACTCTAAAATAAACTTATGACTTTTGTGTATAATTTCCATATGAATGAATGAATGAAAAATATTATTTTCTTGAAATTGAATGAACAGATATGATACGATATGTTATATGACAAGATGAATAAAACAGAGATATGATATGAAATTATTTTTGACAGGTAAATATTGGAACCCGCCAAATGCCAGTAAAATAAAGGAGGCTCTGCCCGGGTTTCCACAAAGATAAATTGTGATAAAAAAAAATATTTTCACATGTTTTCTACAAAGTTTAAAAATTAACAATGGACACGATAGGATAAGATAGGGTGCTCCAGCACTGAATGTGGCACACCTTGCTCGGCTACACTATTGACGGGTGAGGGGTGTTACAAACTGGGTTTAGGTCCAAACACGAAATTTGTAGTTTTATGTCTTATGGTTTTTTTTGCTTTGGAATCACCTAATTTGCATCTATACAGCTCTAGTTATAGCCATTTTTCCAAAACTGGTCGGATGACTATTTACTCCCATTTTCCAGGTTCAGTCCAGAATCAGGGTAGATTCTTGGACTTACACTATTCAAGCAATTTGGCTAAGTTAGGTTCATAATTTGTCTTCATGATCTCCATAAGAGTTGTTCTCCTATGTCTCAGGATTCCATTGCTTCTAGAATTACTCAAATTGGAGTTTCCTAGAGTGAGTTATGCTCAATTAAGTGTGCACTATTCATTTAGTCAATTTTCCAGGTCCAGAATTGGTAACTCGGATTTTAGCCCTAATTAAGGTTCCCTATGGTCATTTTCTAGGTAAGTGTCTAACATGAAAGTTTGAGAATTATGTCTTAAGTTTCTTTTCCAGTTGGTTTGACACCAATTAGAGCTATGTAGCTCAACTTATGAGCCTCTAAACACACTAGACTAAAGTATCCAAATTCTAGCACATTAACCACACTACCATTCCATTAATTCCTTTCACCAACCAACTTCATTTCACATTAATTTCACACCAATTGACCATCAAAAACATGAATTGCATTTCATACCAAAGAAACCCTAATTTCTCCAAAACCTTAATTGCTCAACTTCAATTCCACCCAATTCCAAACATATAAATCATGCATACATCTTCACCCAAGCTAGAATTCATGTCTAATTAAATCAAAACACAACAAACCCTAACCTTTCCCAAGCTAGCTGAATTTCCCCTTCCCCCATTCATATATGATTTTCATGCTTTTCCATGTAATTTCCCCACAATCAACCCTAATTCCAAGAACACCTAACAATTTAAGCTTGTAAGATAACTTACCTTTAATGGAGCTTTTCCAATCTTCCTATTTGATAAGCACTCATAAATAAAACCCAAGTTCATCCATCCAACAAGGTAGTAGTTGCACTCACTCAACACAATATCAACCTATGTGATAAGGCACTAAGAAGAAATGCAGATGAAAGAAAATGATTTAATCAAGTGTCAATATAAAATTAGAACTTGTCTAAGAGCACCTTGATCATCAGAATAAGACAAGCAATGTAATCAGGTTGCTTGAATCCAAGTTCTTACAAGAAACAAGGAAAAAAATTTATAGCTTACTCATTCTAATGGTGGCCAAATTTACTCTCTCTTTCTCTCAATGTGAATCTAATCTGAATCCTCAAAATGAAGAAGAAAAGTATATATATATATATATATATATATAGGAGGTGCCAACAAAATTCTGCCTACATGGCACTAGAGGACAAAAGAAATATAGCTCATTTCCCTAAAATGTGGCGGCAAGCATGGGTAGAAGCTTCCAGATTTAGGACCACAAGGAAAAGGCTTCATCGTCCATGTGACAAGTGGCACATTCTGTTTGCTCCTTATTTCAAATGGTTGAATCACCTCAAGTCATGTGTACAAGTGAGATGGCAGCCAAGTAACCTCCAAATGCAAAGCTGATAGAATGGTGTGAGTGCTATGTCACCACTTGGATGCTGATGTGGCATTGTGTGGCATGCTATGTCACCTCTTGGATGCTGATGTGGCACCGCATGGCATGCCATGTCACCACTTGGATGTTCACATGGCACTATGAGGCATGTCTCCATTACCTATTTGGGCTAACATGATCCACTTGGTCTCTAATAGTAAGCATGGCAGTCCCATGTGATTGGCATAAGTCTCCTAGTGCCTCCAATGTTCAATGACCAGATTTTGAAGTTCCCGTTCCCTTGCTCTAGTAATGGGGCCTCTGAACAATGGAATTGGTTCTGGTGGCTCCTCATCATCCCCTCCTTTTTTGAAAGAATTCGTTCTCAAATTCAGACCTGCATCAACAAAAGGAGATAGATCAGAAACATTAAATGAGTTACTAACACCATACTCACCAGGTAGTTCTATCTTGTAGGCATTGTTATTGATCCTTTCCAACACCTTAAATGGACCATCACATCGTGGATGTAATTTTGACTTTCTTTGATTAGGAAACCGATCCTTCCTAAAATGCACCCAAACCAAGTCACCTGGTTCAAACACAAGTGCCTTTCAGCTTTTGTTAGCATGAGTTGCATATTGAGCATTTTTCTTTTCAATTTGCATTCTAACATGCTCATGCAACTTCTTAACCAATTTAGCTTTTGTTCTTCCATCAAGACTATCAATATGATCAACAGGTAATGGTGACAAGTCTAATGGTGTCAAAGGATTGTAGCCATAAACAAGCTAAAAAGGTGAAAACCCAGTGGAAGAATGCACAACACGATTATAGGCAAACTCAACAAAAGGCAAGCAATCTTCCCAACACTTCAAATTATTTTGAATCACAGTATGCAATAGAGTGGTAAGTGTCCTATTTACTACTTCAGTTTGTGGGTGACAAGTAGTGGAAAACAAGAGTCTAGTGCTTAACTTACCCCACAACACTTTCCAAAATTGACTTGGGAACTTAACCTCTCTATCACTTACTATTGTCCTAGGTATGCCATGTAATTTGACAACCTCTTTAAAGAACAAGTCAACAATATATGTGGCATCATTTATTTTATGGCAAGGTATAAAGTGCGTCATTTTGGAAAATCTATCAATAACCACAAATATGCTATCATGTTTATGCTGTGACCTAGGCAACCCCAATATGAAATCCATAGAAATATCAATCCAAGGTTCCTTAGGTACAGGTAATGGTGTGTAAAAACCATGTGGCATACTCCTAGACTTAGCCTTTTTACACTTAACACAACTAGAACACAACTTCTCCACATCTTTGCTCATTTTAGGCTAAAAGAAATGTTCTCACAGTATGTCCAAAGTCTTGGATATACCAAAGTGACCCATCAAACCACCACTATGAGACTCCAAAATAAGAAGGTCACGTATAGAACATTTAGGCACACAAAGCTTATTCTCTTTAAATAAGTACCTATCATGTCTATAATATTTTTGGAATGCACCTTTCTCACAAGCATTAAACACACCAGCAAAATCATCATCATTAACATACAAATCCTTCATGAACTCAAATCCAAGCAACTTTGCATAAAGAGTAGATAATAGTGTGTGCCTCCTAGAAAGAGTATCAGCAATAACATTCTCTTTTCCCTGCTTGTATTTTATCACATATGGAAGCATCTCAACAAAAGCAATCCATTTTTCATGCCTTTTACTCAATTTATTTTGACTCTTAATATGCTTCAACGATTCATGATCATAATGTATGACAAACTCTTTATTCCACAAATAATTTTGCTAAGTCTCCAAAGCTTTAACTGTCACACCCTACTCCTCGTAAGATGTAACATGCTCCCGTAGAACACTTAATGAATTACCGTACTTCGCCTACCAGTAACCCATTAAATATACTACAAGGGATTTTAAAACAACTTTCGTTCATTTTTAAAGTGATGGGTAAAATTTTTTTCAGATATTAAAAACCTTTATTTAAAGTCCAAACATAAATCAAATTTTTAGATATTTAAAATCTCTGTAATTTTTATAAAAATTTCAGTAGAGTGCCATCTGTATTTTGAGAAAACAATTCTTCAAAACCTGAAAATAATGACACTCCCAATATATTTCTCAATCACAACTCTATTAATCAATTTCATTTCACAAATCAGTACAAGCAACTCAATACACAATTTCAATTAAATCAAACATTGAAATATCTCATTAAGATAACAAAATTAATATTTACATTCATGGGAATATTAAAAATTTAGTAGTACAAAACTGTAACACCCTCCCTATAGCAACTCCGTACATTCTACTCTTCCGGTGACCAGCGTAGGTCCGGACAGCTAGAACGTCCGGAAAAATATTTAAACTAAAGTGAGGAACCATAATTAACTCAAATATTAATAAGAAAAATTTAGGGAAAATTTTAGAAATAAAATACAACCAAGTTAAATGAGCCGGTGCCCTAGCGATGGGTAACCTAGTGGGAAGTTGCGGTTCTAGCAACTAGGAGCCCTAGATCCGAGGGAAAATTCATAAAATAATTTTTGGGACTCTAGGAAAGGGTCATTGAGGTTCCTGTGGCATTAGAATGCCAAGAAAATGCTTAGAAAAATTTTTCAATTGGTACAGACAATTTTAGTCTGTTAAGCCAAACGAAGGGTATTTTGGTCATTTCGCCTTCAGAGGTGATTTTTTGCCAACCTGTCCAGTTAAGTAAATAATTATTATGATACAAAATGTGAATAAATATTGAAAAAAATTGAATTGAAATTTGACAGAAAAGAAAAGAAAGAAAAAGAAGTTAAATTGGGAATTATGATGATGTAATTAAGAATTTCCACCCAATCACCACTTAACAAAATGACTTAAGAGATAAAAGGGACACAAAATAAGATAAAAACAAAGAAGAAAAATTCCAACAGCCATTTTCTTTCCAAACCAGCGGAAATGTTAGAGAAAGAGAAAGAGAAGAGAAACTCCATGGAAGCTTAGGAAAGCTTGAAATCACCCACTAAATTACCTTGAAGCTCAACTTTGTCTTCACAAAAAATTATTCATACTTCTTGGGCAAGCTAAAGACAACAAAATGAAATAGAAAAGAGGAGCTTTGATAAGCTTGGAATTTACTTCATTAAAGGTTAGTGGCTAAACTCACTCATTCTCTTTTGATTCATGTTAAAGGAGTGGAGTGGAATGTAAATTTGCATGAAAATTAAAAATATACCATGTGTAAGCTTTTCTTAAAATTCCAGTAGCCTTGGGCTTGGCAGGGTTTTGAAGATTTTCTTGAATTAAAATGGTACCCTAGCTGCCCTTAACACTAACCTATTATTTAGGATGGTGAAAGGCAAGTGAATGCATGATTTGAGATGGAATGGGTTAGGGTTTGGGTATGAAATTGAGACTTTAATCATGCAATGGTGAAAATAAGTTTTAATGGTCAATTAGTGACCATTTGGTTATGTGTAAATGAGAAATGAAGTGGTTTGTATAGTAGAAATTGAAGTTAGTATTGCTGCCTTGGCTGATCTGCAGGACTGACCATGAGTCCAGCAGGTTTGGGCAGCAATAACTAGAGTTGTAGAGGTTCAATTGGTGCAAGGATAATTGGACATGAAACTAAACACATAATGGCATAACTTTGGTGGAGAAACCATGCCCAGAAAATCAAACCAAGTTGACGTAAAGATTGCCCTAATCCCGGTGACCTGCATTCTGCCTAGGCAAAATGACCAAATAAATAGTGTTTATTCATTTGGTCATAACTCAGTGTAGAAAGGTCCAATTGACTTGAAATTTTACCAAAAAATAGTTGAGACATATACCTACAACTTTCATGAAGAAACCTAACCCAAATTGTGACCATAACATGTTCAAAAGGTGACCTGCAGTCACTGTACAAAAATACTATAGATTTGGTCAGTCTAGAAAATCTGGGAAGTTGGAAATTCGGCCAGTTATGGTGCTTAGGCCATAACTTGAGTTACAAAACTCTAAATGTAACACTCCTATATTCGGTAGTGCGTTCTACTATTCTGGTGACAGTGTCTGTCCAGACAGCTAGGATGCTTGGAATTATATTTAAATATTAGTGTGGAGATATAAGGTAGTGAAATACAAGAAAAGAAAATACAAGAAAAACAAAGGAAAAATAATAGCAATGAAATGAAACTAAGTTAAATGAGCCAGCACCGCAGCGATGGGTGACTGCATGGGGAAGTTACGGCGCTGGCAATAGCCGACCCCAGGACTACAGGGAACCCTCAGAATATAGTTTTGAGACATAATTAAAGACTTATTGAAGTATAAATGTCATTAGAAATATCAAAGAAAAATTAATTAATTAGTACAAAGAAAAACGAAAAATCGAGAGAACAACAAAACTCGGTGTTACTGAAAATCGAGAATACAACTCGAATAGGGGCATTGTGGTCATTTGACACCTAGAGTTGGCTTTTGACCTAAATATCAATGAAAAATAAATGGTATTACATTTGGGAAAATCAAATGAAAAATGGAATTAAAGATAAAATGTAAGAGAAATTAAGGTTAAAATTGCAATTTTTGAAACCTGAGATTATAATATCATTAATCTAGGTTTAGTGGAGCACTAAGTGGATACATTAATACTTAAAATGAGGGCAGAATCTTCCACTCACTTCATCATCCTCACCAAGCTCTCCCATGGCCGAAAATGGTGTCCTAACATTCCTCCATGGAAACCACCCATGCAAGCTTGAGATCACCTTCATTTCAAGCTAAATTCTTGAACTTCCTTCATTAATCTTTGCCTACACACCTTAGGCAGCAATAAGGGAGCAAGAAAGATAAGTTTTGGTGGAGTTTTGAAGAAGTCCAAAAGAGGTAAGTGGTTATTTTCAATTCTTGTTTTATTAAAAGTGTAACTAAGGTTGTGGGTAGTTGAATTATGGAAGAATTTTTGAGATTTGCTGAATTGTTGGTGATGGAGCATTTTTGCAGCCATGAAACTTCATCATATACAGCTTGTCTTGGCATGTAAATGGTTGTTGAGATGTTAAATTAAGTGTTTAAATGTATTGGAGTTGGTTTTCATGTATAAAGTTTGATTTGTAAGCTTGAAAAGTAAAAATGGAAGTTGATGTGTATGTGTAATTTTTGGGCAGCCTCAAAATGGAAATTTGTAAGGTTCAAATTCATGAAATGTTGTTGAAATATTGTACAAAAGAATGGCAGCATATATGTGTAACACCCTCCTCCCAGTAGCAACTCCGTACATTCTACTGTTCCGGTGACCAGTGTCGGTCCGGATAGTTAGAACGTCCGGAAAAATATTTAAACTAAAGTGAGGAACCATAATTAACTCAAATATTAATAAGAAAAATTTAGGCAAAATTTTAGAAATAAAATACAACCAAGTTAAATGAGCCGGTGCCCTAACGATGGGTAACCTAGTGAGAAGTTACGGTTCTCACAACTAGGAGCCCTAGACCCGAGGGAAAAATTATAAAATAATTTTTGGGACTCCAGAGAAGGGTCATTGAGGTTCTTATGGCATTAGAATGCCAAGGAAATGCTTAGAAAAATTTTTCAATCGGTACAGACAATTTTGGCCCGTTAAGCCAAACGGAGGACATTTTGGTCATTTCGTCTTCAGAGATGATTTTTGGCTGACTTGTCCAGTTAAGCAAATAATTATTATAATCTAAAATATGAATAAATATTGCTAAAAATTAAATTGGAAATGAGTAGAGAAAAGAAGAAAAGAAAATGAAAGAAAATACTAATTATGACATTTAAATATCCTCCACCAATCACAATTTGTTAAACTCATTAAAAGAGATAAAAGAGACAAAAAAATTGAAAAACCAATTTGCATCTTCAACCTTTGGGCAGCCAAAAACGTTGAGAGAGAGAGAGAGAGAGAGAGAGAAGAGATTCCACCATTTTCAAGCTTAAAAGCTTGAATTTTCTCTCAATTTGTTCACCAAAATTGCCAAGTCCCTTCACAAAAATTTGATCTTTCACCTAGAAAAAGCTATTGGCAGCCAAAGAAGAAGAGATTAGGGAGGTTTAATCAAGGTTAAGTGAAGCTCAAAAAGGTTAGTGCACTAAACAATTTCTTTTCTTTCTTTAATCTTGTAAGCATGCTAAATCAAGTAGAAATTGTGTGAAATTAAAAAAAAAAACTTGAGTAAATGAAATCTCTAAATTTTTTAGCCATGAGAAAGTTTAAGGATTGTTGGTTTTTGATGAAATTAAGTGGCTTAATTATGTTATTGATGAGTATAGATGATGGATAAAGTGATTTGGTATGAGTTTGGTGTGTGTATGCCATGAATTGGAAATTGGAGTTAGGGTTTGAGCATGAAATGGAGACTTTGATCATGTAAGGATGAAAGTGAGTTTTAATGGTCAATTAGTGACCATTTGGTTATGTATAAACAAGAAATGAGGTGGTTTGATTAGTGGGAATTGCAGTTGGTGTGGCTGCCCATGGTGACCTGCAGAATTGGACATGAGTCCAGCAGGTTTGGGCAGCCATAACTTGAATTTTACAGGTTCAATTGGTGCAAGGCCAATCGCACATGAAACTAGACACATAATGTCACAACTTTTGTGAAGAAACCATGCCCATAAAACCAAACCAAGTGGACCAAAAGCTTGCCCTAATCCGGGTGATCTGCAGTCTATTTCTGCAGAATGACCAAATGAATAGTGTTTGGTCATTTGGCCATAACTCAGTGTAGAATGGTCCAATTGACCTGAAATTTTACCAGCAATAAGCTGAGATATAGACCAACAACTTTCATGAAGAAACCTAACCCAAATTATGACCAGAACCTATCCAACAAGTGAGCTGCAGTCACTGTTCACTGCACTATAGATATGGTCAGTCCAGAAAAATTTCAATCCAGCCAGTTGTGATTTTTGGACCATAACTTAAGCTACAAAACTCCAAATGGAGTGATTCAAAGAAGGAAATGAAACTAGACAAAATAAGAAACAACTTTCATGTTGATCAGTTTGCCAAATTCCCACTGCAAAATTGTCCAATGGAATAGTAAAGACAAGGTATAAAAAGTGAAAATTCTGCCCAACTAACATTAAGCTTAGAAATGGTATTGGCAATCAATACCAACAAATTTTGAATGAAAAATGTGGTATGTTGATGATATTAAAACCAATGTACCTATTGCCTATGCAAAAGTCAACATTTTTGTTGACCAATGAATGGAATAGTAACACTAAAACTTAAATTCCAAAAATTGTGAAACTAAAAAGTGTGAAATGCCCTAGTATACCTAACAAGATTGGTTTGGATAGCTTGGCATACCAATAGGGTTCAGTTAGCAGTACTGCACATGGCATTATGCCATTCTGTGATTTCATGGCTTTTAGCCATTTTGACATTGTGTTGATATTTGGCCTTGTGCCTATTGTTATTACAGCTTATTAGCTGTTCTGTTGCACACCGGGAGATGCATATGTGATCGATGGTGTGACGGCCCGAGGTACTAGATACCCAGTGCCAGTTTACCCGTTTATCCAGTCCAGTCATCCAGTTTAGGTTACTTGGGCACCCAAAAATAAAAGTGAACAAATTTAATGAAATAATGAATAGAACAAGTACATAATAAATAAGATTACCAATAATGATAAAAAAAAAATTGTCTGCATAAGACATCAAAATATGCACTACATATTTACTTCCTGTTATTTCTTTTTATTTTATTATTGGCACCACTAAGCATTATTGCTTAGCGCGTTGCTTTTGCCACGCGTAGGTTTTGGAGATACTGACCGAGAGCCCAGTAGACCACAGACTGGGTGAGACCTCCTGCAGCTCTGTATAGTGTCCGTGTCACCTCACCATCTTCAGTGCATTGGTAGGACACTAGGTTTCATTTTGGTATTTTGTAACTAACTTTTATTTTCTCTTGTGTAATTGAGACTTATGTAATGTATTTTGATGTTAATGTAAATAGTGGAAATTGTGTTTATGAATGGAAAATTAAGTATTTATTTATTGCTTATATATGAATACCATGAGAAATGAATGATTGAGAAATGGAAATTTTGTTGAAAAATATTGAGATTTTGATGATTATTAGAGTTTGAGAATGATTGGAAATGATTATTGGAAGTGTTTTTCACAGGTTCCGAAGAAACGTTTTCTCCATTTTTAGCCGGTACTCTGCCAGATTTTCTATAAAATTTTCGAAACCTCAAATAAATTATAATTTCAATATATGACTTAAATGAATTATATTTCACAAATTATATTCAAAACTATGATAAAAATAAATTAAGGAAGAATAAAAATGATTGAGATAAAATAGAGTGTTTCGGTACACTGTGTGACATATCTTACTCGGATATACTGTAGACGGGTAAGGGGTGTCACATTTAGTGGTATCAGAGCACGGTTTAGGCGTTTCTGGGCCTAGATCGAGTCCATACCATGCATTGCATTTGTAAGAGTCGAGGTGACACTAATGCAGATCTGTTTCTCTTTGTTATTTTGAATAGGATATGGACCCACATCTCAGAGGGCAGTTGTAACACCCCTAAGTTCGGTAGTGCGTTCTACTGTTCCAGTGACCAGTGTTGTCCGGACAGCTAGGATGCCTAGAACTACACTTCGATATGAGTGAGGAGACATAAAATAATGAAATACAAGAAAAAAAATACAAGAAAAACAAAGGAAAAATAATAGCAAAGAAATGTAACCAAGTTAAGCGAGCCAAGAACCCTAGCGATGGGTGACCGCATCGGGAAGTCGCGGTGTGGACCGTTGACTAGCCCTGGACCGTGGGGAACCCTGAAAAATATTTTTTAGGACTTAAATAGACACCTATTAAAGTATAAATGCCATTAGAAATATCAAAGAAAAATTAATTAATTAGTACAAAGAAAAGTGAGAAATCGAAAAACGGACAAAACCCGATGTTACCGAAAAATTGGGAATGCAACCCGAACACGGGCATTGTGGTCATTTAATACCCTGAGTTGTCTTTTGACCTTAATTTCCATTAAAAATAAATGATATTACACTTGGAAAATGTCATGAAAAATTAAATTAGTGGTACCTAATGTAAATAGCAAAAATGGGAAGCTTAATGTGGGAAAATGAAATCTTATATTAAACTAATATTTAATTTAAGCTTAGTGCTCCACTCACCCATCAAAGTGGACCACTAACTCATCATCTTAGGCAGAATACACATCTTCATCTTCAACCTTAGAACCAGCAGAAATTTGCTCCCAAAAAAACTCCATTAACGCATGGTTTGAAGCTCCATGCATGTGAGATTCAAGCTCCTTTCTTGGCACTTTCCTTCATTAAAGATTGTCCATAAACCTTGGGCAGTAGATAGGCAATAAGAAGACCAAGTTTTGGAGAGATTTTGAAGAGTTTTCAAATTGGTAAGTTTGTGTTTTTGGGTTATGGCTTCATTAAAGTTAGTAAAAATGTTATGGCTACTTGAATTATGGAGAGATTTTTGAGGTTTGATGTTTAAAGGGAGAGGTGTATTTTTGGTAGCCATGGAAACTCCTTGAGGGCAGTTTATTCTTGCTTGTAAATGGTAGATTAAAGGGTTGATTAAATGTTTATGTGTGTAGGAATTAATTTGGGTGATGTATACTTAGTATATGTGAATGTGTACTTGAATTTGGAAGCTTGGAAATTAATGGACTGTAATGTATGAATCGGCAGCTTGGTTTGGTAAAACATAAAGATGTTATTTCATGTTTGGTTTATGGAATATTAATGTTGAATTATGATAGTTGTTATGGCAGCTTGGGTATATGTATGATGGTGTGAGGTTGGACATGTAAATGAGCTAGGTTAGGTGATTGAATTATTGTAATTTGAGCTTGAAAAATTCTGTACTAAATGGTGCATATTGAGGGTGATTGTAAGCTGCCAAAATGACCAACAATATGTTGTGAATTGTGTTTAGGTTATGGTACAAACCAGAATTGGCATGAATGTTTAGTTTTGTAAATGTTAAAAGTGTCCTTTGATGAGTAATGAATAAAATGCAATAGGGCAATTTATGTTATGGGCTTAGAACCATAAGTGTGTGGCTTCAATTGGTATGAGACCAATTGAAGGTGAAACTAGGCACAAAATGTGCCAACTTTCATGAAGGAAGCTTACCAAAATTCTGCTTGTAAGGTAACTTGAAAAGTGACCAAATCCGGATTAGTGCAATTAAGGCCTAAAAATTTACCATTTGGGCAGTAGTTAGTGTTTAGGCTATAACTCACTCAAAACAGGTCCAATTTACCTGAAATTTTGACCATGAATTTAAGACATATATCTACAAGTCTTATGAAGACACCAAATCCCAGAAATGACCATAAGCAAGTCAAACAGGTTGCACAAGTTCGGGTCCAAAAACTGACCGAACCAAAATTGACCTAAAATGACCTAAAGTGACCAATTTTGATGCATTTTGATCAGCAATAGTAAAATGACCATAACTTGGTCTACATAACTCAGAATGACCTGAAATTTTGCCCCGTGTGCAATAAGACATAGATCTACAAGTTTGTAGTTTTGACGAAACTTGAAAACTGGGGAAACTAGGTAGTCCGGCTAGGTCAAACTAATATCCCGGAATCCAGCAAATTGCAATAAAACACAAAATACATGAAAATAAATTTGGTAATATATACCAACCTTAAAAGGCTACAAAGGTCACATATTAGTAACATTAAAACCTAATTTACCTAGAATGCATCGAGGGTCGACATATTAGGTTGACTAAGCAAATAATAGAATTCAGTGAATTAATTATGAAGCATTATCGTTAGAGACAGTTTAAATGAGTATTGAAACACTTCAAATTGTGTGTTTTAGTTAGCAAATACTCAGGGAAGGGGAAGGAAACACTGAGTCAGAACCAAGAGACAGTTATCAGAGGTTTGTGCACAACTAGTTTTTAACTGATTTTGTTTTAAATATTTCATATGATTAAATGACATATTTTTCTTATGTATTATGTTTAACAAGCATTGGATTTAATTCAATGATTATTGAAATTGTTATAGTATGTATGAATTTAGCTTTGTAAAATGGTATTTGCACAAGTATTAAGCATTGTTATGGATTGAATAAATTATGTTTTGGAAAATTGTGATAGAACATGTTTTGAATTATGATGGTAATTTTCATGGAAAAATGCAAAATTATGATTTGAATTGTGATGAGCATAAAAATTATTAGATATTGGAATTGAATTTGAATCGAATTGTATTATGATTTATGCTCACTAAAAGGATTTTGATATTGTTTTATATCTCACTATAGATGCTTGACTAGGTTATTACCCGTCTCTCTCATTTGTTGAGAAGACAATGGAGTTAATTGTGTTTTGATTACCATGGTACGTGCACAGGCTTAGATTTTCCTCTGATTTGAGGTTAGATCTAATTTTTTTTATCGTTATGGCCCTTGCGGAAGATTCATTATTGTGATGTGTACTGTGCACGATGATTCGACTTCCCCGACCATAGGGAGTTAGAATCTGATTTGACCTCTCCGACCATAGGGAGTTAGAATCACTTCTAATATGGCCCTTTAGGATTAGTCTTGCATAGTTAGTGAGATAAAGAATGATTTTTGAGATACAACATGATTTTTGAGATACAACATGATTTTTGAGATACAACATGGTTTTTGAGATACAGCGTGGTTTTTAAGACAGAATGTTTTTGAATAGTAAAGAATTGTGATTTTAGTTATGATTTATATATAATTGATTTTGTTGAAACTACCTTAAATGGTTAGTCATGATTTGATAAATTGAATTTCGTGATCAAAGTCATTTCATACAAATGATTTACATTATTGGCAATGAATATTTTGAGTTTTGGAATTTGATGAGTATTCAGATTTCTAAATTATTTGCTGTAAATTTTGTCAATGCATATTGTATTATGTTTTATATTATAGTTGTGTACCACTGAGTTTACCACTCAGCGATAGCTTTGTATGCTATCGCAGGTAAGAAGAGCATAGAGCAGTGAGTAAGTTTCTTTGAAGACACATTCAGATCAGCTCCAGGTATATCATAGGTATACCCATGTACATAGGTTTTGATGTATGCATGTAATAATATGTATGTAAATTATTTGAGCAGTTGTGTAAAAACTCTTATAAAATATTTTGGTATGTAATTAAATGTAAATTATTGTAAATGTAAATTTGGGACTTCATTTATCTGAATAGTTTTGTAATATTATTTTTGAGTCTTGTAATCAATGAAATGTTTCTTTTATGAGGAGATTGATTTGATTATTGAGATTTGAATTATGGGTTCAAATGAAGTTATTGAAGTTGTATTTGAGAAAACATATTGGGAGTGTGTTCTTTGCAGGTTTTGAAGAACTGTTTTCTCAAAATACAACCGGCACTTTGCCGAAATTTTGAAAAAAATTTTATAACACCAAATTTTAATCGATGATTTAAATTTCATGAAAATTGTTTTAAAATCCCTTGTAGTATATTTAATGGATTATCGGTAGGCGAAGTACGGTAATTCATTAGGTGTACTACGGGATCATATTACATCTTACAGGGGAGTAGGGTGTGACAGCAGTTGAGGAGGAAGTGGAGAGTCATGCTTCACCTGCACCAGCTGAGACTAGGGGTAGGGGAGAACCTGCTCTGCCCGCTCCATCAGAGCCTGCTCAGCCTCCACAGGTCGTGTTCCAGCAAATAGCTGAATTCTTCAAACAAATGGCTGGGATAATGCCACCACCTCCACAACCGAAATCACACCTGGAAAGATTGAGAAAATTTGGAGCAGTGGACTTCTTTGGCAAGAGAGAAGATGATTCTGTTGTAGCCGAAAATTGGTTGAACAGAACAGGCAGAGTTTTAAAATAACTCCACTGCACTCCAGAGCAAAACCTAGAAGCTGCCATATCTCTGTTGCAAGATGATGCATATGAATGGTGGGATAAGGTGTCTAGTGAAGTACAACCAAAAGTAATAACTTGGGACTTCTTTCTCTCAGAATTCAAGAAAAAATATGTGGGTAGTGTATACCTAGAAGAGAGAAGAAGGGAATTCATTAACCTGAGGCAGAGACAGTTGACAGTGGCCGAGTATGAAAAGGAATTTGTCAGATTGAGCCACTACGGAAGGGAGATAGTCCCTAATGTAGCTGAAAGGTGTAAGAGATTTGAAGAGGGACTAAATGACAATATAAAGATCATGATCACTGCCTTGGGAATCACAGACTTCACCAAGTTAGTGGAAGCTGCAATAAAAGTTGAAACAGTAAGAATAAGTGAGCAGACTAGAAGGGAGAGACAGCAGAAGAGGGGCTCGGGTCAGTCTAGTTCATCTCCTGCACCTGGGAAGAAGTTCAAAGGTCTACCTGCACAGAGTTCAGGTCAACCACAAGGTCAGGGTCAGTCTCAGGGGCCCAAGCCATAGTTTACCCATAGGAGAGGTCAGTCCACACCATCAGTGGGCAGCTCTCCAGGGATGGGGTTTAGGGGACCAGCCCCAACATCTTCTGCATGTCCACATTGCCTGAAGTGGCATAAGGGGGAGTGTTAGAGAGTGACTAGTGCCTGCTTAAGGTGTGGGTCAACAGAGCATCAGTTGAGGAATTGTCCACGCAGAACTGCTACAGCTGCTCCAACACAAACAGATAGACTTGCTCTTGCACCACAAAGGGGTAGGAAATCTGGAAAATCTGAGGCAGTGGGACCATCACAGAGGCCTGCATCTGAGCCAGCAGAGAGGCCTGAGGGCAGACCACTTGCCAGAGCCTATGCCATGAGAGCTCAGGAGGAGCAAGATGCCCTAGACGTCATCAGGGGTATGTTCTCCCTCTACAATACATCTGTGCATGCATTGGTGGATCCAGGATCCACTCATTCATACATCTGCATCAACCTACCCATAGAGAGGGGGATATTAGTAGGAGAGAGTGACCAAGACATTCTAGTCTCTAATCCATTGGGCCACAGTGTAGTGGTGAATAAAGTGTACAAAGGTTGCCCGTTAAGGATTCAGGGGTATGAATTCTTAGCAGACCTGATTGAGTTGCCTTTCCATGAGTTTGATGTGATTTTGGGAATGGATTGGTTATCACGTAATCAGGCAATAGTTGATTGTAAATTGAAGAGAATTTCTTTGAAAACTCCTGAGGGTAATGAGATTACAATTGTGGGGGAAAGGACAGATTTCTTGTCCAATGTCATCTCAGCCACAGTTGCAAGAAAACTGATGAGAAAAGGCTGTGAAGCCTACCTAGCACATGTGGTGGATACTAGGCAAGCTAAGCCAGATCTGTGTGACATACTCACAGTAAAAGACTTCCCAGATGTGTTCCCTGAAGAATTGCCTAGTTTGCCACCAGAAAGGGAAGTTGAATTTGCTATTGAGATACCGCCGGGTACAGCACCAATCTCTATTACTCCTTATAGGATGGCGCCCACAGAATTGAAGGAATTAAAAATCCAGTTACAGGAGTTGCTGGATAAGGGGTTCATACGCCCCAGTGTGTCACCATGGGGAGCTCCAGTGCTGTTTGTGAAAAAGAAGGATGGGACTTTGAGGTTATGCATTGATTACCGACAGTTGAATAAAGTGACTGTGAAGAATAAGTATCCATTACCTAGAATTGATGATCTGTTTGATCAGTTGAAGGGAGTAGGAGTATTTTCCAAAATTGATCTCAGATCAGGGTATCATCAGTTGAGGGTGAAAGATGCAGATGTGCCAAAGACTGCATTCAGGACTCGGTATGGGCATTATGAGTTTTTGGTGATGCCCTTTGGCCTAACAAATGCACCAGCAGCATTTATGGACCTTATGAACCGTATCTTCCATCCATACCTAGATCAGTTCGTAGTGGTCTTTATTGATGATATTTTGGTGTATTCCAAGACCAGTGAAGAACATGATGAGCATTTGAGGATTGTTCTGCAAACCCTGAGAGAAAAGAAGCTGTATGCTAAGTTGTCCAAGTGTGACTTTTGGTTGAATGAGATTGCATTCCTTGGACACATAGTGTCAGCTGATGGGATTAGGGTGGATCCCAAGAAAATAGAAGCAGTGATGGAATGGAAGCCTCCCAGAAATACAACTGAGGTCAGAAGCTTCTTGAGGCTAGCTGGGTATTACAGAAGATTTGTGAAGGGATTTTCCTTAATAGCTGCTCCAATGACCAAGTTGTTACACAAGAATGTCAGATTTGACTGGAATGACAAGTGTCAGACCAGTTTTGAGAAGTTGAAGGCTATGTTGACAGAGGCACCAGTGTTAACACAGCCAGTGTCAGGAAAGGACTTTGTGGTCTACAGTGATGCCTCTCATAATGGGTTAGGGTGTGTATTGATGCAAGAAGGGAAGGTGGTCGCTTATGCTTCCAGGCAGCTAAGGCCACATGAACAGAATTACCCTACCCATGATCTAGAGCTTGCAGCAATTATCTTTACACTAAAGATAGCACTACTTATATAGTGAAAAGTGCTACATTTACACAGACCACAAAAGTCTAAAATATTTGCCAACTCAGAAGGAGCTCAACCTTAGACAAAGGCGATGGATTGAGTTCCTGAAGGACTATAATTGTGTGATTGACTACCATCCTGGGAAGGCAAATGTAGTTGCTGATACTTTGAGTAGAAAATCCATCACAGCTTTGAGATCATTAAATGCCCGTCTATCTTTGGTTTGAGATGGAGCTATTTTGGCTGAGTTGTAAGTGAGGCCAAACCTGTTACAGCAGATTTTAGATGGGCAGAAGGTAGATGAGAAGCTAAAGGCTATTATGAGAAAAATCCTAGAAGGGAAAGAAACTGACTATGAAGTGAAAACAGATGGGTGTCTGTACTACAAAGGAAGACTGTGTGTACCAGATGATGGGGAATTGAAGGCCAATATTCTGAAAGAGGCACACACCAGTGTGTATGCTATGCACCCAGGAAGTACAAAAATGTATCATGATCTGAAGCTTCAATATTGGTGGCCTGGTATGAAGAAGGACATAGCTGACTATGTGACTAAATGCTTAACATGTCAGCAAGTCAAGGCAGAACATCAAGTTCCATCGGGTTTGCTACAGCCTATACGCATACCTGAATGGAAATGGGATCGAGTCACCATGGATTTTATAAGTGGTCTACCTCTCACCCAGAAGAAACATGATGCAGTATGGGTGATAGTAGATAGATTGATGAAGTCAGCACACTTTCTGCCAGTTAGGACTGACTACTCACTGGAGAAGTTAGCAGAATTGTATATCAGTGAGATAGTTAGACTGCATGGAATTCTACTTTCCATCATATCTGATCGAGACCCAAGGTTTACATCGAGATTTTGGAAGAAGTTGCATGAATCCTTGGGTACACAACTTCAGTTCAGCACAGCTTTCCATCCTCAGACGTATGGGCAATCAGAAAGAGTAATCCAGGTAAATAATTGAAACCAATTGAATTAATACAAATATTGAACTAAAATGATAATAATAACATGAAATATATGTTAGGTCCTTGAGGATATGCTGAGGAGTTGTGTCATTAAATTTTAGGGAAGTTGGGATAGATACCTCCCATTGGTAGAATTTGCATACAACAATAGCTGCCAAGCTAGCATCCAAATGGCCCCGTATGAAGCACTGTATGGGAGAAAATGTAGAACTCCAGTGTGTTGGACTGAATTGGGCGAAGACAAACTGGTAAGCCCAGACTTGGTGAAACAGACTGAAGAGAAGGTAAAACTAATGAAAGCCAATCTGAAGGTTGCCTCAGACAGACAGAAATCTTATGCCGACTTGAAGAGAAAAGAAATAGAATATGCGGTTGGCGACAAAGTGTTCCTCAAGGTGTCACCTTGGAAGAAGGTACTGAGGTTTGGAAGAAAAGGTAAGTGAAGCCCAAGGTTCATTGGCCCATATGAAGTTATTGAACGTGTGGGTCCAGTGGCCTATAGGATAGCTTTACCTCTAGAGCTAGACACGATCCACAATGTGTTCCACGTATCTATGTTAAGAAGATACCGCTCAGATCCTTCACATGTCATCTCCATGGAAGAAATTGAAGTACAACCGGATTTGACATATGAAGAAGAACCCATACGGATCCTGGCTCGGGAAGTGAAAGAGTTGAGAAATAAGCAGATTCCACTACTGAAAGTGCTTTGGAGGCACCACAATACCGAGGAGGCAACTTGGGAAAGTGAGAAGACGATGAGGCAACAGTTTCCTCAACTTTTTGCATCAGGTAAATTTCAAGGACGAAATTTAAATTAGAGGGGAAGAGTTGTAACACCCTCCCTGTAGCAACTCCGTACATTCTACTGTTCCGGTGACCAGTGTCGGACAGGATAGTTAGAACGTCTGGAAAAATATTTAAACTAAAGTGAGGAACCATAATTAACTAAAGTATTAATAAGAAAAATTTAGGAAAAATTTTAGAAATAAAATACAATCAAGTTAAATGAGCCGGTGCCCTAACGATGGGTAACCTAGTGAGAAGTTGCGGTTCTCACAACTAGGAGCCCTAGACCCGGGGGAAAAATTATAAAATAATTTTTGGGACTCCAGAGAAGAGTCATTGAGGTTCTTATGGCATTAGAATGCCAAGGAAATGCTTAGAAAAACTTTTCAATCGATACAGATAATTTTGGCCCGTTAAGCCAAACGAAGGGCATTTTGGTCATTTCGTCTTTAGAGATGATTTTTGGCCGACTTGTCCAGTTAAGCAAATAATTATTATGATCTAAAATATGAATAAATATTGCTAAAAATTAAATTGGAAATGAGTAGAGAAGAGAAGAAAAGAAAATGAAAGAAAATACTAATTATGACATCATATGATGTCATTTAAATTTCCTCCACCAATCACAATTTGTTAAACTCATTAAAAGAGATAAAAGAGACCACAAAATTGAAAAACCAATCTGCATCTTCAACCTTTGGGCAGCCAAAAACGTTGAGAGAAAGAGAGAGAGAAGAGATTCCACCATTTTCAAGCTTAAAAGCTTGAATTTCCTCTCCATTTGTTCACCAAAATTGCCAAGTTCCTTCACAAAAATTTGATCTTTCACCTAGAAAAATCTATTGGCAGCCAAAGAAGAAGAGATTAGGGAGGTTTAATCAAGGTTAAGTGAAGCTCAAAAAGGTTAGTGCACTAAACAATTTCTTTTCTTTCTTTAATCTTGTAAGCATGCTAAATCAAGTAGAAATTGTGTGAAATTAAAAGAAAAACTTGAGTAAATGAAATCTCTAAATTTTTTAGCCATGAGAAAGTTTAAGGATTGTTGGTTTTTGATGAAATTAAGTGGCTTAATTATGTTATTGATGAGTATAGATGATGGATAAAGTGATTTGGTATGAGTTTGGTGTGTGTATGCCATGAATTGGAAATTGGAGTTAGGGTTTAAGCATAAAATGGAGACTTTGATCATGTAATGATGAAAGTGAGTTTTAATTGTCAATTAGTGACCATTTGGTTATGTGTAAACAAGAAATGAGGTGGTTTGATTAGTGGGAATTGCAGTTAGTGTGGCTGCCCATGGTGACCTGCAGAATTGGACATGAGTCCAGCAGGTTTGGGCAGCCATAACTTGAATTTTATAGGTTCAATTGGTGCAAGGCCAATTGGACATGAAACTAGACACATAATGGCACAACTTTGGTGAAGAAACCATGCCCATAAAACCAAACCAAGTGGACCAAAAGCTTGCCCTAATCCGAGTGATATGCAGTCTATTTCTGCAGAATGACCAAATAAATAGTATTTGGTCATTTGGCCATAACTCAGTGCAGAATGGTCCAATTGACCTGAAATTTTACCAGCAACAAGCTGAGATATAGACCAAAAACTTTCTTGAAGAAACCTAACCCAAATTATGACCAAAACCTATCCAACAAGTGAGTTGCAATCACTGTTCACTGCACTATAGATATGGTGAGTCCAGAAAAATTTTAATCCGGCTAGTTGTCATTTTTGGACCATAACTTGAGCTACAAAACTCCAAATGGAGTGATTCAAGAAAGGAAATGCAACTAGACAAAATAAGGAATAACTTTCATGTTGATCAGTTTGCCAAATTCCCACTGCAAAATTGACCAATACCAATAAATTTTGAATTCAAAATGTGGTATGTTGATGATATTAAAATCAATGTACCTATTGCCTATGCAAAAGTCAATATTTTTATTGACCAATGAATGGAATAGTAACACTAAAACTTAAATTCCAAAAATTGTGAAACTTAAAAGTGTTAAATGCCCTAGTATACCTAACAAGATTGGTTTGGATAGCTTGGCATGCCAATAGGGTTCAGTTAGCAGTACTGCACATGGCTTTATGCCATTCTGTGATTTCATGGCTTTTAGCCATTTTGACATTGTGTTGATATTTAGCCTTGTGCCTATTATTATTACAGCTTATTAGCTATTCTGTTGCACACCGAGAGACACATATGTGATCGATGGTGTGACGGCCCGAGGTACTAGATACCTAGTGCCAGTTTACCCGTTTATCCAGTCCAGTCATCCAGTTTAGGTTACTTGGGCACCCAAAAATGAAAGTGAACAAATTTAATAAAATAATGAATAGAACAAGTACATAATAAATAAGATTACCAATAATGATAAAAAAAATTGTTTGCATAAGACATTAAAACATGCATTGCATATTTACTTCTTGTTATTTCTTTTTATTTTATTATTGGCACCACTAAGCATTATTGCTTAGCGCGTTGCTTTTGCCACGCGTAGGTTCTGGAGATACTGACCGAGAGCCCAGTAGACCACAGACTGGGTGAGACCTCCTGCAGCTCTGCATAGTGTCCGTGTCACCTCACCATCTTCAGTGCATTGGTAGGACACTAGGTTTCATTTTGGTATTTTATAACTAACTTTTATTTTCTCTTGTGTAATTGAGACTTATGTAATGTATTTTGATGTTAATGTAAATAGTGGAAATTGTGTTTATGAATGGAAAATTGAGTATTTATTTATTGCTTATATATGAATACCATGAGAAATGAATGATTGAGAAATGTAAATGTTGTTGAAAAATATTGAGATTTTGATGATTATTAGAGTTTGAGAATGGTTGGAAATGATTATTGGAAGTGTTTTTCACAGGTTCCGAAGAAACATTTTCTCCATTTTTAGCCGGTACTCTGCCAGATTTTTTATAAAATTTTTGGAACCTCATATAAATTATAATTTCAATAAATGACTTAAATGAATTATATTTCACAAATTATATTCAAAACTATGATAAAAATAAATTAAGGAAGAATAAAAATGATTGAGATAAAATAGAGTGTTCCGGTACACTGTGTGACATATCTTACTTGGATATACTGTAGATGGGTAAGGGGTGTCACAATATGTGTGTGGAATAGTAGTGATAGGTATGTAATTTGATGATGGAAGTTTGTGTGATAATTAGAAGTATTTTTGTGTCTATATTATTGGGATTAAACTTGTGAATTGTGACTGCATTTGGTGTATTTTGGAAGTGGTTATATTCTGTCCAAGTTGACCTATAATGTAGAGAATTGAATGGTTTTAGTTAGTGCCAAATGCAGAATGGTATAGAGTAGTGAGGAGGTAGTTGGTGAATGTGTGTTGGTTTGGTGTTTGGAAAGCATGTAAAAGACAGTGAGCAAATGGACCTATAACCCTAAGTGCGTGACTCCAATTGGTATGAGGCCAATTGGAGGTGAAACTAGGCACAAAATTTGCCAACTTTCATGAAGAAAGCCTACCTAAATTCTATCCAGAAAGTAACTTGAAAAATGACCAAATCCGAATCAGTGACTTGAAAGCCTGAAAATTGACCATTTGAGCAGCAGTTAGTGTTTTGACCATAACTTACTCAAAACAAGTCCAAATGACCTGAAATTTTTACCATAAATAGTTTAGACATAGATCTACAATTCTTATGAAGACACCAAAGCCCAAAAATGGCCAAAACCAAGCCAAATAGCTTTCACAAATTTAGGTACCAAAAGTGGCCGAACCAAAAGTGACCTAAAAATGACCTAAGCCTACCATTTTAGTGCGTTCTGTCCAGCATTGGTAAATTGACCATATCATGGTCTATACAACTCAGAATAACCTGAATTTTGCCCCGCGTGCAATAAGACATAGACCTACAAGTTTGCAGTTTAGACCGAAACCCGAAAATCGAGGGAACTAGGTCATCCGGCTAGGTCAAAATAGTACACAGAAATCCAGTAAATTGTAATAAAATGCAATACACTTAGAAATGAAATTGGTAACATATACCAACACTTAAAGGCTATAAATGTGACATATTGGTAACATTAGAATTGACTCACTTAGAGTGCATCAAGGGTCAACATTATAGGTTGACTAATGAAATAAATTGAAGGGAATAGTACCAAGAAAATTTAAATATTGAATTTTATTGTTAGAAACAAATTCATTGAGTACTGAAACACTTTAAATTGTGTGTTTCAGTTGAAAATGATATTGAGAAGCATAAGGAACACTGAGTCAGGGCCAAGAGGCATATATCAGAGGTCTGTGCGTAATACGTTTTATATTCACTGCTTTTATCAGAAAATTTATTTGGAGAATTGAGTTATGAATAATTTTTTATTGTTTTAACTTTGGGAATTGTATTTGGAAATCATTGTGTTGCCTACTTTGCAAATGGAAATTTTGAGATAAAATGCGATTTGTGGTTTGTATGAAATATTTAAATATTGTGATTTGAAATTGTTTTGATTCACACTTGGCATGACAATATTACTATGTTCCTCCTCCATTTATGGGGTGAGTGTGATTATATTCCTCCCTCTTTGACTTATCAGTCTAAGGTGAGTGTGGATGAGTACTCATTATCTACCTAGCTTCCTCCCTGATGAGGAACCGGTTACACCAATTGCACATCAAGGGCCAATAACTAGAGCAATGGCTAAGAAGCTTCAAGGCTTGGTGCATAAGCACATCACCAAGTCCAACCTCTTGCAAGTATTCGGTTGGGACATGGAAAAGAGAAGCCAACCTTGCTGTACATTTCTTTGCATATTTGAGGAGCCAAGAGACCAAGTGGCATCCGTCCAAGTTGGCATACATGTGGCAGCCACGTCAGCAAGTCCATCCTAGTTGGCATCCAATGTGGCGTCCAAGTGGAGTGCCTAGGTGGCAGCACAATTGGCAGCCCATCTCCACCTACCTTTTGAGGATGCTTTTGTCCATTTTGCAAAGATTGGAAGCCATAACTTTGTCCAAGAGCTCCAGCCATGCTTCAACCTTTTATAGGAAAAGCAAAGTTACTACTTTCAGCTTCAAGACAAAACATCTCTTTTCAGATTGTCTTTCAATTGTAGCTGCCAAATCTGACCTTCCTATTAATGTTTGAACTTTGTATCTATTTTTAGGAGAGATTGGTCTATTAACCAAGACTTGCACATGTCCCATGGTTGTTGAAATGTCTTGACAACACCAACCCATATTTCGCCTTCTTTGTTTCATTTTGGTATCGAATTCATATGGTAAATTTTTGAGCAAAATTGTGGAGCTTGCTTCAAAGTTCTTCTTAGAACTCTCTCTATTTTTCTTAGCAAATTCTTGCCTTGATTTGTTAAGTTTTATTATATGTTCAAGGTTGTTCATCAAGATAGGTGAATTGGTCTTGTTCTTGGTTGTCTTTCTTGGGAATTATATTTTCGTTCTCCATCTTCAAGGTGAAGGGTTGAAGGTTCAAGGGAGTTTCTTGGCTTCTTTTGAAGACGGTCCTTTGGTCTTTCTTCTTAGTTGAATCGATTACTAAGGGTAGAAACTGTATCATTTGGTATCGAGCTTAGGCTCTCTTGAGCAGGTTGGTCATCCATTTTGTTGTGTTCTTGTTTTTTTCCTTTCTTTTTTTTTTTCTTCCTTGTGTTTCACCTTGAAGGTTCTTCAAGTCCTTGTGTTTTCTGGTGTTTTTAAGAAAATCTCAACATATTCTTGGCTTAGTAGTGAGTTAAAACTCAATACTACTAATCTTAGGGTATATTAGAGTCTTTCTTGCATCTGTCCTTGTTTCCCTAGTTTTGCCACATTTGTGTTGTTTTCTACCTTAAACCTTTTCTTCACAACCTGGATCTTTGCATCTTTGTGGCTTGTGAAGTGGGTAGTTGAAGAGGTTATTGCTGGATCTGTTGAGTGTATACATTTGTGTGGTTACATGCTATATAAAAAAACAACAAAAAGAAAGAAGAAAAAAAAAAAGGGGGTTAAAAAAAAAAAAAAGGGTGCTAAAGTGTATGTTTGAGAGTGGAAAATAAATTCAACATTTCTATTTGGTGGTTGTTTGGGGAGGTAAAACCAAACCAACCAGAAAATTCTAAAACTTCAAAGGGGTGCTTTGTAGTCGAAATTAACCCTAGAAATCAAATTTGGTGTAAAAATTCTACCATTTACTTGGTGAACCAAATTTAGCACCTATTAGGCCAATTTGGAGTCTAAAACTTCAAGGTGCTTTCTGGAACCTCTAGACTTGATTTTCTCTACTAAACTATGTCTTGTTCTTGCTCTTAAAACAGTTTTACAAAAATAGCAAGCTAATTCGACTCTATTTCACTTGAGTGCTCTAGAGCTTGGTGTCTTCATTTCTTGCTTCACGTGTCATCACAAACCCTTAGTCCACACGTTTTGCTTGAGTTTGTGCTTGAACATATAGTAAAACTTGATTTAAACTTGTTGGAATTGCATTAGTTCGACAAGAACTTGGTAAGCAAGCTTGAGTGGAAAAAGGCATTGAGTGGCAAGAACTCCGGGAGGGTAAAAGCCTATAAGCGAGTACAAACACTTGAGTGACCAAAAATTGAGTGAATTTGTGAGGTTGTTTTCTGTTTTACTAACTTTTTGTGCAGTGTTAAAAATGTCACAAGAACAAACTAGTGGACTTAATATGGATAATCCTTTTTACCAACAAGCACTTGTTCAACATTTGGAAAGAATTGGTAGACAATTGAGCAACCTAGAATTGAAAGAATTGAGCGAGAATAGTGGGAATGGTAGACAAAACACAAATGAGGGCAGAATAGGGCTAGGGGATCTAGAGTGAACAATGCACCACCTATAGATGATTGGGGATGAAAATGATGATGATTACGATGAAGAGGATGACCGCACATGATGACCACCATAGGCCAGAGGGATGAGAGGTAATAGGGGTGGAAGAGGTGGAGCGAAACTTGAGAAGAGGTAATATGGAGGAAGCAAGAGGGAGGGAGAGTGGATGGTAACATTAGTGGGATCAAAATGAAAATTCGCCATTCCAAGGCAAAGCCAATCCGGATGCATATTTGGTGTGGGAGAGGAAGGTGGATCTCATTTTTATTGTCACAATTATAGTGAGGAAAAGAAGGTGAAGCTTGCAGTAGTTGAGTTTCTGATTATGCCATAGTTTGGTGGGATCAATTGCTCACTAAAGAAGGAGAAATGGGATGAGGGTGTTGAAACTTGGGATGAGATGAAGCAAATCATGAGGGACAGATTTGTACCTCAACATTACTATAGGGAGTTGCACCAAAGGTTGCAAAGTGGTGCAAGGAAACAAAAGTGTGGAAGAATATTTCAAGGAGATGGAGATGGCTATGATAAGAGCCAATGTAGAGGAGGATAGGGAAGCCACTATGGCTAGGTTCCTAAAGGGTGAATCTTGATATTGCCAACATAGTGGAGCTACAACACTATGTAGAGCTTGATGACATGTTAAATATGGCAATCAAGATAGAAAAACAACTAAAGAAGAAGAAAGCATTCAAAATGGGTGTAGGTATGAATTTGGGAAACAATGCTCCATGGAAACCGAATTGGAAGAAGGGTGAAACTAGTGATTCCAAGGTTGTTTCTAAGGAAAAGAAAGAGGAGATTAGGGGTGGAGAAAAGCCTAGTGTGGTGAGAAAGGCAATGGACAGAATACCTCCGTGGGAGAACTAGGGATATCAAATGTTTTAGGTGCCTAGGAAGGGACATTATGCATCTCAATGTCCTAACAAGAGGGTGATGGTGATGAGGCCGAATGGAGAGATCGAATCGGAAGATGATGATGTTGATGATGATGATGCTAGTGAGAGTATGCCTCCTTTGGAGGAAGCTAGTGATGTAGAGCATGCGTGGGAGGAAATATTGTGGTTAGGCGTGCACTAAGTGCACAAGCAAAGGAAGAAGAGGGAGATGCGCAAAGGAAAATATTTTCCACACTAGATGCTTGGTGAATGGTAAAACTTGTAGCATGATTGTAGATAGTGGTAGTTGTGTGAATGTTGCCACACTCATGGTTGCGAAGCTTGGCATGCGCACCATCAAGCATCCTAGACCATACAAGTTGCAATGGCTGAATGACTGGGGAAATTAAGGTGAACAAGCAAGTGATGTTGGCTTTTTCTATTGGAAGGTATAAGGATGAGGTGTTGTGTGATGTGGTGCCAATGCATGCTGGACATATTTTGCTAGGAGACCATGGCAATATGATAGGAAGGTAGTGCATGATGGATTTAGGAATAGGTACTCCTTTGATCATGATGGACGAAGGGTTACTTTAGCGACATTATCACTCGCACAAGCTTTTGAAGATCAATTAAGGATAAAGCAGTCAATGAATGAGCAACAACAAAGAGAGGCCGAGCTAAGAGTGCAAAAAGAAAGAAAGAAAAGAAAGAGAGGAAAAAGTAAGAGGAAAAATGAGGAAGAGAAAGAGAAGAGAGAAAATTCCAAAAGAGTGAAACCAAAGGAAAGGGCTCGGGGCAAAAGGAGAGTTGTGAGAAGAGTGGAGAGAATAAAGTCGGTTTGCTAACAAAAGCCAAGGATGTGAGGCATATTTTTCTAGTATGCCAATGGCTTTGCTAATTTGTAAGGAGCTTACACCAATGTTTCTAACCCGACCAATCCATTCCTAGTTGTGCTTTGCCCTTATTGCAGAGTTTGAGGATGTCTTCCTGAAGAAATACCTAATGGGCTACCACCAATTAGAGGCATAGAGCACCAAATAGATTTTGTGGAGTGTAATCCCAAATAGGCCAGCCTATAGAACCAATCCGGAAGAGGCTAAGGAACTTCAAAGACAAGTGGAGGAGCTTCTAGCAAAAGGCCATGTTAGGAGAGCATGAGCCCATGTGCGTGCAGTTCTTTTGGTGCCTAAGAAAGATGGGAGCATGCGCATGTGTGTGGATTGTAGAGCCATCAACAAAATCACTGTAAAGTATAGACATCCCATACCTAGACTTGATGATATGCTTGATGAGTTGCATGGTGCATGCATATTTTCTAAAATTGACTTAAGAGTGGTTATCACCAAATTCACATGAAATTAGGAGATGAATGGAAAACTGCCTTTAAGACTCAATATGGACTATATGAATGGTTAGTCATGCCATTTGGCTTGACCAATGCAACTAGTACATTTATGAGGCTTATGAACCATGTGTTGCGTGCTTTCTAGGAAAATTTGTTGTAGTGTATTTTGATGATATCCTAGTATATAGCCAAAATATGCATGATCATTTCTTTGCACTTAAGACAAGTCTTTTAGGTGTTGAGAAAAGAGCACTTGTATGCCAATTTTAAGAAATGCACTTTCTATATGGACAAAGTTATTTTCTTAGGATTTGTGGTGAGTGGCAAGGGAATTGAGGTTGATGAGGACAAGGTAAGAGCCATTAGAGAGTGGCCTACACCTAAGTCCATGAGTGATGTGAGGAGCTTCCATGGGTTGGCTAGTTTTTATAGAGATTTGTAAAGGACTTGATTACCATAGCCTCACCCTTGAATGAAGTTGTAAAAAAATGTGGGATTCAAGTGGGGAAGAACAAGAGCATGCATTTAATTCACTTAAGGAGAAATTGTGTTCTGCACCTTTACTTACTTTACTGATTTTTCTAAAACTTTTGAGATTGAATGTGATGCCTCTGGAGTGGGTATTGGAGCTATTTTGAGCGGGAAAGGAGACCGATTGCCTACTTGGTGAGAAGCTAAGTGGGGCTACATTGAACTACTCCACTTATGATAAAGAGTTGTATGCTCAGTGCGTGCACTTGAGACTTGGCAACACTACTTGTGGCGAAGGAGTTTGTCATTCATAGTGACCATGAGTCACTCAAGTACTTAAAGGCGAACAAGCTCAACAAGCGCCATGCCAAGTGGAGTGAATTCATTGAAGGTTTCCCATATGTGATTCAATACAAGCAAGGCAAAGAGAATGTGGTGGTGATGCACTTTCAAGGAGGTACACTTTACTTTCCATGCTTGCGCTAGACTTTTAGGCTTGAACATGTGAAAGAAATGTATGCTAATGATGATGACTTTGGGAAAGTGTTTGCCTTTTGTGAACATGCTGCATATGATAAATTCTATAGGCATAATGGTTTCTTGTTTAGGAAAATAAATTATGTGTGCCTAAATGCTCAATTAGAGAGTTGCTTGTTAAAGAATCACATCTTTGGTGGT
The DNA here is from genome assembly GCF_030052815.1 of Hevea brasiliensis. Lineage (NCBI taxonomy): Eukaryota > Viridiplantae > Streptophyta > Magnoliopsida > Malpighiales > Euphorbiaceae > Hevea > Hevea brasiliensis. The sequence continues at coordinate 87,693,002 of NC_079504.1, read as the reverse complement.
TTAATGGGACATTTTGGGGTTGCAAAGACCTTAGAAATTTTAAAGGAACATTTTTATTGGCCACACATGAAGAGGGATTTAGAGAGAGTGTGTGCTAGATGTGTGGCTTGCATGAAGGCAAAGTCCAAAGTAAGGCCGCATGGTCTATACATGCCATTGAGTGTTCCTAGTGAACCTTGGGTAGATTTATCCATGGATTTCATTTTGGGTTTACCTAGGACAAAGAAAGGCCATGATAGTATTTTTGTTGTTGTTGATCATTTTTCCAAGATGGCTCATTTCATACCATGTCACAAGGACGATGCATCTTACATTGCTTCTTTGTTCTTTAGGAGATAGTTAGATTGCATGGCATTCCTAGAACAATTGTTAGTGATAGGGATGTGAAATTTCTAAGCCATTTTTGGAAAGTCTTGTGGGAAAATTAGGAACAAAACTTTGTTTCTCCACCACTTGCCATCCACAAACGGATGGGCAAGCGAAGTTGTCAATAGGACCGTGGGCACTCTTCTAAGTGCAATGATTAAACAAAACTTGAAAGCTTGGGAGGAGTGCATACCATTCATAGAATTTGCATACAACAGGTCTATGCATTCATCTACTGGTTATTCACCCTTTGAACTTGTATATGGTTTTAATCCACTAACTCCTTTAGATTTGTTGCCTTTGCCTACTAATGAGCTTGCTAGTTTAGATGGCCAAAGGAAAAATGAAATGGTGAAACAAATGCATCAAAAAACAAAGCAATACATGGAGAAAGTGAATGAGAGGAGGGCAGCCCAAGCTACCAAGGGGAGAAAGAAGATGGTGTTCCAAACTGGTGATCTTATATGGGTTCATTTGAGAAAGGAGAGGTTTCCTACACAAAGGAAATCAAAACTTCAGCCTAGGAGTGATGGACCTTTTGAAGTGCTAGAGAGAATTAATGACAATGCATACAAGATAAACCTTCCAGGTGAGTATGGTGTAAGTGCTACATTTAATGTGACTGATCTTGCTCCTTTCTATGCAGATGATGACAATTCGAGGACGAATTCTTTCGAAGAGGAGAGGATGATGAGGAACAGTTACACCAATTGCACATCAAGGGCCAATAACTAGAGCAATGGCTAAGAAGCTTCAAGGCTTGGTGCATAAGCACATCACCAAGTCCAACCTCTTACAAGTATTCGGTTGGGACATGGAAGAGAGAAGCCAACCTTGCTGTACATTTCTTTGCATATTTGAGGAGCCAAGAGACCAAGTGGCATCCGTCCAAGTTGGCATACATGTGGCGACCACGTCGGCAAGTCCATCCTAGTTGGCATCCAATGTGGCGTCCAAGTGGAGTGCCTAGGTGGCGACACAATTGGCACCCATCTCCACCTACCTTTTGAGGATGCTTTTGTCCATTTTGCAAAGATTGGAAGCCATAACTTTGTCCAAGAGCTCCACCATGCTTCAACCTTTTATAGGAAAAGCAAAGTTACTACTTTCTTCAAGACAAAACATCTCTTTTGATTGTCTTTCAATTGTAGCTGCCAAATCTGACCTTCCTATTAATGTTTGAACTTTGTATCTATTTTTAGGAGAGATTGGTCTATTAACCAAGACTTGCACATGTCCCATGGTTGTTGAAATGTCTTGACAACACCAACCCATATTTCTGCCTTCTTTTGTTTCATTTTGGTATCAGAATTCATATGGTAAATTTTTGAGCAAAATTGCTGAAGCTTGCTTCAAAGTTCTTCTTAGAACTCTCTCTATTTTTCTTAGCAAATTCTTGCCTTGATTTGTTAAGTTTTATTATATGTTCAAGGTTGTTCATCAGCATAGGTGAATTGGTCTTGTTCTTGGCTGTCTTTCTTGGGAATTATATTTTCAGTTCTCCATCTTCAAGGTGAAGGGTTGAAGGTTCAAGGGAGTTTCTTGGCTTCTTTTGAAGACGGTCCTTTGGTCTTTCTTCTTAGTTGAATCAGTTACTAAGGGTAGAAACCGTATCACTCCCTCATTTATTTCGATTAGTGGGGTGAGTGTGCCTTGTCGTGATGTACAAATGGCATGTTCAGAAAAGTTTGTGTCATGACCTAAATTGTGTTATGGATTGGCAACACTGTGTTATTCAATTGTTTGATCAAATTTGTGTTATATGAGCTTTGAAAAATTGTGAATTGTTTGGATTGTAAATTGTCAACAAAAGTTTTACATACCGCATTTTAAATTGTTATTGTGCACCACTGAGTAAATTTACTCAGCGATAGCTTTTTTATTGCTGTCGCAGGTAGATAGACGGATAGAGCAGCAGAGTAGGCTGCTTGTACCACATTTTAAGATTTTATCGGGTATATCGAGTATACCATATTGTGTAGTTTTTGTTGTAATGTATGTGCACTATATGTATATATTGTACTTAGTCTTGAGCAGTTGTAAACTAAAATTGTAAATTATTTTGGCTTATAAAAATATTGTGAAATGCTTCTTTTATCTCGTTTTTTGGAAACACACTGGAAAATTGATTGTTGAATTGTGTTGACAATTGTTGAGGAAATTATTCTGTTGAACTGTTATTGGAGTTTGAGATTGAGAAAAATATTGAAAGTGCTTTTTACAGGTTTTTGAAGAACTATTTTATTCAAAATATAGATGACACTTTGCCAAAATTTTTACAGAAATTATTAATACTTCAAATGTGTTATCTGGTTTCACTTCAGTAAAAATTTTTTTAACACCTATAAATAGTGCTCACCACTGTAAAAAGAAGTAAGAAAAGGTTTAAAATCCCTTGTAGTGTATTTAATGGATTATCAGCAGACGAAGTTGATAATTCATTAGGTATACTATGGGATCATGTTATGCCTTACGGAGGGGTAGGGTGTGACACTAAATGGAGTGATTCAAAAAAGGAAATGTAACTAGACACAATAAGAAACAACTTTCATGTTGACAACCTTGCCAAATTCCCACTGTAAAAATAACTAATGGAACAGTAAATATAAGGCTTGAAATCTAAAAATTTTAAACAACTAACATTAAGCTTAGAAATGGTATTGGCAACCAATACCAACAATTTTAAAATACAAAATATGGTATGTTGGGAGTATTAAAACTAATGTACCTATTGTCTATGCAAAAGTCAACATTTTTGTTGACTAATGAAATGAATAGTAACACCTAAACTTAAATTTCAAGAATTGTACAATTTAAGAATGTAACATGCCCTAGTACACCTAGCAAGATTGGTTTGGATAGGTTGGTATGCCAATAGGGTTTTGTTAGCAGTACTGCATATGGCTTCATGCCATTCTATGTTTTATGGCTTCACATGCCATTCTGTGATAAAATAGCCTTTGGCTATGTTGATTGAGTTTTATACTTGGGTTTTATCCCTGATAATTATTACAGCTTATTAGCTGTTCTATTGCACACCGGGAGACACAATGTGACCGATGGTGTGATGGTCCGATATACTTAGTACCCAGTGTTAGTTTACCCGTTTATCCAGTCCAGTCGACTAGTATGGGTTACTCAGGCAATGATAATGAATCTTACCAAATTTTAATCGAATAATACTGCAATAAATGCAAGATATTAAGTCTACCAAAGATGTAAACATACATTCTGCATATTCACTTTATTTTAGTTATTTTATTTTATATTGTCACCACTAAGCAGAATTGCTTAGCGTGTCACTTTTGCCACGCGCAGGTACTGGAGACATAGCTGGGGAGTCCAACAGACCTCATATCGGGTGAACTTTCAGATCTGCACACAAAGTCTAGAGTCACCTCACATTTGCAGTGCATTGGTCGGACATTAGGCTACTTTTGGTCTTTTGTATTTTGTAAACTTTTGTAATATATATTATAAACTCATGTAATTATGCTTTTGATGTAATTATTTATGAACCATGTTCATGAAGGAACGAAAGCGTGAAAAACACAAGTTTATGTTATTGAATTCAAAAATTTTCACCTAGGGTCACATGCATCATGCAAGATTTATTTTTATCTATTTGATTTCAATGATAAACAACATATTAAAACTCTTTTAATATGTTTTTGGATCTGTATTTGCCATTTAAGATTTTAAAATTAATCAGATTAATTTTAGAACCCTAGATTAAATCAAGAACAAACACACTAACATCTTGATGCACTGTAGTGTATTTGCGCCTTTGAGATGCGTATTCAGGACACCAGATGTTGTCTCTCTAGCTTGTCCACACCAAGAACACCTATGGCAGCCCTTGAACAGCTTCTAAAGCTTTTTCTATTATTTAGAAAATCAAGTTTTGCCTTTTAAGAGATTAAAGATGTAAACAGGACACTAGAAATGATTTCTAGTATTTTTAATTCAAGAGATTGATTGCTAATCTCTTTGAATTGATAAGAGATGAAGAAGAAGAGATGGAGAGCCTCAAAATGGCGTGACAAAGGAGGAGTGGCTGCTGGTTGTCTTATTTTTAATTCATAACAACACTTATATAGCCAGGTCAACACATTAAACCCTTGCCACATGTCACCCTCTGATTGGTTCTAGGTTTAATTGACCCAATCACATTGTGCCAAGTGTCAAACCTATATTTAATCTTAATTTTAATCATCTTACATGATTAAAAGACATTTGGCAAGCTTATGTGTAATGCCATGTGTCACCATCTCATGGTGCCACATGTCACACCGTGAAATAACCAAAATGCCCCTGTGTCTTAATTTTGAGTTCTTAACCCAAAATAATTGTTTTTCTTCTTCTAATCAATTTATATCAAATATAAATTAATTAATTAATCTCTATTAATTAATTTCTCATTAATTAAATTCATATTTAAACACTTTAAATATAAATTTAACTTATACTATACATCCAATAATCTAAATTTGGTTTCAAGTAAAGCTAGGGACTTTGCAATCTAATTGCAAACCAAACCTATTTAATTAATCAATTAAACTCTTTAATTAATTAATTAAATCATATTTAATTAGGTGATAACTTGTGTATGTGTGTGACTTACTAGGCTCATTACTAATTGGCAATGAGATATGATATCAACTCTTAATATCATCAGAACTTTTTCTTACCATAAATGATTTCCCTAAATCATTTTATGCACTTCATAGACCATGGTTAACACCTAGCATAGCATGCCATGGCCACCCAATTAGTGATAAGGTTTACCTTAAATGAACCTATAATCATATGTTACCATGCATTGGAATCTCTCTGTTACAAAATCCCAACTCAAGCTGGAGTCATGGTTTATGTCAAACTCCATTTGCTATGAATATTATGTTCTCTTTTAATTCCATTTCTTGATTAAAAAGATTTTCTCATCAGAAACTCTTTTCTGAATAAATCTATCTATCCTGGCCAGGAACTTGAAACATCAAGAACAATTAAATGAACATAGGATTTTATCGCTATTTATTTAGAAGAACAGATTCCATCTTGATCAACACCTACCTCCATATATAACTAGTAGGAGCCAACACATGCCCATATACCCATACATAGTACAAGTATGAAAGCAGTATCAAACTCAAACTACCTATATACAAGATAACTGTGCTATCTCAGGTTTAAAGAATATATGCACTGATATGATTTATGACAAAACATTGACAAGAGTAAACTCCATGTGCTTGTCATAAGTGTCAATGGTTCGGCCTACTTATCATTTATAAGTGCCTATCATGTTTGCTATATGGCATGAGACTCACCATTCCATCTTATTTATATCTCATATAAATAACTTGGTAACAAACATGAATACAATCTTTCTGGATAAGTCATATCCTTATTATGAAGTATTCTCGATTGTGAACCTATTTATGATACTTTGTATTAGAAATACTGTCACTCATATTCTTAACAACTTAAGAATAGAATTTCTAACAAAATATCAATGGACCTTTTCTATTATACATAAATATATTATGTAAACGGAAAAGTGAAAATGCCTTTTATTAATAAAAATATGTACAAGATACATACTAAATGATATGCTCTAGGGCATACTACTAACAGTTTAGTAATAAATTTGAGTATTTCTTATTGAATTGAGTATGATATGAAATGAATTGAAATTTGAGATATTGAAGTCATTTGAGAAATTGTTGAAAAGATGTTGGCGGTTGACTGAGATTGATAATATGATTATATTGGAAGTGTTTTTAACAGATTCAGAAGAACTATTTTTCCAATTTACAGCCGGCACTCTGCCGGATTTTCTATAAAATTTGTGAAAAATTCAGATTAATAAAAAATTGTAAATAAATGAATTAAAAAGGGTAAATTGTAATGGAAATATGAATTGATGCTCTGACACACTGTGTGGCATATCTTACTCGTTTACACTGTAGACGGATAAGGGGTGTCACATTTAGTGGTGTTAGAGCATCGGTTTAGGCGTTTCTGGGCCTAGATAGAGTGCATACCATTGCATTGCATTTTTAAGTGTTGAGGTGACATTGATGCAGATTTATTTGTTTTTTTATTTTGATCAGGGTATGGATCCTGCTTCCCAAAGAGCAGTTGATGAAAAGGTAGAGAGTCGTGCTCCACCGATAGCTGAATCTGGGGGCAGGGGAGAATCTGCTCCAGCAGCTGAGGCACCTGCCCAACCTCAGTTTGCATTATTTTAGTTAATGATCGAGTTTTATCGGTAAATGATGGGGGCAATTCCACCACTACAACCACATCCACAACCTCCACCAGTACCACAGAAGTCCCATCTGGAGAAACTGTGAAAACATGGGGCTGTGGATTTCTTTAGGAAGAAGGAGGATGACCCTATGATAGCTGAAAACTGGCTAGATAGAACAATCAGAGTGTTGAAACAGCTTCATTGCAACCCTGAGCAGAACCTGGAGGGTGCTGTTTCCCTACTTCAAGACGATGCATACCAGTGGTGGGACACAGTAACCAGTGAGGTGCAACAGGATCAAATCACCTAGGATTACTTCCTTACAGAGTTCAGGAAGAAGTATGTCAGTAAAGTATATTTAGAAGAGAGAAGAAGAGAATTTATTAGTCTGAGATAGAGGCAACTATCAGTGGTAGAGTATGAGCGAGAATTCATCAGACTGAGCCGGTATAGGAGGGAGATAGTCCCTACAAAGGCAGAGAGGTGCAGAAGGTTCAAAAAAGGGCTCAATGACAATATCAAAGTCATGATAACAGCATTGGAGATCACAGATTTTGCCAAATTAGTAGATGCTGCATCGAAAGTAGAAAGGGTCCGAATAAATGAGCAAAATAGAAGGGAAAGACAGCAGAAGAGGGGTCCAGGTCAGCCCAGTTCATTCTATGCTCCTAGTAAGAAGAGTAAGGGTCCTCCTACTCAGGGTTCAGGATAACCACAAGGTCAAGGTTAGTCCCAAGGGTCCAGACCACAGTTTACACCTAGGAGAGGCTAGTCCACACCATTAGTGGGTAGCTCTCCAAGGATGGTGTTCAGGGGACCAGGCCCAGCATCTTCTGCCTGTCCGTACTGCCAGAAGTGGCATTAGGGGGACTGTTGGCGAGTGACTGGTGCATGCTTACGGTGTGAATCTACAGAACATCAGATAAAAAATTGTTCGAAGAGGACTACTACAGCTGCTCCAATACAAGCAGACAGACCTGCTCCTGCACCACAAATGGGTACGAAGCTCGGTAAATCTAAGGCAGCTGGTCCATCACTGAGGCTTGCATCTGAGTTAGCTAAGAGGCCAGAGGCCAGAGTACCTGCCAGAGCCTATGCCATCAGAGCTCAAGAGGAGTAAGATGCCCCGGACGTCATCAGGGGTACGTTCTCCCTCTACAACACATCTGTGCACGCATTGGTGGATCTAGGATCCACTCATTCATACATCTGCATCAAACTACCCATAGAGAGGGGAGTTTCAGTAGAGGAGAGTGATCAAGACATTCTGGTCACAAATCCACTAGGCCACAGTGTGGTAGTGAATAAGGTGTATAAAGGTTGCTCGTTGAGGATTCAAGGGTATGAATTCTCGGCAGACCTAATTGAATTGCCCTTCCACGAGTTTGACGTGATTTTGGGAATGGACTGGTTGTCATGTCATCAGGCAATAGTTGATTGCAAATTAAAGAAGATTTATCTGAAAACTTCTGAGGGTAATGAGATTACTGTTGTGGGTGAAAGGACAGATTTCTTGTCCAATGTTATCTCAGCCACAGTTGCAAGAAGACTGATGAGAAAACACTGTGAAGCTTACCTAGCACACGTGGTTGATACTAGGCAGGCTAAGCCGAATCTATGTGATATACCCACAATAAGAGACTTCCCAGATGTATTTCCTGAAGAATTGCCTGGTTTACCACCAGAAAGGGAAGTCGAATTTGCTATTGAAGTAATGCCGGGTACAGCACTAATTTTTATTGCCCCTTATAGGATGGCACCCACTGAATTGAGGGAGTTGAAAATTTAGTTGCAGGAGTTACTCGATAAGGGGTTCATACGCCCCAGTGTGTCACCATGGGGAGCTCCTGAAGGAACGAAAGTGTGAAAAACACAAGTTTATACCATTGAATTCAAAATTTTCACCTAGGGTCACATGCATCATGCAAGATTTATTTTTATCTATTTAATTTCAATGATAAACAACATATTAAAACTCTTTTAATATGTTTTTGGATCTGTATTTTCCATTTAAGATTTTAAAATTAATTAGATTAATTTTAGAACCCTAGATTAAATCAAGAACGATTACACTAACCTCTTGATGCACTGCAACGTGTCTGCGCCTTTGAGATTTGTCTTCAGAACACCAGATGTTGTCCCTCTAGCTTGTCCACACCAAGAAGACCTATGGCAACCCTTGAATAGCTTCTAAAGCTTTTTCTATTAATTAGAAATTCAAGTTCTGCCTTTTAAGAGATTAGAGATGTAAACAGGACACTAGAAACAATTTCTAGTGTTCTTAATTCAAGAGATTGATGACTAATCTCTTTGAATTGATGAGAGATGAAGAAGAATAGATGTAAAGCCTCAAAGTGGCATGACAAAGGAGAGGAGTGGCTGCTAGTTATTTTTTCTTTCCATAAATACACTTAAATATCTAGGTTAACACATTAAACCCTTGCCACATGTCACCCTTTGATTAGCTCTAGGTTTAAGTGACCCAATCACATTGTGCCAAGTGTCAAACCTATATTTAATCTTGATTTTAATCATCTTACATAATTAAAAAACATTTGGCAAGCTTATGTGTAATCCCATGTGTCACCATCTCATGGTGCCACGTGTCACACTGTGAAATGACCAAAATGCCCCTGTGTCTTAATTTTGAGTTCTTAACCCAAAATAATTATTTTTCTTCTTCTAATTAATTTATATCAAATATAAATTAATTAATTAATCTCTATTAATTAATTTCTCATTAATTAAATTCATATTTAAACACTTTAAATATAAATTTAATTTATACTACACATCCAATAATCTAGATTTGGTTTCAAGTCATGCTAGGGACTTTGCAATTTAATTGCAAACCAAACCTATTTAATTAATCAATTAAACTCTTTAATTAATTAATTAAATCATATTTAAATAGGTGATAACTTGTGTATGTGTGTGACTTACTAGGCTAATCACTAATTGGCAATGAGACATGATATCAACTCTTAATATCATCAAAACTCTTTCTTACCATAAATGATTTCTCTAAATCATTTTATGAACCTCATAGACCATGGTTAACACCTAGCATAGCATGCCATGGCCACCCAATTAGTAATAAGGTTTACCTTAAATGAACCTATAATCATATGTTACCATGCACTAGAATCTCTCTATTACAAAATCCCAACTCAAGCTGGAGTCATGGTTTATGTCAAACTCCATTTGCTATGAATATTATGTTCTCTTTTAATTCCAGTTCTTGATTAAAAGATTTTTTCATCGAAACTCTTTCTCAATAAATCTATCCTGTCTGCCAGGAACTTGAAACATTAAGAACAATTAAATGAACATAGGATTTTATCTCTATTTACTTAGAGGAATAGATTCCATCTTGATCAACACCTACCTCCATATATAACTAGTAGGAGCCAACACATGCCCATATACCCATACATAGTACAAGTATGAAAGCAGTATCAAACTCAAACTACCTATATACAAGATAACTGTGCTATCTCAGGTCTAAAGATTATATGCACTGATGTGATTTATGGCATAACATTGACAAGAGTAAACTCCATGTGCTTGTCATAAGTGTCACTGGTTCGGCCAACTTATCATTTATAAGTGCCTATCATATTTCTTATATGGCATGAGACTCACCATTCCATCTTATTTATATCTCATATAAATAACTTGGGAACAAACATGAATACAATCTTTCTGGATAAGTCATGTCCTTATTATGAAGTATCCTCGATTGTGAACCTATTTATGATACTTTGTGCTAGAAATATTGTCACTCATATTCTTAACAACTTAAGAATAATATTTCTAACAAAATATCAATGGACCTTTTCTATTACACATAAATATATTATGTAAACGGAAAAGTGGAAATGCCTTTTATTAATAAAATTATGTACAAGATACATACTAAATGATATGCTCTAGGGCATACTACTAACAATCTCCCACTAGCACTAGAGCCATTCATTACAATATCTTAGACCTATCTTCTCAAGATGTCGGTCTAACTGAGTCTGTGACATAGGTTTAGTGAATGGATCAGCTGGATTTTCAGCTGATGCTATTTTCTGCATGGCTACATCGCTTCGCCCAACTATTTCTCTGATAATGTGGTAGCACCTTTCTGTGTGTTTGGATTTCTGGTGAGACCTTGGTTCCTTAGCCTGTATGACTGCTCCATTATTGTCACAGTGTAGTGGAACTGCTGACTCAATGGAAGGAACTACTGTAAGTTCTGTCACGAACTTCTTTATCCAAACAGCTTCCTTTGCAGCATCTGATGCAGCAATATACTCAGCCTCTGTAGTGGAATCTGCAGTAGTCAACAGTATGTCATCCACATATAAGACAAGGAAAGTGATAGCACTATCACTAACCTTCTTATATACACATGGCTCATCCTCATTTTTGATAAAACCAAAGGATTTAATGGCTTCATCAAAACGGATGTTCCAACTCCTCGAAGCTTGTTTCAACCCATAAATGGATCGCTTTAGCTTGCATACCTTGGAATCATCTTGGGATTCAAAACCCTTAGGTTGTTCCATGAAAATGTTTCCTTCAATGTATCCATTGAGAAGCTGTTTTGACATCCATCTGCCAAATCTCATAATTATAGTATGCAGCTATTGCTAATAAAATCCTAATTGATTTAAGTATGGCAACAGGCGAAAATGTCTCCTCATAGTCGATTCCTTGCCTTTGGCGAAACCCTTTCGCTACTAGCCTTGCCTTATAGGTCTCTACCTTTCCATCAGAACCAATTTTCTTCTTGAAAACCCATTTGTTCGCTATAGGTACAATACCTTCAGGTGGGTCAATAAGATCCCAAACTTGATTCTTATACTTGGAATCAATCTCGGATTTCATAGCATCAATCCATTTTGAAGAGTCTATATCTGATATAGCTTCTTCATAAGTAAGTGGATCATCTCCATGATCTACTTCTTCATGAGTAGACAACTCTTGTTCTTCTTCATGAAGAAAACCATATCTCACTGGTGGGTGAGATACCCTGGTTGTTCTATGAGGAACAGCTATAGATGTTTCATCAACGGGTAGAAGTTGACTAGATGGATCTATATCCATCTGATCTGTTGGTTGGTCAGAATTCTCCAATTCTAACTCTATTTGTCTTCCTTTGCCTCCTTCTTGAACAAACTGTTGTTCAAGAAATGTGGCATCTCTACTTATCACAACCTTTTGTGAAGTAGGCAAATAAAAATAATATCCAAAACTATTTTTTGGATATCCAAGAAATCGACCTTTTTCTGATCTGGTCTCCAATTTATCAGTGTTCAGCTTTTTAATATAAGCTGGACAACCCCAAATCTTAACATGATTAAGACTTGGTTTTCTTCCATGCCATATCTCATAAGGTGTGGAAGAAACTGATTTTGATGGAATCCTATTTAGAATATACAAAGCTGATTCTAATGCAAATCCCCAAAAGAAGATTGGCATATCAGTATAGCTTATCATACTACGTACCATATCTAATAGGGTACGATTTCTCCTTTCAGATACACCATTCAGTTGTGGCGTTCCTGGAGGAGTCAGCTGAGAAACAATGCCATGCTCTCTCAAGTATTCATCAAATTCAGTACTCAAATATTCACCTCCACGATCTGATCGAAGAGCTTTAATACTCTTTCCTATTTGATTTTCTACTTCAGATTTAAATTCTTTGAACTTTTCAAAAGATTCATGTTTGTATTTCATCAAATAAAAATACCCAAACCTTGATTTATCATCAGTAAAGGTAATAAAATAATGAAAACCCCCTCTAGCCATTTCTTTAAATGGACCACATACATCACTATGTATTAGCTCTAAAATATTTTTAGCTCTTAGCCCTTGTCCAACAAAGGGTGATCTAGTCATTTTGCCCTGAAGGCAAGATTCACAAGTTGGAGTAGGCTCAGAGCCCAATGAGGATAGAATCCCCATTTTCTCGGTTTGCAATCCTATCTTCTGCAACATGACATAACCTTAAGTGCCAAATATATTTTGAACTTGAGTTGGTTTTCACCATGGCATTGCATTCTTTTAGATCACTTGTATTCAATTTGTGTTTGTCATTATTATCCAAATAATAAAGACCATCATTCATATAACCCGAACCAACATATTTATTTCCAAAATAAATATTGCAAACATCATCTGTGAACTGAAATTCATAGCCATTTCTAGTCAAACTAGATATAGAAATGATGTTCTTAAAAGCATCAGGTACATATAAAATATTATCCAAACACAAAACATGTCCAAACATGTAAAAAGATTTAGATCCTATGGCTCAAGCTTCAACAGTTGAACCATTGCCAATCCGGACTCTAATATCTTGAGAACGCATAAGTCGCTTGTTTGCTAGTTCCTGCATATCATTAGAAATGTGAGAACTGGCACCAGTATCTAAAACCCAAGCAGTAGATGAACTATGAGTATCATCAGAATCTAAATAACAAGATATGGACATACCTTACGAAGATGTATCCTTCTTTTCCTTCAGAGAAGCAAGATACTCTGGGTAGTTCCTTTTCTAGTGCCCATCCTTTTGGCAGTGCAAACACTTTCCTTTGCCTCCATCAGCTTTAGTCTTCCTTTTTTGTTTAGCTATTTTCTTGGAAGGACCAGGAATCTGAGGTTTCTTTTTCTTATTGCCCTTCTTCTTGTTGGACTTTCCAGCAGAAGAAGATGCAACCAAAGCTACCTCTTTTCCTTTATTGCTTGGCATATTCTTTTGGGCAATAACCAACATGTTGAGTAAACCAGCTAAGGTGCATTCCTGTTTAGTCATATGGAAATTTGTCATAAAATTCCCAAAAGACTCAGGAAGGGACTGAATGATCAAATCCGTTTGTAGTTGGAAATCCATGTTGAAGTCATGATGTTCCAACTGCTCAATCAGCCGAATCATCTTGTGGACATGATCCCCAACATTCTGTTCCTCAGACATCCTCATACGGAATAGTTATCTAGATATCTCACACCTAGCATTCCTGCTGTGCTCACCGTACAACTCTTGTAGGTGAAGGAGGATCTCACTCGCACTTTGCATGTTCTCTTGTTGCTTCTGTAACTCATTACTCATGGAAGCAAGCATGTAACACTTAGCTCTCACATCATGCTCCTTCCACTTGTCCAAAGTTTCATGTTCCTCTTGTGTGGCCTCTGGAGGTAAGGGACCAGGAACATTTGAATCTAGAACATATCCTATATGTTCAAGGTTCAGGAAAAGTTTCAAATTTCTTAGCCAATCAGACAGATTAGGTCCTGTCAACCTATTGTGATCAAGTATGCTTGCAAGGATGTTGGATGGTGGTGGTTGTTTTGTGCTCATTTTTATCAGAAAATTAACTGCAGAAAATAACCAGATTAATTAGTAAATGTATCATGTAATTAACCAAAATGATTATGGTCTTTTAATCAAATTGGTCCTCCCACTAACTTAGCGAATCCTACACTTCCAAAGTAGAAAACGGAAATCCTAGTTAGATGGATTTCTAGTGAGTGATTGAATTCTTATAATTCTATTGATGATCATCAGGTATATCCATTATTGGAATTATAATAAACTATAAGTGAGCAACTCCTTGCCCATCACATCTCATGTGAGGTTCAATCCTTTACCTGGCCCCTAATGCTCAAAATCTCAGGTACATCCATTATTGACTTATCTTGCATTAGTTAAGTTGATCCCATTGAGCCAGTAATTATGCAAATAATTTTAATGTCCTCAGGTACATCCAATGTTGGCCACTAAACCATTTACATATTTACAACATCTCATGCTTAACAATTATTCTTAAGAAAATCTCTTAAATTAATTGCATCTTATGCAACTATTTAAAATTTCTTAAAATAATTGCTCCAATGGAGGGCCTATGTTATAATTACTTTAATTATAGCATTTCCAACTTAATCATTTATTTGGAAGATTTCATGGTCATTCTAATTACTATTAAGGTCTCACTTTGCACATTATCCAATTAGCATGCATATATCATATAATAGCATACATTCCCATACATCTCATGCATTCATGGATAAGCAATAAATATGGTATGATCATGGACTTTCTAAGGGATTCAATTCTGAGCCACCAAGAATTGAATCAGGGCATTCCTAGGTGCATTTCATTCATTCATTCATTTTACAAGAGTTGCTGAAGGAGTACATAATCAACACTTGATCTTGAATTCCTCCCACTGGTCCCACCTCCTTGAACTTCTTGCAATGCAATATTACATGGTAATCCTTGGTATACCAAGGCAAATTTACAAGAACTTAAATAAATGAAATTACAACACAAAAATTATTACAAACTTAATAATACAAGCCCAAAATAAATTAATTAATTTACAATCCCAAAGAAACATAAAAGAAATAAATCCAATCACATTGGTCTTTTATAGTCCATGATTATCCATCATGCATATCACTATTTAACAATTAAATAAAACATACATACTTAAATTAAATTGAATATCTCATATTCAACTTAAAAATCCAGATTTGAATATGATTCAAATAAATTTAAAAATTCAGATTTGAATCTCATTCAAACAACTTTAAAAATTCAGATTTGAATCACATTCAAACATTTTTTAAAAAATCAGATTTGAATCACATTCAAACATTTTTAAAAAAATCAGATCTGAATTTTATTCAACCAATTTTAAAAAATCAGATTTAAATATGATTCAAGCAACTTTAAAAATTCAGATTTGAATCACATTCAAACAACTTTTAAAATTCAGATTTGAATCACATTCAAATAATTTTTAAAATTCTGATTTGAATCATAATTTAATTGTGTGATTAAAATTCTAATTAAACAATTTAATTAGACATAGGATGAGCTTTTAGATCATACAACAATTGTAAATTAAAAAGAAAACCTTGCGCCACCTTGAAGAAGCTTTGTTGCCGCCACCAATGGTGGCTTCACCATGTGTGCCGCCACACATCCATTGCAACCAGCAATGGATCAATCATCTTATGATCAAATCACACAATTAAATCATATAATCAACAATCTAAATGGCAAATATAGTGGCTCTGATACCAATTAAAGGAACAGAAGCGTGAAAAACATAAGTTTATACCATTGAATTCAAAATTTTCACCTAGGGTCACATGCATCATGTAAGGTTTATTTTTATCTATTTGATTTCAATGATAAACAACATACTAAAACTCTTTTAATATGTTGTTGGATCTGTATTTGTCATTTAAGATTTTAAAATTAATCAGATTAATTTTAGAACCCTAGATTAAATCAAGAACGATTACACTAACCTCTTGATGCCTTTGCCAGTATCTGCGCCTTTGAGATTCGTCTTTAGGACACCAGATGTTATCCCTCTAGCTTGTCCATACCAAGAACACCTATGGCAGCCCTTGAACAGCTTCTAAAGCTTTTTCTATTAATTAGAAATTCAAGTTCTACCTTTTAAGATATTAGAGATGTAAACAGGACACTAGAACCAATTTCTAGTGTTCTTAATTCAAGAGATTGATGGCTAATCTCTTTGAATTGATGAGAGATGAAGAAGAATAGATGAAAAGCCTCAAAGTGGTGTGACAAAGGAGAGGAGTGGCTGCTAGTTATTTTTTCCTTTCATAACCACACTTAAATAGCTGGGTTAACATATTAAACCCTTGCCACATGTCACCCTTTGATTAGCTCTAGGTTTAAGTGACCCAATCACATTGTGCCAAGTGTCAAACCTATATTTAATCTTGATTTTAATCATCTTACATGATTAAAAAACATTTTGCAAGCTTATGTGTAATCCCATGTGTCACCATCTCATGGTGCCACGTGTCACACTGTGAAATGACCAAAATGCCCCTGTGTCTTAATTTTGAGTTCTTAACCCAAAATAATTATTTTTCTTCTTCTAATTAATTTATATCAAATATAAATTAATTAATTAATCTCTAATAATTAATTTCTCATTAATTAAATTCATATTTAAACACTTTAAATATAAATTTAATTTATACTACACATCCAATAATCTAGATTTGGTTTCAAGTCATGCTAGGGACTTTGCAATTTAATTGCAAACCAAACCTATTTAATTAATCAATTAAACTCTTTAATTAATTAATGGAATCATATTTAAATAGGTGATAACTTGTGTATGTGTGTGACATACTAGGCTCATCACTAATTGGCAATGAGACATGGTATCAACTCTTAATATCATCAGAACTCTTTCTTACCATAAATGATTTCTCTAAATCATTTTATGAACCTCATAGACCATGGTTAACACCTAGCATAGCATGCCATGGCCACCCAATTAGTAATAAGGTTTACCTTAAATGAACCTATAATCATATGTTACCATGCACTAGAATCTCTCTGTTACAAAATCCCAACTCAAGCTGGAGTCATGGTTTATGTCAAACTCCATTTGCTATGAATATTATGTTCTCTTTTAATTCCAGTTCTTGATTAAAAAGATTTTTCTCATCAGAAACTCTTTTCTGAATAAATCTATCTGTCCTGGCCAGGAACTTGAAACATCAAGAACAATTAAATGAACATAGGATTTTATCTCTATTTACTGAGAGGAACAGATTCCATCTTAATCAACACCTACCTCCATATATAACTAGTAGGAGCCAACACATGCCCATATACCCATACGTAGTACAAGTATGAAAGCAGTATCAAACTCAAACTACCTATATACAAGATAACTGTGCTATCTCAGGTCTAAAGATTATATGCACTGATATGATTTATGACAAAACATTGACAAGAGTAAATTCCATGTGCTTGTCATAAGTGTCACTGGTTCGGCCTACTTATCATTTATAAGTGCCTATCATGTTTGTCATATGGCATGAGACTCACCATTCCATCTTATTTATATCTCATATAAATAACTTGGGAACAAACATGAATACTATCTTTCTGGATAAGTCATGTCCTTATTATGAAGTATCCTCAATTGTGAACCTATTTATGATACTTTGTGCTAGAAATATTGTCACTCATATTCTTAACAACTTAAGAATAATATTTCTAACAAAATATCAATGGACCTTTTCTATTACACATAAATATATTATGTAAACAGAAAAGTGGAAATGCCTTTTATTAATAAAAATATGTACAAGATGCATACTAAATGATATGCTCTAGGGCATACTACTAACAGCTCCAGTGCTGTTTGTGAAGAAGAATGATGGAACCTTGAGATTGTGTATTGATTACCGGCAGTTGAACAAAGTAACTGTGAAGAATAAATATCCATTGCCCAGAATTGATTATCTGTTTGATCAGTTAAAGGGAGCCTGTGACACCCCTTACCCGTTTACAGTGTAGCCGAGCAAGATATGCCACACATTATACCGGAACACCCTATTTTAATTCAATCATTTTTATTCTTCCTAATTTTTTTTTTCATAGTTATGGAGTACAATTTGTGAAATATAATTCATTTCAGTCATTTATTGAAATAATAAATTTATTTGAGGTTCCGCAAATTTTATAGAAAATCCGGCAGAGTACCGACTAAAAATAGAGAAAACAGTGCTTTGAAACCTGTGAAAAACACTTCCAATATTTTCAATCAATCCCAAACTCCATTTCATCAACAAAATCTCAATATGTTTTTCAACAACATTTCCATTTCTCAATCATTCTCTCATATGATAATCATGTAAAAGTCATAAATAAATATTCACTTTTTCATTAATAAACACAATTTTCACTATTTACATTAATACCAAAATACATTACATAAGTTTCAATTACATATGAGAAAATAAAAGTTAATTACAAAATACCGAAAATGAAACCTAGTGTCCTACCAATGCACTGACGTCGGTGAGGTGACACGGACACTATGTAGAGCTGTAGAAGGTCTCACCCAGTCTGTGGTCTACTGGGCTCTCAGTCGGTCTCTCCAGAACCTACGCGTGGCAAAAACAATGCGCTAAGCAATAATGCTTAGTGGTGCCAATAATAAAATAAAAAGAAATAATAGAAAATAAATATGCAGTGAATGTATTGATGTCTCATTTCAAACAAATTTTCGATGAGTATTTGTAGTCTTACTTATTTTGTACTTGTTATATTCATTATTTCATTAAATTTATCCACTTTCATTTTTGGTTGCCCAAGTAACCTATCTTTGACGCATCGGATGGATAAGCGTAAACCGCACCTTGGTATCAAGAACCTCGGGCCGTCACACCATCGGTCACATATGTGTCTCCCGGTGTGCAACAGAATAACTAATAAGCTGTAATAACATTAGGCACAAGGCCAAGTCTCAACACAATGTCAAAATGGCTAAAAGCCATAAAATCACAAAATGGCATAATGCCGTTTGCTGTACTGCTAACTAAACCCAATTGACATGCCAACCTATCCAAACTAATCTTGCTAGGTGTTCTAGGGCATGTTACACTTTTAAATTTTACAATTCTTGAAATTTAAGTTTAGGTGTTACTATTCATTTCATTAGTCAACTAAAATGTTGACTTTTGCATAGAAAATAGGTACATTGGTTCTAATACTCCCAACATACCACATTTTGCATTCTAAAATTATTGGTATTGGTTGCCAATACCATTTCTAAGCTTAGTGTTAGTTGTTCAAAATTTTCAGATTTCGAGCCTTGTGTTTACTATTCCATTGGTCATTTTTACGGTAGGGATTTGGCAAAATTATCTCCATGAAAGTTGTTCCCTATTTTGTCTAGTTACATTTCCTTTTTTGAATCACTCCATTTGGAGTTTTGTAGCTCAAGTTATGGCCTAAACACCATAACTGGCCGGATTGGACAGAATCTAAAATTCTGGGCAAAACTGGTTCTGCCAGATTTGGAAACCTAAGTTTGGTTGGCAATTTGACTAGGTTATGGTCAGAATTTGGATTTGTGTTCTTCATGAAAGTTTTAGGTCTATATCTTAGCTTTCTTCTGGTAAAATTTCAGGTAAATTGGACCTTTCTACACTGAGTTATGACCAAATGAATAAGCATTGTTCATTTGGTCATTTTGCCCAGGCAGAATGCAAGTCACCCAGATTAGGGCAATTTTTAGGTTAGTTTGGTTTTCTGAGCAGGGTTTCTTCACCAAAGTTGTGCCATTTTGTGTCTAGTTTCATGTCCAATTGGTCTTGCACCAATTGAACCTCTACAACTCCATTTATAGCTGCCCAAACCTGCTGGACTCATGCTCAGTCCTACAGGTCAGCCAAGGTAGCTCACCCATACACAAATGCCAAACCTCAACTCACTTCAATTCCTCATCATACATAGCCAAATGGTCACTAATTGACCATTTAAACTTTCATTTCACCAATACATGAACAAAATCCAAGTTTTGTGCCTCAAACCCTAACTCCAACAACTAAAATTTTTATACACATACAATCCATGAATTTCAACACCAAAATCATGTTCAATAGCAGCCATACACAAAATTTTTAGAAGAAATTGGCACTAACCTTGACTTAGGTACTTTCCAAGGCTTCAAAACTTCACTTTCTTCCCTTCTTTTTGCTGTCCAAAGCTTGCTCTAGGTGTGAGGATGAGTTCTTGTGAAGGGAGGCTAGGGTTTTGAGGTAGTTTGATGGGTGAACCAAAGCTTGGAAAAGCTTTAATGGAGTTTTTCTTCCTCTTTCTCTCTCTCCACGTTTTTTGGCTGCCCAAAGGTTAAAGAAGCAACTGATTTTTCTTTCTTTTTTTTCTACCCATTAAGTCATTTTAAATAAGTTAATACCATGTGTCAAAGTTTGATTGGGTGGAAGGATTTTTAATGACATCATAATAATGTCATAATTCTAATTCCTTTAATTTTCTTTCCTTTTCTTGTCTACTAAATTTCAATTTAATTTTTAGCAATATTTATTCACATATTATGCCATAATAATTATTTACTTAACTGGACAAGTCGGCCAAAAATCATCTCTGAAGATGAAATGACCAAAATACCCTCCGTTTGGCTTAACAGACTAAAATTGTCTGTACTGATTGAAAAATTTTTTTTAAGCATTTTCTTGGCATTCTAATGCCATAGAAACCTCAATGACCCTTCTCTGGAGTCCCAAAAATTATTTTATGAATTTTCCCCCAGGTATAGGGCTCCTAGTTGCGAGAACCGCAACTTCCTACTAGATTACCCATCGCTAGGGCACCGGCTCATTTAACTTGGTTGTATTTTATTTCTAAAATTTTTCCTAAATTTTTCTTATTAATATTTGAGTTAATTATGGTTCCTCACTTTAGTTTAAATATTTTTTTGGACGTTCTAACTGTCTGAACCGACATTGGTCACCGGAACAGTAGAATGTACAGAGTTGCTATAGGGAGGCTATTACAACTCTTCCCCTCTAATTTAAATTTCGTCCTCGAAATTTACCTGATGCAAATAGTTGAGGGAACTGTTGCCTCATCGTCTCTTCACTTTCCCAAGTTGCCTCCTCGGTGTTGTGGTGCCTCCAAAGCACTTTCACCAGTGGAATCTGCTTATTCATCAACTCTTTCACTTCTCGAGCCAGGATCCGTATGGGTTCTTCTTCATATGTTAAATCCGGTTGTACTTCAATTTCTTCCATGGAGATGACATGTGAAGGATCTGAGCGGTATCTTCTTAGCATAGATACGTGGAACACATTACGGATCTTATCCAGCTCTGGTGGTAAAGCTAGCCTGTAGGCCACTGGACCCATATGTTCAATGACTTCATATGGGCCAATGAACCTAGGGCTTAACTTACCTTTTCTTCCAAACCTCAGTACCTTCTTCCACGGTGACACCTTGAGGAACACTTTGTCACCAACTGCATATTCTATTTCTTTTCTCTTCAGGTCGGTATAGGATTTCTGTCTGTCTGAGGCAACCTTCAAATTGGCTTTGATTAGTTTTACTTTCTTCTCAGTCTGTTTCACCAGGTCTGGCCCTACCAGTTTTTCTTCACCTAATTCAGTCCAGCACACTGGAGTTCTACATTTCCTCTCATACAGTTCTTCATACGGGGCCATTTGGATACTAGCTTGGTAGCTATTGTTGTATGCAAATTCTGCCAGTGGGAGGTATCTATCCCAACTTCCCTCAAACTCAATGACACAACTTCTCAGCATATCCTCAAGGACCTGACATATATTTCACGTTATTATTATCATTTCAGCTCAATATTTGTATTAGTTCAATTGGTTTCAATTGTTGACCTGGATTACTCTTTTTGATTGCCCATCCGTCTGAGGATGGAAAATTGTGCTGAAGTGGAGTTGTGTACCCAAGGACTCATGCAACTTCTTCAAAATATCGATGTAAACCTTGGGTCTCGATCAGATATGATAGAAGTGGAATTCCATACAGTCTAACTATCTCACTGATATACAATTATGCTAACTTCTCCAATGAGTAGTTAGTCTTTACTGGCAGAAAGTGTGCTGATTTCGTTAATCTATCTACTATCACCCATATTGCATCATGCTTCTTCTGGGTGAGAGGTAGACCACTTACAAAATCCATGGTGACCCGACCCATTTCCATTCAGGTATGCGTATAGGCTGTAGCAAACTCGATGGAACTTGATGTTCTACCTTGACTTGCTAACAAGTTAAGCATTTAGTCACATAGTCAGCTATGTCCTTCTTCATATCAGGCCACCAATAATGAAGCTTCAGATCATGGTACATTTTTGTACTTTCTGGGTGCATAGCATAAACACTGGTGTGTGCCTCTTTCAGAATACTGGCTTTTAATTCCCCATCATCTGGTACACATACTCGTCCTTTATAATACAGACACCCATCTGCTTTTATCTCATAATCAGTTGCTTTTCCTTCTGAGATTTTACTCACAGTAATCATTAATTTCTCATCTACCTTTTGCCCATCTAAAATCTGCTGTAGCAGGTTTTGCCTCACTTGCAACTCAGCCAAAATAGCTCCATCTCGAGTCAAGGATAGACGGGCATTCAATGATCTCAAAGCTGATGGATTTTTTGCTCAAAGCATCTGCAACTACATTTTCCTTCCCAGGATGGTAGTCAATTACACAATCATAGTCCTTCAGGAACTCAATCCATCGCCTCTGTCTAAGGTTGAGCTCCTTCTGGGTTGGCAAGTATTTCAGACTCTTGTGGTCTATGTAAATGTAGCACTTTTCACCATACAAGTAGTGCCTCTATATCTTCAGTGCAAAGATAATTGCTATAAGTTCTAGGTCATGGGTAGGGTAATTCTATTCATGTGGCCTTAGCTGCCTGGAAGCATAAGCGACCACCTTGCCCTCTTGCATCAATACACACCCTAACCCATTATGAGAGGCATCACTATAGACCATAAAGTCCTTTCCCAACACTAGCTGTGTTAACACTGGTGCCTCTATCAACATAGCCTTCAACTTCTCAAAACTAGTTTGACACTTGTCATTCCAGTCAAATCTGGCATTCTTATGTAACAACTTGGTCATTGGAGCAGCTATTAAAGAAAATCCCTTCACAAATCTTCTGTAATACCCAGCTAGCCCTAAGAAACTTTTGACCTCAGTTGTATTTCTGGGAGGCTTCCATTCCATCACTGCTTCTATTTGCTTGGGATCCACCCTAATCCCATCAGCTGACGCTATGTGTCCAAGGAATGCAATCTCATTTAACCAGAAGTCACACTTGGACAACTTAGCATACAACTTCTTTTCTCTCAGGGTTTGCATAACAATCCTCAAATGCTCATTATGTTCTTCCCTGGTCTTGGAATACACCAAAATATCATCAATAAAGACCACTACGAACCGATCTAGGTCTGGATGGAAGATACGATTGATAAGGTCCATGAATGCCACTGGTGAATTTGTTAGGCCAAAGGGCATCACTAGGAACTCATAATGCCCATATCGGGTCCTGAATGTAGTCTTTGGCACATCTGCATCCTTCACCCTCAACTGATGATACCCTGATCTGAGATCAATTTTGGAAAATACTCCTGCTCCCTTCAACTGATCAAACAGATCATCAATTCTAGGCAATGGATATTTATTCTTCACAGTCACTTTATTCAACTGTCGGTAATCGATGCAAAACCTTAAAGTCCCATCCTTCTTCTTTACAAACAGCACTGGAGCTCTCCATGGTGACACACTGGGGCGTATGAGCCCCTTATCCAGTAACTCCTGTAACTGGATTTTCAATTCTTTCAATTCTGTGGGTGCCATCCTATAAGGAGCAATAGAGATTGGTGTTGTACTCGGTAGTATCTCAATAGCAAATTCAACTTCCCTTTCTGGTGGTAAGCCAGGCAATTCTTCAGGGAACACATCTGGGAAGTCTCTTACTGTGGGTATGTCACACAGATCTAGCTTAGCCTGCCTAGTATCCACCACATGTGCTAGGTAGGCTTCACAACCTTTTCTCATCAGTTTTCTTGTAACTGTGGCTGAAATGACATTGGATAAGAAATTTGTCCTTTCCCCCACAACTGTAATCTCATTACCCTCAGGAGTTTTCAAAGAAATCCTCTTCAGTTTACAATCAACCATTACCTGATGACGTGACAACCAGTCCATTCCCAAAATCATGTCAAACTCATGGAAAGGCAACTCAATCAAATCTGCCAAGAATTTATACCCCTGAATCCTTAATGGGCAACCCTTGTACACTTTGTTCACCACTACACTATGGCCCAATGGATTAGTGACCAGGATGTCTTGGTCACTCTCCCCTACTAGTATCCCTCTTTCTATGGGTAGGTTAATGCAGATGTATGAATGAGTGGATCTTGGATCCACCAATGCATGCACTGATGTATTGTAAAGGGAGAACGTACCCCTGATGATGTCCAGGGCATCTTGCTCCTCCTGAGCTCTCATGGCATAGGCTCTGGCAGGTGGTCTGCCCTCAAGCCTCTCTGCTGGCTCAGATGCAGGCCTCTATGATGGTCCCACTGCCTCAGATTTGCCAGATTTCCTACCCCTTTGTGGTACAGGAGCAAGTCTGTCTACTTATGTTGGAGCTGGAGGAACGGAAGCGTGAAAAATACAAGTTTATACCATTGAATTCAAAAATTTTCACCTAGGGTCACATGCATCATGCAAGATTTATTTTTATCTATTTGATTTCAATGATAAACAACATATTAAAACTCTTTTAATATTTTTTTTGGATCTGTATTTGCCATTTAAGATTTTAAAATTAATCAGATTAATTTTAGAACCCTAGATTAAATTAAGAACGATTACACTAACCTCTTGATGCAATCGCAGTGTCTGCGCCTTTGAGATTCGTCTTCAGGACACCAGATGTTGTCCCTCTAGCTTGTCCACACCAAGAACACCTATGACAGCCCTTGAACAGCTTCTAAAGACTTTTCTATTAATTAGAAATTCAAGTTCTGCCTTTTAAGAGATTAGAGATGTAAACAGGATACTAGAAACAATTTCTAGTGTTCTTAATTCAAGAGATTGATGGCTAATCTCTTTGAATTGATGAGAGATGAAGAAGAATAGATGAAAAGCCTCAAAGTGGCGTGACAAAGGAGAGGAGTGGCTGCTGGTTATTTTTTCTTTTCATAACCACACTTAAATAGCTAGGTTAACACATTAAACCCTCGCCACATGTCACCCTTTGATTAGCTCTAGGTTTAAGTGACCCAATCACATTGTGCCAAGTGTCAAACCTATATTTAATCTTGATTTTAATCATCTTACATGATTAAAAAACATTTGGCAGGCTTATGTGTAATCCCACGTGTCACCATCTCATGGTGCCACGTGTCACACTGTGAAATTACCAAAATGCCCCTGTGTCTTAATTTTGATTTCTTAACTCAAAATAATTATTTTTCTTCTTCTAATTAATTTATATCAAATATAAATTAATTAATTAATCTCTATTAATTAATTTCTCATTAATTAAATTCATATTTAAACACTTTAAATATAAATTTAATTTATACTACACATCCAATAATCTAGATTTGGTTTCAAGTCGTGCTAGGGACTTTGCAATTTAATTGCAAACCAAACCTATTTAATTAATCAATTAAACTCTTTAATTAATTAATTAAATCATATTTAAATAGGTGATAACTTGTGTATGTGTGTGACTTACTAGGCTCATCACTAATTGGCAATGAGACATGATATCAACTCTTAATATCATCAAAACTCTTTCTTACCATAAATGATTTCTCTAAATCATTTTATGAACCTCATAGACCATGGTTAACACCTAGCATAGCATGCCATGGCCACCCAATTAGTAATAAGGTTTACCTTAAATGAACCAATAATCATATGTTACCATGCACTAGAATCTCTCTGTTACAAAATCCCAACTCAAGCTGGAGTCACAGTTTATGTCAAACTCCATTTGCTATGAATATTATGTTCTCTTTTAATTCCAGTTCTTAATTAAAAAGATTTTCTCATCAGAAACTCTTTTCTGTATAAATCTATCTGTCCTGGCCAAGAACTTGAAACAACAAGAACAATTAAATGAACATAGGATTTTATCTCTATTTACTTAGAGGAACAGATTCCATCTTAATCAACACCTACCTCCATATATAACTAGTAAGAGCCAACACATGCCCATATACCCATACATAGTAAAAGTATGAAAGCAGTATCAAACTTAAACTACCTATATACAAGATAACTGTGCTATCTCAGGTCTAAAGATTATATGCACTGATATGATTTATGACATAACATTGACAAGAGTAAACTCCATGTGCTTGTCATAAGTGTCAATGGTTCGGCCTACTTATCATTTATAAGTGCCTATCATGTTTGTTATATGGCATGAGACTCACCATTCCATCTTATTTATATCTCATATAAATAACTTGGGAACAAACATGAATACAATCTTTCTGGATAAGTCATGTCCTTATTATGAAGTATCCTCGATTGTGAACCTATTTATGATACTTTGTGCTAGAAATATTATCACTCATATTCTTAACAACTTAAGAATAATATTTCTAATAAAATATCAATCACATAAATATATTTTGTAAACGTAAAAGTGGAAATGCCTTTTATTAATAAAAATATGTACAAGATACATACTAAATGATATGCTCTAGGGCATACTACTAACAATCTCCCACTAGCACTAAAGCCATTCATTACAATACCTTAGACCTATCTTCTCAAGATGTCGGTCTAACTGAGTCTGTGACATAGGCTTAGTGAATGGGTCAGCTGGATTTTCAGCTGATGTTATTTTCTGCATGGCTACATCGCCTCGCCCAACTATTTCTCTGATAATGTGGTAGCGCCTTTCTATGTGTTTGGATTTCTTGTGAGACCTTGGTTCCTTAGCCTGTATGATTGCTCCATTGTTATCATAGTGTAGTGGAACCGCTGACTCAATGGAAGGAACTACTGTAAGTTCTGTCACAAACTTCTTTTTCCAAACAGCTTCCTTTGCAGCATCTGATGCAGTAATATACTCAGCCTCTGTAGTGGAATCTGCGATGCGTGCTCGCTTGGAACTCTTCCAATTGACTACACCTCCATTACAAATGAACACATATCCAGAGGTAGACTTTCTATCATCGATATTTGATTGGAAATCAGAATCAGTATAACCATCCAATTGCAAGTCTCCACCTCCATAAATCAAGAATAAATCCTTAGTTCTTCTCAAGTACTTAAGGATATTCTTGACAGCTATCTAGTGTTCCAAACCGGATTGGATTGATACCGCTAGTCAAACTAATAAAGATATGCGATATCCGGCCTAGTACACAACATTGCATACATTAAACTTCCAATAGCCGAAGCATATGGAATCCTGGCCATCTTATCTCTTTCTTCAGATGTCTTTGGAGACATCTCTTTAGAAAGGTGGATACCATGTCTCTCTGGTTACAATCCTCTCTTGGAATCAAGCATGTTAAACCTCTTTAACACCTTTTCCAAGTATAGACTTTGGGATAAACCAATTATTCTTTTCGCTCTATCTCTATAGATGCGAATCCCAAGAATATAGGTTACCTCCCCTAAGTCTTTCATGGAGAATGTATTTGACAACCATACCTTTATAATCATCAACATACCTGTGTCATTACCCATCAACAGTATGTCATCCACATATAAGACAAGGAAAGTGATAGCACTGTCACTAACCTTCTTATATACACATGGCTCATCCTCATTTTTGATAAAACCAAAGGATTTAATGGCTTCATCAAAACGGATGTTCCAACTCCTCGAAGCTTGTTTCAACCCCTAAATGGATCGCTTTAGCTTGCATAACTTGGAACCATCTTGAGATTCAAAACCCCTAGGTTGTTCCATGAAAATGTTTTCTTCAATGTATCCATTGCGAAAAGCTATTTTGACATCCATCTGCCAAATCTCATAATCATAGTATGTAGCTATTGCTAATAAAATCCTAATTGATTTAAGCATGGCAACAGGCGAAAAAGTCTCCTCATAGTCGATTCCTTGCCTTTGGCGAAACCCTTTCGCTACTAGCCTTGCCTTATAGGTCTCTACCTTTCCATCAGAACTAATTTTCTTCTTGAAAACCCATTTGTTCCATATAGGTACAATACCTTCAGGTGGGTCAACAAGATCCCAAACTTGATTCTTATACATGGAATCAATCTCGGATTTCATAGCATCAATCCATTTTGAAGAGTCTATATCTGATATAGCTTCTTCATAAGTAAGTGGATCATCTCCATGATCTACTTCTTCATGAGTAGACAACTCTTGTTCTTCTTCGTGAAGAAAACCATATCTCACTGGTGGGTGAGATACCCTGGTTGTTCTACGAGGAACAGCTGTAGATGTTTCATCAATGGGTATAGGTTGACTAGATGGATCTATATCCATCTGATCTGTTGGTTAGTTAGAATTCTCCAATTCTAACTCTATTTGCCTTCCTTTGCCTCGTTCTTGAACAAACTGTTGTTCAAGAAATGTGGCATCTCTACTTATCACAACCTTTTGTGAAGTAGGCAAATAAAAATAATATCCAAAACTATCTTTTGGATATCCAACAAATCGACCTTTTTCTGATCTGGTCTTCAATTTATCAGTGTTCAGCTTTTTGATATAAGCTGGACAACCCCAAATCTTAACATGCTTAAGACTTGGTTTTCTTCCATGCCATATCTCATAAGGTGTGGGAGAAACTGATTTTGATGGGATCCTATTCAGAATATACAAAGCTGATTCTAATGCAAATTCCCAAAAGAAGATTGGCATATCAGTATAGCTCATTATACTACGTACCATATCCAATAGGGTACGATTTCTCCTTTCAGATACACCATTCAGTTGTGGCGTTCCTGGAGGAGTCAGCTGAGAAATAATGCCATGCTCTCTCAAGTATTCATCAAATTCAGTACTCAAATATTCACCTCCATGATCTGATCGAAGAGCTTTAATACCCTTTCATGTTTGATTTTCTACTTCAGATTTAAATTCTTTGAACTTTTCAAAAGATTCATGTTTGTATTTCATCAAATACAAATACCCAAACCTTGATTTATCATCAGTAAAGGTAATAAAATAATGATAACCCCCTCTAGCCATTTCTTTAAATGGACCACATACATCACTATGTATTAGCTCCAAAATATTTTCAGCTCTTAGCCCTTGTCCAACAAAAGGTGATCTAGTCATTTTGCCCTGAACGCAAGATTCACAAGTTGGAGTAGGCTTAGAGCCTAATGAGGATAGAATCCCCATTTTCTCCAGTTTTGCAATCCTATCTTCTGCAACATGACATAACCTTAATAGCCAAATATATTTTGAACTTGAGTTGGTTTTCACCATGGCATTGCATTCTTTTAGATCATTTGCATTCAATTTGTGTTTGTCATTATTATCCAAATAATAAAGACCATCATTCATATAACCCGAACCAACATATTTATTTCCAAAATAAATATTGCAAACATCATCTGTGAACTGAAATTCATAGCCATTTCTAGTCAAACTAGATATAGAAATGATGTTCTTAAAAGCATCAGGTACATATAAAATATTATCAAAACACAAAACATGTCCAAACATGTAAAAAGATTTAGATCCTATGGCTAAAGCTTCAATAGTTGAGCCATTGCCAATCCGGACTCTAATATCTTGAGAACGCAAGCTGCTACTATTTGCTAGTTCCTGCATATCATTAGAAATGTGAGAACTGGCACCAGTATCTAAAACCCAAGCTGTAGATGAACTATGAGTATCATCAGAATCTAAATAACAAGATATGGACATACCTTCCGAAGGTGTATCCTTCTTGTCCTTCAGAGAAGCAAGATACTCTGGGCAATTCCTTTTCCAGTGCCCATCCTTTTGGCAGTGGAAACACTTTCCTTTGCCTCCATCAGCTTTAGTCTTCCTTTTCTGTTTAGCTATTTTCTTGGAAGGACCAGGAATCTGAGGTTTCTTTTTCTTATTGCCCTTTTTCTTGTTGGACATTCCAGCAGAATAAGATGCAACCAAAGCTACCTCTTTTCCTTTATTGCCTGGCATATTCTTTTGAGCAATAACCAGCATGTTGAGTAAACCAGCTAAGGTGCATTCCTGTTTAGTCATATGGAAATTTGTCACAAAATTCCCAAAAGACTCAGGAAGGGACTGCAGGATCAAATCCATTTGTAGTTGGAAATCCATGTTGAAGTCAAGATGTTCCAACTGCTCAATTAGCCGAATCATCTTGTGGACATGATCCCCAACATTCTATCCCTTAGACATCCTCATACGGAATAGCTGTCTAGATATCTCATACCTAACATTCCTACTGTGCTCACCATACAACTCTTGTAGGTGAAGGAGGATCTCACTCGCACTCTGCATGTTCTCATGTTGCTTCTGTAACTCATTACTCATGGAAGCAAGCATGTAACACTTAGCTCTCATATCATGCTCCTTCCACTTGTCCAAAGTTTCATGTTCCTCTTGTGTGGCCTCTGGAGTAAAGGGACCAGGAACATTTGAATCTAGAACATATCCTATATGTTCAAGGTTCAGGACAAGTTTCAAATTTCTTAGCCAATCAGACAGATTAGGTCCTATCAACCTATTGTGATCAAGTATGCTTGCAAGGATATTAGATGGTGATGGTTGTTTTGTGCTCATTTTTATCAGAAAATTAACTGCAGAAAATAACCAGATTAATTAGTAAATGTATCATGTAATTAACCAAAATGATTATG
This sequence comes from Hevea brasiliensis, assembly GCF_030052815.1. NCBI lineage: Eukaryota > Viridiplantae > Streptophyta > Magnoliopsida > Malpighiales > Euphorbiaceae > Hevea > Hevea brasiliensis. Next base: position 87,662,203 of record NC_079504.1, on the reverse strand, counting down.
GTCTTTTAATCAAATTAGTCCTCCCACTAACTTAGCGAATCCTACACTTCCAAAGTAGAAAACGGAAATCCTAGAGGATTTCTAGTGGGTGATTGAATTCTTATAATTCTATTGATCATCCTCAGGTACATCCATTATTGGAATTACAATAAACTATAAGTGAGCAACTCCTTGCCCATCACATCTCATGTGAGGTTCAATCCTTTACCTAACCCCTAATGCTCAAAATCTCAGGTACATCCATTATTGACTTATTTTGCATTAGTTAAGTTGATCCCATTGAGCCAGTAATTATGCAAATAATTCTAATGTCCTCAGGTACATTCAATATTGGCCACTAAACCATTTACATATTTACAACATCTCATGCTTAACAATTATTCTTAAGAAAATCTCTTAAATTAATTGCATCTTATACAACTATTTAAAATTTCTTAAAATAATTGCCCCAATGGAGGGCCTATGTTATAATTACTTTAATTATAGCATTTCCAACTTAATCATTTATTTGGAAGATTTTGTGGTCATTCTAATTGCTATTAAGGTCTCACTTTGCACATTATCCAATTAGCATGCATATATCATATAATAGCATACATTCCCATACATCTCATGCATTCATGGATAAGCAATAAATATGGTATGATCATGGACTTTTTAAGGGATTCAATTCTGAGCCACCAAGAATTGAATCAGGGCATTCCTTGGTGCATTTCATTCATTCATTCATTTTACAAGAGTTGCTGAAGGAGTACATAATTAACACTTGATCTTGAATTTCTCCCACTGGTCCCACCAATGCTCTTGACCTCCTTGAACTTCTTGCAATCCAATATTACATGGTAATCCTTGGCATACCAATGCGAATTTACAAGAACTTAAATAAATGAAATTACAACCCAAAAATTATTATAAACTTAATAATACATGCCCAAAATAAATTAATTAATTTACAATCCCAAAGAAACATAAAAGAAATAAATCCAATCACATTGGTCTTTTATAGTCCATGATCATCCATCATGCATATCACTATTTAACAATTAAATAAAACATACATACTTAAATTAAATTGAATATCTCATATTCAACTTAAAAATCCAGATTTGAATATGATTCAAATAAATTTACAAATTCATATTTGAATCTCATTCAAACAAATTTAAAAAATTCAGATTTGAATCACATTCAAACAACTTTAAAAATTCAGATTTGAATCACATTCAAACATTTTTTAAAAAATCAGATTTGAATCACATTCAAACTTTTTTTAAAAAATCAGATCTGAATTTTATTCAATCAATTTTAAAAAATCAGATTTAAATATGATTCAAACAACTTTAAAAATTCAAATTTGAATCACATTCAAACAACTTTTAAAGTTCATATTTGAATCACATTCAAACAATTTTTAAAATTCTGATTTGAATCATAATTCAATTGTGTGATTAAAATTCTAATTAAAAAATTTAATTAGACATAGGATGAGCTTTTAGATCATACAACAATTGTAAATTAAAAAGCAAACCTTGCGCCACCTTGAAGAACCATTGTTGCCGCCACCAATGGTGGCTTCACCATGTGTGCCGCCACACATCCATTGCAACCAGCAATCGATCAATCATCTCATGATCAAATCACACAATTAAATCATATAATCAACAATCTAAATGGCAAATATAGTGGCTCTGATACCAATTGAAGAAACGGAAACGTGAAAAATACAAGTTTATACCATTGAATTCAAAAATTTTCACCTAGGGTCACATGCATCATGCAAGATTTATTTTTATCTATTTGATTTCAATGATAAACAACATATTAAAACTCTTTTAATATGTTTTTTGGATCTGTATTTGCCATTTAAGATTTTAAAATTAATCAGATTAATTTTAGAACCCTAGATTAAATCAAGAACGATTACACTAACCTCTTGATGCACTGCAGCGTGTCTGCACCTTTGAGATTCGTCTTCAGGACACCAGATGTTGTCCCTCTAGCTTGTCCACACCAAGAACACCTATGGCAGCCCTTGAACAGCTTCTAAAGCCTTTTCTATTAATTAAAAATTCAAGTTCTGCCTTTTAAGAGATTAGAGATGTAAACAGGACACTAGAAACAATTTCTAGTGTTCTTAATTCAAAAGATTGATGGCTAATCTCTTTGAATTGATGAGAGATGAAGAAGAATAGATGAAAAGCCTCAAAGTGGCGTGACAAAGGAGAGGAGTGGCTGCTGGTTATTTTTTCTTTTCATAACCACACTTAAATAGCTACGTTAACACATTAAACCCTTGCCACATGTCACCCTTTGATTAGCTCTAGGTTTAAGTGACCCAATCACATTGTGCCAAGTGTCAAACCTATATTTAATCTTGATTTTAATCATCTTACATGATTAAAAAACATTTGGTAAGCTTATGTGTAATCCCATGTGTCACCATCTCATGGTGCCACGTGTCACACTGTGAAATTACCAAAATGCCCCTGTGTCTTAATTTTGAGTTCTTAACTCAAAATAATTATTTTTCTTCTTCTAATTAATTTATATCAAATATAAATTAATTAATTAATCTCTATTAATTAATTTCTCATTAATTAAATTCATATTTAAACACTTTAAATATAAATTTAATTTATACTACACATCCAATAATCTAGATTTGGTTTCAAGTCATGCTAGGGACTTTGCAATTTAATTGCAAACCAAACCTATTTAATTAATCAATTAAACTCTTTAATTAATTAATTAAATCATATTTAAATAGGTGATAACTTGTGTATGTGTGTGACTTACTAGGCTCATCACTAATTGGCAATGAGACATGATATCAACTCTTAATATCATCAGAACTCTTTCTTACCATAAATGATTTCTCTAAATCATTTTATGCACCTCATATACCGTGGTTAACACCTAGCATAGCATGCCATGGCCACCTAATTAGTAATAAGGTTTATCTTAAATGAACCTATAATCATATGTTACCATGCACTAGAATCTCTCTGTTACAAAATCCCAACTCAAGCTAGAGTCATGGTTTATGTCAAACTCCATTTGCTATGAATATTATGTTCTCTTTTAATTCCAGTTCTTGATTAAAAAGATTTTCTCATCAGAAACTCTTTCTCAGATAAATCTATCTGTCTGCCAGAACTTGAAACATCAAGAACAATTAAATGAACATAGGATTTTATCTCTATTTACTTAGAGGAGCAGATTCCATCTTGATCAACACCTACCTCCATATATAACTAGTAGGAGCCAACACATGCCCATATGCCCATACATAGTACAAGTATGAAAGCAGTATCAAACTCAAACTACCTATATACAAGATAACTGTGCTATCTCAGGTCTAAAGATTATATGCACTGATATGATTTATGACATAACATTGACAAGAGTAAACTCCATGTGCTTGTCATAAGTGTCACTGGTTCGGCCTACTTATCATTTATAAGTGACTATCATGTTTGTTATATGGCATGAGACTCACCATTTCATCTTATTTATATCTCATATAAATAACTTGGGAACAAACATGAATACAATCTTTCTGGATAAGTCATGTCCTTATTATGAAGTATCCTCGATTGTGAACCTATTTATGATACTTTGTGCTAGAAATATTGTCACTCATATTCTTAACAACTTAAGAATAATATTTCTAACAAAATATCAATGGACCTTTTCTATTACACATAAATATATTATGTAAACGGAAAAGTGGAAATGCCTTTTATTAATAAAAATATGTACAAGATACATACTAAATGATATGCTCTAGGGCATACTACTAACAAGAGCAGCTATAGTAGTTATGCGTGGACAGTTTCTCAACTGATGCTCTGTCGACCCACACCTTAAGCAGGCACCAGTCACTCTCCAATACTCCCCCTTATGCCACTTCAGACAATATGAATATGCAGAAGATACTGGGGTTGGTCCCTTGAACCCCGTCCCTAGAGAGCTGCCCACTGATGGTGTGGACTGACCTCTCCTAGGGGTGAACTGTGGCCTGGGCCCTTGGGTCTGACCCTGACTTTGTGGTTGACCTGAACTCAGTGCAAGTGGACCTTTGAACTTCTTCCTAGGTGCAGGAAATGAACTAGACTGACCGGGCCCCTCTTCTACTGTCTCTCCCTTCTGGTCTGCTCACTTATTCTAACCTTTTCAACTTTTAATGCAGCTTCTACTAACTTGATAAAGTCTGTGATTCCCAAAGCAGTAATCATGATCTTAATGTTATCATTTAATCCCTCTTCAAATCTCTTTCACCTTTCGGCCTCATTAGGGACTGTCTCCCTTCCGTAGCGGCTCAGTCTAACAAATTCCTTTTCATACTCGGCCACTATCAGCTGTCTTTGCCTCAGGTTAATGAACTCTCTTCTTCTCTCTTCCAGGTATACACTACCCACATATTTCTTCTTGAATTCTAAGAGGAAAAAGTCCCAAGTTATTACTTCTGGTTGCACTTCACTAGACACTATATCCCACCATTGGTAGGCATCATCTTGCAACAGAGATACAACAGCTTCTAGATTTTGCTCTGGAGTGCAGTGGAGTTGTTTTAGAACTCTCCCTGTTCTGTTCAACCGGTTTTCGGTTGCAACAGAATCATCTTCTCTCTTGCCAAAGAAGTCCACTACTCCAAATTTTCTCAATCTTTCTAAATGTGATTTCCGCTGTGGAAGTGGTGGTGGTGGTGGCATTACCCCAGCCATTTGTCTGAAGAATTCGGCCATTTGCTGGAACATGGCCTATGGAGGCTGAGCAGGCTCTGCTGGAGCTGGCAGAGCAGGTTCTCCCCTACCCCCAGTCTCAGCTGCTGCAGGTGGAGCATAACTCTCCACTTCCTCCTCAACTGCCCTCAGAGATGTAGGGTCCATATCCTATTCAAAATAACAAAGACAAACAGATCTGCATTAGTGTCACCTCGACTCTTACAAATGCAATGATGGTATGGACTCTATCTAGGCCCAGAAATGCCTAAACCGTGCTCTGATCCACTAAATGTGACACCCCTTACCCGTCTACAGTGTAGCCGAGCAAGATATGCCACACAGTGTACCGAAACACCCTATTTTAATTCAATCATTTTTATTCTTCCTAATTTATTTTTTTTTTCATAGTTATGGAGTACAATTTGTGAAATATAATTCATTTCAGTCATTTATTGAAATCATAAATTTATTTGAGGTTCCGCAAATTTTATAGAAAATCCGGCAGAGTACCGGCTAAAAATGGAGAAAACAGATCTTCAGAACCTGTGAAAAACACTTCCAATATTTTCAATCAATCCCAAACTCCATTTCATCAACAAAATCTCAATATTTTTTTCAACAACATTTCCATTTCTCAATCATTCATCTCATATGATAATCATGTAAAAGTCATAAATAAATATTTACTTTTTCATTCATAAACACAATTTCCACTATTTACATTAATACCAAAATACATTACATAAGTTTCAATTACATATGAGAAAATAAAAGTTAATTACAAAATACCCAAAATGAAACCTAGTGTCCTACCAATGCACTAACGTCGATGAGATGACACGGACACTATGCAGAGCTGCAGAAGGTCTCACCTAGTCTATGGTCTACTGGGCTCTCAGTCGGTCTCTACAGAACCTACGCGTGGCAAAAGCAACGCGCTAAGCAATAATGCTTAGTGGTGCCAATAATAAAATAAAAAGAAATAACAGAAAATAAATATGCAGTGAATGTATGATGTCTCATTTCAAACAAATTTTCGATGAGTATTTATATTCTTACTTATTTTGTACTTGTTATATTCATTATTTCATTAAATTTATCCACTTTCATTTTTGGTTGCCCAAGTAACCTATACTGGACGACTGGACTGGATAAACGGGTAAACTAGCACTGGGTATCAAGTACCTCGGGCCGTCACACCATCAGTCACATATGTGTCTCCCGGTGTGCAACAGAACAGCTAATAAGCTGTAATAACATTAGGCACAAGGCCAAGTCTCAACACAATGTTAGAATGGCTAAAAGCCATAAAATCACAGAATGGCATAATGCCATGTGCAGTACTGCTAACTGAACCCAATTGGCATGCCAACCTATCCAAACCAATCTTGCTAAGTGTACTAGGGCATGTTACGCTTTTAAACTTTACAATTCTTGAAATTTAAGTTTAGGTGTTACTATTCATTTCATTAGTCAACTAAAATGTTGACTTTTGTATAGACAATAGGTACATTGGTTCTAATACTCCCAACATACCACATTTTGCATTCTAAAATTTTTGGTATTGGTTGCCAATACCATTTCTAAGCTTAGTGTTAGTTGTTCAAAATTTTCAAATTTCAAGCCTTGTGTTTACTGTTCCATTGGTCATTTTTACAGTACGAATTTGGCAAAATTGTCTTCATGAAAGTTGTTCCTTATTTTGTCTAGTTACATTTCCTTTTTTTTGAATCACTCTATTTGGAGTTTTGTAGCTTAAGTTATGGCCTAAACACCATAACTGGCCAGATTGGACAGAATCCAAAATTCTAGGCAAAACTGGTTCTGCCAGATTTGGAAACCTAATTTGGTTGGCAATTTAACTAGGTCATGGTCAGAATTTGGATTTGTATTCTTCACGAAAGTTTTAGCTCTATGTCTCAGCTTTCTTCTGGTAAAATTTCAGGTCAATTGGACCTTTCTACACTGAGTTATGACCAAATGAATAAGCACTGTTTATTTGGTCATTTTGCCCAGGTAGAATGCAAGTCACCCGGATTAGGGCAATTTTTAGGTTAACTTAGTTTGGTGTTTTGGGCAGGTTTTCTTCACCAAAGTTGTGCCATTATGTGTCCAATTTCATGTCCAATTGGTCTTGCACCAATTAAACCTCTACAACTCCATTTATAGCTGCCCAAACCTACTAGACTCATGCTCAGTCTTGCAGGTCAGCCAAGGCAGCTCACCCATACATAAATGCCAAGCCTCAACTCACTTCAATTCCTCATCATACACAGCCAAACGGTCACTAATTGACCATTTAAACTTTCATTCACCAACACATGAACAAAATCCAAGTTTTGTGCCTCAAACCCTAACTCCAACAACTAAAATTTTTATACACATACAATCCATGAATTTCAACACCAAAATCATGTTCAATGGCAGCCATACACAAAATTTTTAGAAGAAATTGGCACTAACCTTGACTTAGGCACTTTCCAAGGCTTCAAAACTTCACTTTCTTCCCTTCTTTTTGCTGTCCAAAGCTTGCTCTAGGTGTGAGGATGAGTTCTTGTGAAGGGAGGCTAGGGTTTTGAGGTAGTTTGATGGGTGAACCAAAGCTTGGAAAAGGTTTAATGGAGTTTTCCTTCCTCTTTCTCTCTCTCCACATTTTTTGGCTGCCCAAAGGTTGAAGAAGCAACTGATTTTTCTTTCTTTTTTTCTGCCCATTAAGTCATTTTGACTAAGTTAATGCCATGTGTCAAAGTTTGATTGGGTGGGAGGATTTTTAATGACATCATAATGATGTCATAATTCTAATTCCTTTAATTTTCTTTCCTTTTCTTGTCTACTAAATTTCAATTTAATTTTTAGCAATATTTATTCACATATTATGCCATAGTGATTATTTACTTAACTGGACAAGTCGGCCAAAAATCATCTCTGAAGACGAAATGACCAAAATGCCCTTTGTTTGGCTTAATAGACTAAAATTGTCTATAACGATTGAAAATTTTTTTCTAAGCATTTTCTTTGCATTCTAATGCCATAGAAACCTCAATGACCCTTCTCTGGAGTCCCAAAAATTATTTTATGAATTTTTCCCCAGGTATAGGGCTCCTAGTTGCGAGAACCGCAACTTCCTACTAGGTTACCCATCGCTAGGGCACCGGCTCATTTAACTTGGTTGTATTTTATTTCTAAAATTTTTCCTAAATTTTTCTTATTAATATTTGAGTTAATTATGGTTCCTCACTTTAGTTTAAATATTTTTTTGGACGTTCTAACTGTCTGGACCGACACTAGTCACCGGAACAGTAGAATGTACGGAGTTGCTATAGGGGGAGTGTTACAAAGCCATTGCATTTTCAAAAATTGATCTCAGATCAGGGTATCATCAGTTAAGGGTAAAGGATGCAGATGTGTCAAAAACTGCATTCAGAACCCGGTATGGGCATTATGAATTTTTGGTGATGTTGTTTGGGTTAACAAATGCACCAGCAGTATTTATGGACCTTATGAACCGTATCTTCCATCCATATTTAGATCAGTTTGTAGTGGTCTTTATTGATGATATTCTGGTGTATTCCAAGACCAGAGAAGAACGTGATGAACATTTGAGGATTGTTCCTGCAAACCCTGCAAGAAAAGAAGCTGTATGCTAAGCCGTCCAAGTGTGACTTCTGGATGAGTGAAATCTCCTTCCTTGGACACATAGTATCAGCAGAGGGGATTAGAGTGGATCCCAAAAAGATAGAAGCAGTGATGGAATGGAAGCCTCCCAGAAATACAATTGAGTTCAGAAGTTTCTTGGGGCTAGCTGGGTATTACAGAAGATTTGTGAAGGCGTTTTCTCTTATAGCTGTGCTCCAATGACCAAGTTGTTATACAAAAATGTGAATTTGATTGGAATGACAAGTGCCAAGCCAGTTTTGAGAGGCTAAAGGCTATGTTGACAGAAGCACCAGTGTTAACACAGCCAGTGTTGGGAAAAGACTTTGTGGTCTATAGTGATGCCTCGCATAATGGGTTAGGGTGTGTATTGATGCAAGAGGGGAAAGTGGTCGCCTATGCTTCCAGGCAGTTAAGGCCACATGAACAAAACTACCCTACTCATGACCTGAAGTTAGCAGCAATTATCTTCGCACTGAATAGATGGAGGCATTTTTTATATGGTGAAAAATGCTACATATATATAGACCACAAAAGTCTAAAATACTTGCCAACCCAGACAGAGCTCAATCTTAGACAGAGGCGATGGATTGATTTCCTGAAGGACTATGATTGTGTGATAGATTACCATCTTGGGAAGGCAACTGTAGTTGCTGATGCCTTGAGCAGAAAGTCTATCACAGCTTTAAGATCACTAAATGCCCGTATGTCCTTAGCTCAAGATAGAGCTATTTTGGCTGAGTTACAAGTGAGGCCACACCTGCTACAGTAGATACAAGAGGGGCAGAAGGCAGATGAAAAATTAATGGCTATTGTGGGTAAAATTCCAGAGGGAAAGGAAATTGATTATGAGGTGAAAGCAGATGGGTGTCTGTACTACAGAGGAAGAGTGTGTGTACCAGATGATGGGAAATTGAAGACTAGTATTCTGAAATAAGCACACACTAGTGTTTATGCTATGCACCCGGGAAGCACAAAAATGTATAATGATTTGAAGCCTCATTATTGGTGGCATACTATGAAGAAGGATATAGCTGATTATGTGACTAAGTGTTTGACATGTCAGCAAGTTAAAACAGAACATCAAGTTCCATCAGGATTGCTACAGCTTATAAGCATACTTGAATGGAAATGAGACTAGGTCACTATGGATTTTGTTAGTGGTCTACCTCTCACCCAGAAGAAGTATGATGCAGTATGGGTGATAGTGGATAGATTGACAAAGTCAGCACATTTTTTGCCAGTTAGGACTGACTACTCACTAGAGAAGCTAGCAGAATTGTATATCAATGAGATTGTTAGACTGCATGGAATCCTACTTTCCATCATATCTGATCGAGACCCAAGGTTTACATCGAGATTCTAGAAAAAGTTGCAAGAATCCTTGGGCACACAACTCCGCTTTAGCATGGCTTTTCACCCTCAGATGGATGGACAGTCGGAATGAGTAATCCAGATCTTAGAAGATATGCTGAGGAGTTGTGTCATTGAGTTTGAGGGGAGTTTTGATAGATACCTCCCACTGGCAGAATTTGCATATAACAATAGCTACCAAGCTAGCATTCAAATGGCCCCGTATGAAGCACTGTATGGGAGGAAGTGTAGAACCCCAGTATGTTGGACTGAATTGGGCGAAGATAAGCTGGTGGGACCAAACCTGGTGAAACAGACTGAGGAGAAAGTGAAAATAATCGAAGCAAATTTGAAGGTTACCTCAGATAGACAGAAATCTTATGCCGACTTAAAGAGAAAAGAGATAGAGTATGTAGTTAGCGACAAAGTGTTTCTTAAATTCTCTCCGTGGAAAAAAAGTACTGAGGTTTGGAAGAAAGGGTAAGTTAAGCCCTAGGTTCATTGGCCCATATGAAATCATTGAACGTGTGGGTCCAGTGGCCTACAAGCTAGCTTTACCACCAGAGCTGGACAAGATCCACAATGTGTTCCATGTGTCTATGCTAAGAAGATACCACTCAGATCCTTCACATGTCATCTCCATGGAAGAAATTGAAGTACAACCGGACTTGACATATGAAGAAGAACCAATACGGATCCTAGCTCGGGAAGTGAAAGAGTTGAGGAATAAGCAAATTCCACTGGTGAAAGTGCTTTGGAAGCACCACAACACCGAGGAGGCAACTTGGGAAAGTGAGGAGACGATGAGACAATAGTTCCCTCAACTGTTTGCATCAGGTAAATTTTGAGAACGAAATTTAAATTAGAGGGGAAGAGTTGTAACACCCTCCCTGTAGCAACTCCGTACATTCTACTATTCCGGTGACCAGCGTCGGTCCTAATAGCTAGAACGTCCGAAAAAATATTTAAACTAAAGTGAGGAACCATAATTAACTCAAATATTAATAAGAAAAATTTAGAAAAAATTTTAGAAATAAAATACAACCAAGTTAAATGAGCCGGTGCCCTAGCGATGGGTTACCTAGTGGGAAGTTGCGGTTCTTGCAACTAGGAGCCTTAGACCCAAGGAAAAATTCATAAAATAATTTTTGGGACTCCAGGGAAGGGTCATTGAGGTTCCTATGGTATTAGAATGCCAAGAAAATGCTTAGAAAAATTTTTCAATCAGTACAGACAATTTTAGTTTATTAAGCCAAACGAAGGGCATTTTGGTCATTTCACCTTCAGAGGTGATTTTTGGCCGACTTGTCCAGTTAAGTAAATAATTATTATAATACAAAATGTGAATAAATATTACTAAAAATTGAATTGAAATTTGGTAGAAAAGAAAAGAAAGAAAAAGAAGTTAAATTGGGAATTATGATGTCATGCTTATGTAATTAAGAATTTCCCCCAATCACCACTTAACAAAATGACTTAAGAGATAAAAGGGACACAAAATAAGATAAAAACAAAGAAGAAAAATTCCAGCAGCCATTTTCTTTCCAAACCAGCGGAAATGTTAGAGAAAGAGAAATAGAAGAGAAACTCCATGGAAGCTTAGGAAAGCTTGAAATCACCCACTAAATTACCTTGAAACTCAACTTTGTCTTCACCAAAAATTCTTCATACATCTTAGGCAAGCTAAAGACAGCAAAAGGAAATAGAAAGGAGGAGCTTTGATAAGCTTAGAATTTACTTCATTAAAGGTTAGTGACTAAACTCACTCATTCTCTTTCGATTCATGTTAAAGGAGTGGAGTGGAATGTAAATTTGCATGAAAATTAAAAATATACCGTGTGTAAGCTTTTCTTAAAATTCCAGTAGCCTTGGGCTTGGTAGGGTTTTGAAGATTTTCTTGAATTAAAATGGTACCCTAGCTGCCCTTAACACTAACCTATTATTTAGGATGGTGAAAGGTAAGTGAATGCATGATTTGAGATGGAATGGGTTAGGGTTTGGGTATGAAATTGAGACTTTGATCATATAATGGTGAAAGTAAGTTTTAATGGTCAATTAGTGACCATTTGGTCATGTGTGAATGAGAAATGAAGTGGTTTGTGTAGTGGGAATTGAAGTTAGTGTTGCTGCCTTGGCTAACCTGCAAGACTAACCATGAGTCCAGCAGGTTTGGGCAGTAATAACTAGAGTTGTAGAGGTTCAATTGGTACAAGGCCAATTGGACATGAAACTAGACACATAATGGCACAACTTTGGTGGAGAAACTATGCCCAGCAAATCAAATCAAGCTGACCTAAAGATTGCCCTAATCCGGGTGACCTGCATTCTGCCTGGGCAAAATGACCAAATGAATAGTGTTTATTCATTTAGTCATAACTCAGTGTAGAAAGGTCCAATTGATCTGAAATTTTACCAGCAAATAGCTGAGACATATACCCAAATTGTGACCATAACATGTCCAAAAGGTGACCTACACGCACTGCACAAAAATACTGTAGATTTGGTCAGTCCAGAAAATCTAGGAAGTTGGCAATCTGGCCAGTTATGTTGTTTAGGCCATAACTTGAGCTACAAAACTCCAAATGGGGTGATTCAAAAAAGGAAATGTAACTAGACATAATAAGGAACAACTTTCATGTTGACAACCTTGCCAAATTCTCACTGCAAAAATGACTAATGGAATAACAAATATAAGGCTTGAAATCTAAAAATTTTGAACAACTAACATTAAGCTTAGAAATGGTATTGGCAATCAATACCAACAATTTTAAAATACAAAATGTGGTATGTTGGGAGTATTAAAACTAATGTACCTATTGTCTATACAAAAGTCAACATTTTTGTTGACTAATGAAATGAATAGTAACACATAAACTTAAATTTCAAGAATTGTACAATTTAAGAATGTAGCATGCCCTAGTACACCTAGAAAGATTGGTTTAGATAGGTTGGCATGCCAATAGGATTCTGTTAGCAGTACTGCATATGGCTTCATGCCATTCTGTGATAAAATAGCCTTTGGCTATGTTGATTGAGTTATTATACTTGGGTTTTATCCCTAATAATTATTACAATTTATTAGCTGTTCTGTTGCACACTGGGAGACACAATGTGACCGATGGTGTGATGGTCCGAGGTGCTTAGTACCCAGTGCCAGTTTACCCATTTATCCAGTCCAGTCGACTAGTATGGGTTACTCGGGCAATGATAATGAATCTTACCAAATTATAATCGAATAATACTGCAATAAATGCCAGATATTAAGTCTACCAAAGATGTAAACATACATTCTGCATATTCACTTTATTTTAGTTATTTTATTTTATATTATCACCACTAAGCAGAATTGCTTAGCGCATCACTTTTGCCACGCTCAGGTACTGAAGACATAGTTGGGGAGTTCAACAGGCCTCATACCGGGTGAACTTTCAGATCTGCACACAGAGTCCAGAGTCACCTCACATTTGCAGTGCATTGGTAGGACATTAGGCTACTTTTAGTCTTTTGTATTTTGTAAACTTTTGTAATGTATATTATAAACTCATGTAATTGTGTTTTTGATGTAATTATTTATGAACCATGTTTAGTAATAAATTTGAGTATTTCTTATTGAATTGAGCATGATATGAAATGAATTGAAATTTTAGATATTGAAGTCATTTGAGAAATTGTTGAAAAGATGTTAGCGGTTGACTGAGATTGATAATATGATTATATTGGAAGTTTTTTTAACAGGTTCAGAAGAACTGTTTTTCCAATTTACAGCCGGCACTCTGCCGGATTTTCTATAAAATTTGCGAAAAATTCAGATTAATAAAAAATTGTAAATAAATAAATTAAAAAGGGTAAATTGTAATGGAAATATGAATTGGTGCTCCGACACACTGTGTGGCATATCTTACTCGGCTATACTGTAGACGGGTAGGAGGTGTCACAAAAACTTTATAAGTACATAAAATCTCAAGATAATATTACAATAATTTGTATTTGATTACAGTCCAAAAATATATTATTAAAGAATTGATACAATTGCTCAAATGAAATTACATACATATAATTACATAATTACATCAAAATTTAATGTACAAGGATATACCTATGATATACCCGAATATAGTCTCACTGTGTCTTTCAGTAACCTCGCTCAGCTGCTCTATATTTTCTTTCACCTGCGACAGCATACAAAGTTATCACTGAGTGATGAACTTAGTGGTGCACAAACTAATAATTTAAAATTTAATACAAGTTATGCTTTGACAATTCATAACAAATAAAAATTTAAAATTTCTAAATTCTTTAAAATTTATGACATCCAGAAATCAATATTTTCATTTATGCAAATTATTCATTTGAATAACATTTTGATCAAATAATAACTATTTATCTACATTTCTTTTAAATCCTGAAACAATACAAAAATTTTGAATAACTGATAAATTATTTATTTCAACCACAATTTATCAAATTATGCATAATTTAAAGGGCGTTGCCAATAATTCACACAGTTGGACCCATGACATAAATTCATAATAGATGCCGTGTTGTACACCACGACATTTCGAACTCTCCCAATAACCGAGGCTAAAAGGGAGGAACAAAGACTAGCTAGTATATATGAGTACTCATCCAAACTCTTCCCCAACTGGTAAACCAGAGAGGAAGGAACTCACCCCATCTAGTGGAGGAGATATCTCACTAGACAAGCTAATGAGAATTCAAAACATATTGCTATGTCAACTATGGTTTCAAATCATATTCAAAACAATTTCTATTTACAAAAGTGTTTACAAACCATTAACATATTTAATCATTATAAATTCATGCTCAAGGTTGGCAACACATCAAACTTAAAATTTACAATTCTCAAAACCCATGCAATAAATCCTTAAATGTATAAGAAAATTTACATTTAATTTATACAATTTTATTCAACAAGTTAAAATTCTCAACACAACAAAAATCATAAAATCATACAATAAATTTATTCAAATCAATTTGGAAGTGAAAAATAACAAAAGAGTTAGTTGTGCACAAACCTCTTATCTAGACTTGTCTTTGTTCCATTTCTCCTCCTTCCTTGGAGGGCTCCTTTCCCACTAAAACACATAACTAGAGTGTTTCAATATCTATTCAATTTATTTCTAATTAATAAATTCAATAATTAAATTTTATACACTTAATTTATCCCATAAAATTGAGTCCTTTGTACTTAGTGTAATTGTGGTTACTATTCATTTGACCATTGGTCAAAATATTGACTTTTTCATACTAATTAGATATGCTAATTCTAATTACACTCACATACCATATTTTGAGTCATATTTTTATTGGCGTTGATTGTCAAATTCAATTCAAAGCCTATTAGAGTTAAATCTCAAAATTTCAGTTTTGGGTTACTTATTTTTACTATTCCATTTGTCTGTCTACAGTAGAAATTTGGCTAAGTGTCCTTCATCAAAGTTGTTTCTTATTGTCTCATCTTTAATTCCTTTTTTGAATCACTCCATTTGGAGTTTTTTAGCTCAAGATATGGCCATTTGAACATGGCTGGCCGGATTGGTTTAACCTAGATTTTCTGGGCACCTAAGTGGTTCTGGCAGTTTTGGACCATTCATTTTGGGTGGCAAAATAACTTAGTTATGGATAGAATTTGGATTGGTGTTCTTCATGAAAGTTGTAGGCCTATGTCTCAGCTTTCTACTGGTAAACATTCAGGTCATTTGGACCTTCCTAGACCAAGTTATGGTCATTTACATAACTACTATTCATTTAGTCATTTTTGTACAGGTTAGTGTGCTCTAATCCAGATTTGGACTAATTGTTCACTAAGTAATGGTTATTTTCTGGGCATGATTTCTTAATGAAAAACGTGCCATTTTGTGTCTAGTTTGATTCCCATTTGGCCTCACACCAATTGGGTTGGTAAATTTTCAGTTTTAGTCCCTGAAAAGGACCTAGGTCAAGCTACTTGCAAGTTGACCCTCACCAATTCGAATTTAAACTTGTTTCCAACAATTCATACACATCACAAATGGTCACAATTGACCATTTCTCAACTCAAATAAGGTCATTTACATCCATTGACCATTTTCTACATTTTTTCTCCCAAACCCTAAGTGCTAAGAACCCTAACTTACACAATTCATTCAATTAACGAATTTAAAGTATATAATCAACATCCATACACTTAGTTACACTTCTAGACCCATATAACTTCATCAAACTCAACCAATTTCAACTCCCCCAAAGGCTGGCTGAATTTCACAATTAATCCTCCATATTTGATTTGTTTTATTTCTTTCATCAATTCTAAGTGTATTTCACATACATAAGCATAATTTAACTACAAATTATAAGTTCAAATTGCTAACCTCTCTTTAAAGCTCAAATCCTTCAATTGGTCATCTTTCTTCCTTCCCTTTCTTCTTCAATCTACTTTTCAAGTTGCCAAAGTAGGGTTTATCAAGAATTTTTGGGGATTTAATGGAGAATTTTAGGGTTTGTGAAGCTTTAAATTAAGTTTCAATGGAGGAATTTTGAAAGAGAATATGAGAGAGTGTGGGTGGCGAAAAATGGAAGAAGAAGACCACTTTTTTCTTTTTATTTTTTTGTCTTATTTTTGTAATATTTATCCTCACTTTTTCATATTTTAAAATTATAATATTAATGAGGTCATGCTTTCATCACCATGGTGATATCATAAGTCTTTTTAATTTAATTTTCTTTTCCTTTTGTTTTTCCCATACTTCTTTAATTTAATTCCATATTTCAAAATTTTTATTTCTCAGATTTTATTGGACAGTTAGGTCAGGAGTCAGCTCTAGGGGTGAATTGACCAAATTGCCCCTCGCCGGTTCAATCTGGTTTACAAGTTATTCGATATTTTTTCTGGATCCCTGATCTAATTATTTGACTTGCTTAAAAATTCTTTTCTGTAATTTTCTCTTTTTCCACTGTGTTTGCAATAGTCCTAAGGACCACGAAATCAGATTTTACGATTTGAAATTTGAGTTTAGACTAACCTCGTGGTCACTTCTTGGAAAGGTCACCCATCGCTGTGACTCCCGGCTCATTTAACCTTTTATATTATGTTTTTCTTATTTTTTACTTTTCTATCTGGTAATCACTATTTATTTTCGATCAGGACTTTTCTAGGTGTCTTAAATATAGTTGTAATCCTCTTAATTGTCCGGACCGATACCAGTCACCAGAACAGTAACATACACCAGGCTATGCAAATAGGGGTGTTACAATTCTCCCCCCCTTAAAATAATTTTGTCCTTGAAATTTTACCTGGTATCAATCTCTGAACAGTTGTGGGTGCTATCTCCTCATGTCCTATTCATGCTCTCAAGTAGCTTCCTGGCCTGAATGATAGTTCCTTAGCACTTTAACCAATACTATTTACTCATCGATTGCTCACCTCGTGTGCCAAGTTTCTTATGAGCTTCTGTTATAAGTTAGATTCAAATTCATTTCAATTTTAGAGGTAAGCAAATCTGTGTGCTAGTGGATCCACTCTTTCTAGGACCTCGTATGATCTTATGGGTGAGAACTTAGTTTTACTCTTTTCTTTTCAAATCTCTTGATCATTTGATGCAACCTTCAGTTTAGTTTAGAATATTTTAGTCTTTTCTTGCTGTTGTTTTAGCAATTATCTTCCTTTGTAGTCTTTTTTTTTTCTACAACTTAACTTTAATTATTTTATTCCTCAATCTTATCTTCTTCCTTAACTTGACTGTCGAGTCGTAATTTAACACCTCTTATCGTCCCTAATAAATCCACTATACTTCAAGTTTACTTTGATTTGGTCCTCTCACCATTCTAGTCAACACTATAACTAATATTCATAATGTTTCTTTATTACATTTGCACCATTTATTCTAATTTTTACTTATATATTTTCTTTTATCTATCAATATCCAATAGCTTATTTTCCGCTAGTTTGCGATCATTACCTTTTTTTTTTTTTGAACCATAAACAATTCTTCAATCTTAAGAAGGGAGTCTACCAGACTCTCCTTTTTCCCATGCTATTCAAAAGTTTCGCTTTAATTCTAATCTACTCCTTATGATCCACACAATAAAATTGTGCTCTTCCTAAAGAATACCTAGTCAACTAGTTCCTATCGAATTACTGTTAGATAACATCATTTCTTAACTGTTTTATAAGTTATAATTATCATCCATAGCATCCTGTCTCTTCCAAGGGAACAAAATTATATTTTGTGTATTACTGCTACACAAATAGAATACTGTTTCTTACTAAACTTTGAGCAAAAGATCCATTACAATACTAGAACAACTATAAACCCCATATCGGAGATTGGATGACTTAGCCCTATAGGTGTTGTTTTTTAAATTTTGACCATAATTGTCACACCTTATCCCTCTGTAAGGCGTAACATGATCCCATAGAATACCTAATGAACTACCAAACTTCACCTACCGATAACTCATTAAGTACCCTACAAGAGATTTTAAAATCATTTTCTTATTTTTTATAAGTGGTGAGCATTTTCTAATAGGTATTAAAACATTTAATTATATTTTGTAAACTAGTTAAAATTTTTGTCCCATTTTATTTTTCCACAAATTTTATAAAAATTTCGGTAGAGTGCCGTCTGTATTTTGAGAAAACAGTTCTTCAAATACCTGTAAAAAGCACTTCCAAAGATTTATCTCAACAACTTCATCAATTCAACATCCATCCCAACCAATTTTAACATAATTTCTCAATTTCCAAAATTCAACATCATCAAAATACTATAATTCAATTTCATTCAAATTAAAACAAAATATTTCCATTCGTATTTCAATATAGATAAAACAATTTATATACATCATTCCAAATATTTACATTAGGAAAAATCCAAACCAAAATTTATTACAAGCTTTATACAACTGCTCATGACCATTTCCTACATTTACATACTTTACATACATCAAAATAATTTTTACAATCAGGGTATAAAATATACCCGATAAACTTCAGAGTAGGTAGCACCTCAATCCTCAGCAGCTCACTCTGCTGCTCTTTTAGTCTCTATGTCTGTGACAGCAATAATAACCATCGCTGAGTACTAGGACTCAGTGGTGCACAACATACTAAAATAACCTTTATGCAAAATTTAAATCATACTTATTCAAAAATTAAACTGAACATAAAATATAAATTCAAAACATGATTTATAAGATTTTAATCCAAACAATTTCATTTCAAAAGTCTCAAAACAAATTTCATAAAAACACACAATTATATTATGCCATTCGAAATAAATATCATCTTAGTAGCTAGAGGCTAAGGAGAAATCACATCACAAGGATAGCTAGCTCAAATATATGGGAACCCATTCTTTTTCTTCTTCTACTGGCACACACCTCAACACTTCAGCCAGAGAAGGAATCAAAATTCGAAACTAATTTTCCCCACTAGTCATGCTAGTGAGGTATTCAAATATGTGGTCATGACACTGTGATTTCAAAACTATCTTAACAATTTACTAAACATTTATTGCCATTTCAAACACAAACAAGTAACCTTTCAATAATTTAAATCAAAAGCATAATAAACATTTCAAGACAATGGTGTCACAATTCAATATTTCAATTTATTCAAAACAATGTGCAGAAGAAAATTTATAGAAATTCTATGTTGTGCACAAACCTTATACGAGTCGCCTCTTGGCCTTGACTCGATCCCTCGGCTTCTTTCCCTGTATTCTTTTCCATTGAAACACACAGTTTCACAGTGTTTCAGTATCATAACTTATCATAAATCCAAAAATAAATTCAAATCTACTTATACCTAGCTTTAATATGCTAAACTTGACGTTCTTTAAAATTTGTATTTCAGAGTTACTATTCACGACACTATTCAAGTCAATTTATTGACTTTCTAATGCTTAATAGGTATGGAAATTCTAATTTCACTCACATACCACATTTTGGTTACCTAACTTGTTGGTTTTGGTTGTTTTCTCAAATTTTAAGTCCTTTAGGCAAAATTGCAAATTTTTAGTTTTGGCGTCTTATGTTGCATTGTTCCATTGGTCATGTTGCTGTTAGAATTTGGCTAAGTTTTCTTCATAGAAATTGTTCTTTATTATCTTAAATTTGTTCTCCTTTTTTAATCACTCCATTTGGAGTTTTGTACTTCAAGTTATAGCCTTTTGAATCATGGCTGCCGAATTGGCCTAACCTAGATTTTCTGGGTACCAAAATTGGTTCTGGCAGTTTTAGGTCACCAAATTTGGGTGGCTAAATAACTTGGTTAAGGGCATAATTTGGGTTTATATTCTTCATAAAAGTTTTAGATCTATATCTCAGCTTTCTACTGGTACAATTTCAAGTCATTTAGACCTGCCTAGCCCAAGTTATGGCCAAATGAACAAATAGTCAGTTTTGTATAGGGCAGAACACTCACTTCCGGATTTGGCCAATTTGTTCACTATGCTATGGTCACTTTTTGGGCATGATTCCTCAATGAGAAATGTGCCATTTTGTGTCTAGTTTCATTCCCAATTGGCCTCACACCAATTGGGTTGGTAAATTTTCAGTTTTGGTCCCTGAAAGAGACCTTGGTCCTGCTGCCTGTAGTATGTCCCTAATCAATCCGAATTTAAACCGAATTCTAACACTTCCAACATACCACAATTGGTCACAAATGACTATTTTTCAGCTCAAACTAGGTCAAACATACCATTTGACTAATTCTCTAATTTTTGTCCTCCAAAACCCTAGGTCCAAACCCTAATTCACATTTTTGTTACATTTAACTAATTCAAAGCATACCATCACCATTTCTTAACTCATTCAAGTTCACATACACTTTTAATTCAATCAAAACACATGCATTTTCCACTCAAACCCTAGCTGGCTGAAATCCATACCTAGTCCTCCAAAGATGTTTTCATTTCATTTTAAGCATATTTCTAAGTTCATTAAGCTATAAATACAATAATTAAACTAAAAGTTTGAAGTTTGAATTACTAACCTTATGCAGAATTTTCTTTCTTCCTTCCTTCAATTTTTTTCTTCTTTCTTTCCCTTGAATCTTCTCTTCTAGTTGCCTAAACAAAATTGAACTATGGTAGGACAATTTTCTATGGTGAGGTTTTTGGTTCTTCAAGCTCAAAAGTGAGCTTCAATGGAGTTTTTGGTAAGGGAGAGGGTGAGAGAGAGAGGTCACGGCAAATGGAGAGGAAGATGACTCTTTTTTTTATTTTTTTTTCTTTCTTTTATGAATTTTAATCCTTATGGAAGACCACAAATTATCTTAAATAAATTTGTTAATTATAATTTTTATTGCATCATGCATGATGTCATGCATGATGTCATCACTTTTCACTTTTCCTTTTTCTTTTTTTTTCTATTTATTTTTCCATTAGTTCTTTAATTTAATTCCCAATTTCAAAATTTTCTTTTCTCCTATTTTATTTAACAGTTAGGTCAGAAGTCAGCTCTATGGGTCAATTAACCAAATTACCCCTCGCTGGTTGACCCAGTTTGCAAATAATTCAATATTTCTTCTGGATCCCTGACCTAATTATTTGACTGGCTTAATAATTCTTTTTTGTGATTTTCTCTTTTCCACTGTGTTTGCAATAGTCCTAAGGACTGCAGCATCACATTTTACTATTCGAAATTTGAGTTTAAATCGACTTCGTAGTCCTTCCCAAGAAGGTCACCCATCGCTGTGACTCTCGGCTCATTTAACCTCTTATGTTCTATTTTTCTTATTTATACTTAACTAATTGACAATTACTAATTATTTTTGTTTAGGGCTTATCTAGTTGTCTTAGATGTGGTTATAATCCCCTGAATTTTTTGGACCGACACTGGTCACTGGAATAGTGAAATATACTAGGCTATACAAATAGGGGTGTTACAATTCTCTCTCCCTTAAAATAAATTTCGTCTCGAAATTTTATCTGGTATCAGTCTCTAAACAGCTGTGGGTGTTGTCTCCTCATGTCCTCCTCTTGTTCCCAAGTAGCCTCCTAGCCTGAATGATGGTTCCACAGCACTTTCACTAACAGTATCTACTTATTCCGTAGCTTCTTCACTTCATAAGCCAGAATCTCTATGGGTTCTTCTTCATATGTGAGGTTTGGATTCACTTCAATTTCTTCTACTGGTAGTACATGAGATGGGTCTGATCGATACCTCCTCAACATAGACACATGGAAGACGTTATGTATCTTCTCCAACTCTGGAGGTAGTGCAAAATGATATGCCAAAGGACCCACTCTCTTAAGGATCTCATATGGCCCAATGAAACGAGGACTCAGTTTTCCCTTCCTGCCAAATCTCATAATTCTCTTCCAAGGGGAAACCTTGAGGAATACTTTGTTACCCACTACATACTCATTATCCCTTCTCTTCATATCAGTATAGGACTTCTAACGGTCTGATGCAATCTTAAGTCGATCTCTTATCACCCTGATCTTCTCCTCGGTCTGTTGAACAATTTCGGGCCCAATCATTTTCCTTTCACCTACTTCATCCCAAAATAATGGGGTTCTACATTTTTTGCCGTACAAAGCTTTATATGGAGGCATCCCAATGCTTGATTGGTAGCTGTTGTTATAAGCAAACTCAATCAAAGGCAACTATCCTTAAATTCAATCACACAAGCTCGTAGCATGTCCTCCAAGATCTGCATTACCCTCTCAGACTGGCCATCTGTCTGTGGGTGGAATGCCATGCTGAAGTTCAATTTAGTTCCTAGGGCTCTCTGAAGACTACCTTAGAATCTAGAAGTGAACCTAGGATCTCTGTCTGATACGATGGATATTGGCACTCCATGCAGTCTTACTATCTCATCAATGTACAACTTGGCCAATCTTTCTAAATTGTAGTCCATCCGAACTGGCAGAAAATGAGCAGACTTGATTAGTCTGTCAATAATGACTAATACTGCATCATGACTATTCTGTGTCCTCGGAAGTCCCATCACAAAATCCATTGTTATTCTCTCCCATTTCTATTCTGGGACTGGTAGTGGATGTAATAACCCAACCGGTACTTGATGCTCTGCCTTTACTTTCTAACAAGTTAGGCATTTGGAAACAAACTCTGCCACATCTCTTTTCATACCCATCCACCAGTAATGCTCCTTAAGCCCTCTATACATTTTTGTGCCACCAGGGTGCATGGCAAAAGGAGACTCATGTGCTTCCTTCAAAATGGTCTGCCTTAAATCAACATCATTAGGAATACACATTCTGCCCTAGTGTAGCAGTAGACCATCACCTCTTATTGAGAATTCTAGTTTCTTGCCCTGTCTGACTTCTTCCAACAGCTTTTGATACTTCTGATCATTCTGAGCAGCCATTCTGATCTGATCAATCAACACTGGCTATACATGCCATGCAACTGCTATCTGCCTCTCATTATTAATTCTAAACCGGCATGTAATGATCTTAACTCATGTACCATAGATAAAGGAGTAACCCGTAGACTTGCCATAGTCTTGCGACTTAAGGCGTCAGCCACAATATTAGCTTTCCCTGGCTGATAGTCTATCAGACAATCATAGTCTTTTATCAACTCTAACCATCTCCTCTTTCTCAAATTCAACTCCTTCTGAGTGCCCAAATACTTCAAACTCTTATGATCTGTATAGATGTAACACTTTTTCCCATACAAATAGTGTCTCTAGATCTTAAGAGCAAACATAATAGCTGCAAGCTCCAAGTTATATGTTGGATAATTCCTCTCATGCAGCTTTAACTAGCGTGATGCATAGGCAATGACATTTCGATCTTGCATCAATACACGGCCTAACCCATTATGAGAAGCATCACTATAAACTGTGTATTCTTTACCCAGAGTAGGTAAAGTCAAGACTAGAGCCTCAGTTAAACATTTCTTTAATTCATCAAAACTCTATTGGCATTTATCCATCCACTGAAATTTCACATCTTTGCAAAGTAGCTTGGTCAATAGAGATGCGAACATGGAGAATCCCTTCACAAATCGACGGTAGTATCAAGTTAAACCCAGAAAACTGCAAATCTCTGTGATATTTCTGGGTGGCCTCCAATTAAGGACAGCTTCTATCTTACTTAGGTCTACCTTAATGCCCTATACATGTGTTCGCAATAGTCCTAAGGACCATAACGTCATATTTTACGGTTTGAAATTTGAGTTTAAATTGACTTTCGCAGTCCTTCCTGAGAAGGTCACCCATCACTATGACTCTCGGCTCATTTAACCTCTTATGTTCTGTTTTTCTTATTTATACTTAACTAATTGACAATTACTAATTATTTATGTTTATGGCTTATCTAGTTGTCTTAGATGTGGTTGTTCTAATCCCTTTAATTTTTCGGACCGACACCGATCATCGGAATAGTGAAATATACCAGGCTATACTAAAATCTCTAGTCCCATAACAATTTCTGATGTACTGTAATTCATGCTAGGGTAACGGAGTCATTAACTCTCACCACCTTGCAACCATGATATTTGGATATTCTAATTATAGAGTTTTAAATCCCGAATTAGGATATTCAAACTCAGTTCTAGTAATAAAACTCTATTCTGATATATTTGTACCAAAGCGAAAGCCATTTGTAACTATTCTTATCCTTGTGTACTATTGGGTAGTACGTAGCTCTACACAATAAGTCCCAAGTCAGTACTATAATCTGCAGCTTAGAGCACAAACATCAAGAATATTGCATAGTTACTACGATACATCCCAATAGATCAAACTTCCCTATATATTATTTCTTTCAAATCCACTAATATCTTAAACTTATTTTGATTATGGTACCCACTGACATCTATCAGCATTAATACCTTTACATGCATCTATGGTAGCTATATTACTATAACTTACTTTTTAGGTCCTCTTGCCTTACTTAATTAGGCTTACTAATTAATTTTATAATTTATCATAGTCTAGGAGATGTCTCTCACTAGAAACTTTTACAAAATTAATTCCAATCACGCTTATTATCGCAATTCTTATCCTAAAAGACTAATCACTAACACATCAAAATTTATTTCCATACAAGGGAATAGCAAAAGAACATATAATTCTAGCATTAGCATATAAATAAGTGGAGCCGGAATCAAATAGTACATAATTATTCCTTTCAAAAGTTAAGAACGTACCTGCAACTACATCCGAAGTCTCTGCTTTTTCCCCTCGATGCATGGCAGTCCCTCTTTCTAGTGTATTCCTCTATTCGAGTTAGTCCATTGTGCTAGGATTACCCGAAGTGTTGTCTCTACTTCTACCTCTGCCCCTACTAACTATTAATGAGCCTCTAAAATCAGAACCTTGGACTGATTCCTCTAGTGTAGTATGTGGCATAAATTGACGTGTGCTAGTACAACTCGAGCGTAATGTCCGATTTCACCACAATGAAGCAGGCTCCAATAACCTTATAGCAAATACCCCTGTGTAATTTTTCACAAATGTCACAGATACGGATAGGGTAGGAACTTCTAGTTCTTTGACAAATGGCTCTTGATTGCTTCAGCCCTGAAGATCCGCCTCTGTCATACTTAGGAGCTCGGGGTCCCTCAAAATCTTTTCTCTTTCCCAAATTACTACTCAAACTTTGACCGATAGGTTTCCCACTTTTCTCTTTTTCATGCTGCACTTGAGGGGGTTGGGTATGTACTTGGGCCTGGGCTGACAGATTATCAGCCATTCGCTGGAAGAACATGGCCATCTGCTGGGCCATTTGTGCAGTAATTTGTATAGGAGGGACTGGTGCAGCTGGACCTCCAACACTCTGCGGAACTGGGGCTTCTCCTTGTACGTCAGCTGTATTAGACTGCTCTACCATTTTATCCCCCTTGTCTATATCTATTCACAGGATTTTTTTTTGTACAACCAACACAAGGAGATTTCTCCCCGTTAGTTCATATTTATGATGTAAATGTACTATATGTATCATACATTCGAGCAGTTGTACTTATCAAAAAATATTTCAAATTCACAGTTCAAATTTTACTTTAAAAACTAGCTCTGATACCACTAAAACATGTCACACCCTACTCCTAGTAAGATATAACATGCTCTTGTAGTACACCTAATGAATTATAGTACTTTGCCTACCGGTAACCCATTAAATATACTACAAGGGATTTTAAAACAACTTTTGTTCTTTTTTAAATTGGTGGGTAAAATTTTTTTCAGATATTAAAAACCTTTATTTAAAGTCCAAACATAAATCAAATTTTTAGATATTTAAAATCTTCGCAATTTTTATAAAAATTTCAGCAGAGTACCGTTTGTATTTTGAGAAAATAGTTCTTCAAAACCTAAAAATAATTCTTCAAAACCTGAAAATAAAGACACTCCCAATATATTTCTCAATCACAACTCCATTAATCAATTTCATTTCATAAATCAGCACAAGCAACTCAATACACAGTTTAAATTAAATCAAACATTGAAATATCTCATTAAGATAACAAAATTAATATTTACATTCATGGGAGTACTAAAAATTTAGTAATACAAAACTTTATAAGTACATAAAATCTCAAGATAATATTACAATAATTTGTATTTAATTACAGTCCAAAAATATATTACAAAACAGTTGATACAACTGCTCAAATGAAATTACATGCATATAATTATATAATTACATCAAAATCTAATATACAATGGTATACCTATGATATACCCGAAGATAGTCTCACTGTGCCTTTCAGTAACCTCGCTCAGCTGCTCTATATTTTCTTTCACCTGCGACAGCATACAAAGCTATCGCTGAGTTGTGAACTTAGTGGTGCACAAACTAATATTTTAAAATTTAATACAAGTTATGCTTTGACAATTCATAACAAATAAAAATTTAAAATTTTTAAATTCTTCAAAATTCATATCATCCAAAAATCAATATTTTCATTCATGAAAATTATTCATTTGAATAACATTTTGATCAAATAGTAACTATTTATCTACATTTCTTTTAAATCCTGAAACAATATAAAAATTTTGAATCACTGATAAATTATTTATTTCAACCACAATTTATCAAACTATGCATAATTTAAAGGGCGTTACCAATAATTCATACAGTTGGACCCATGACATAAAATTCATAATAGATGTCGTGTTGTACACCACGATATTTCAAACTCTCCCAATAATCGAGGCTAAAAGGGAGGAACAAAGAGTAGCTAGTATATATGAGTACTCATCCAAACTCTTCCCCAACTCGCAAGCTAGAGAGGAAGGAACTCACCCCATCTAGTAGAGGAGATATCTCACTAGACAAGCTAATGAGAATTCAAAACATATTGCCATGTCATGTCACACCCTACTCCTCCGTAAGATGTAACATGATCCCGTAGTACACCTAATGAATTACCGTACTTCGCCTATCGGTAACCCATTAAATATACTACAAGGGATTTTAAATCAATTTTCATGAAATTTATATCACCAATTAAAATCTGGTGTTATAAAAAATTTTCAAAATTTCGGCAGAGTGCCGGCTGTATTTTGAGAAAACAGTTCTTCAAACCTGAAAAGGAAAACACTCCCAATATATTTTCTCAAATACAACTCCAATAAACTTCATTTCATCTCACAATTCAATCTCAATAATCAAATCATTTCATTTTCAAACCAACCTCATCATAAAAGAAACATTTCATTGATTACAAGACTCAAAAATTAATATTACAAAACTATACAGGTAAATGAAATCTCAAATTTATATTTACAACAATTCACATTTAATCACATACCAAAATATTTTACAAGAGTTTTTATACAACTGCTCAAATAATTTGCATACATATTATTACATGCATCCATCAAAACCTAAGTACATGGGTATACTTATGATATACCTGGAGCTTATCTGAATGTGTCTTCAAAGAAGCTTACTCAACTGCTCTATGCTCTTTTCACCTGCGACACATACAAAGCTATCGCTAAGTGATGAACTGAGTGGTGCACAACTATAATGTAAAACATAGTACAATATACATTGACAAAATTACAATAATTAATTTGAAAGTCTCGAAATTCAATAAATTTCCAAAAGTCAAAATCTTCGTTGCTAATAATATAAATCATTATTTAAAATGACTTTCAGCAAGAAATTCAATTTATCAAATCTCAACTGAAAATTTAATGTAATTCTAGCAATCATGGAAATAAAGATTAATTTAAACAAAATCAATTATGCATAAATCCCATTTGAAATCGAAATTCTTTACTATTTAAAAAGCATTCTTTATCTCACTAACTATGCAAGACTAATCCGCAAGGGCCATCTTCAGGGTGATTCTAACTCCCTATGGTCGGGGAGGTCGAATCAGATTCTAACTCCCTATGGTCAAGGAGGTCGATCATCATGCACAGTACACACCACAATAATGAAACTTTTGAAAGGGCCATAACAAATAAAAAATTAGATCTAACCTCTAATCAGAGGAGAATCTAAGCCTATGCATGTACCATGGTAATCAAAACAAAGCTAACTCCATTGTCTCCTCAACAAATGAGAGAGACGGGTAATAACCTAGTCAAGCATCTATAGTGAGATATAAAGCAATATCATAATCTCGTTGTCCTTTTTGTGAGCATAAATCACAACACATTTCGATTCAAAGTCAATTCCAATATCCAATAATTTTTATGCTCATCACAATTTAGAACATAAATTTGTATTTTTCCATGCAAATTGCCCATCACAATTCACAATATATTCTATCAAAATTTTCCAAAACATAATTTATTCGATCCACAACAATGCTTAATACTTGTTGAAATATCATTTCACAAAACTAAACTCATGCATACGATACCAATTTCAATAATCAGTGAAATAAATTCAATACTTGTTAAACATAATACATAGGGAAAATAACATCATTTAATCATATGAAATTTTGAAAACAAAATCAATTAAAAACTAGTTGTGCACAAACCTCTGATGAGTCACCTCTTGGCCTTGATTCAACGTTTCTTATGCTTTTCAATATCCTTTTCAACTGAAACACACAATTTAAAGTGTTTCAGTACTCAGTTAAATTATTTCTGACAATAAAATCCAATATCAAAATTTTCTTAGTACTATTCCCTTTAATTCATTTCATTAGTCAACTTATAATGTTGACCTTTGATGCACTCTAAGTGAGTCAATTTTAATGTTCCCAATTTGTCAAATTTTATAGTCTCTAAGTGTTGGTATATGTTACTAATTTCATTTTAAAGCTTATTGCATTTTATTGCCATTTTCCAGATTTTATGGCCAGTGTCTCATTGTGTCTTATTTAATTTCCTTTTTGAATCACTCCATTTGGAGTTGTATAGCTCAAGTTATGGTCAATTAACCATAACTAGGTCAAATCTAAATTTTAGTTTCCTTTTTAGGCATTTTCGGTTCTGAATTTACTAATTTATTTGGACTATTTATAATCACATTGAGGTCTAACATTCTTCATAAGTATTGTTTCCCTATGTCTTAGGGACAACCAGAAATTTTGCTTACCATTTTTCAAGTCTTATAGAATTCTTTATAGACAAATTGTTAACTTGGACTCAAGGGTCATATATTGGCATGGTCCTCAATTAGGTCAATAGCTTAACCTTAAATTCTAACCTTATACATTTATAATTTGAGGAAGTTGTCTAAAACAATATTTTAGGTCTCTTTCTTAGCTTTCCAGATTGGCATGGCTCATTTAAATTGGACACTTCTGGTGGGAGATATGCTTATTTGAATTTTCTGGATTTTATGTTCAAATGTGCTAATTCCAGATTTAGTGTACCAACTTAATCAAGTTAATTGACCCAGTTTCCTTAATTTTTGGATTTTGGTCAAATTACCAATATTGTAGATCTATGTCTTATTGAAATTTTGGGACTGATTTCATGTCATTTGGAGTTCTATGGACC
The DNA here is from genome assembly GCF_030052815.1 of Hevea brasiliensis. Lineage (NCBI taxonomy): Eukaryota > Viridiplantae > Streptophyta > Magnoliopsida > Malpighiales > Euphorbiaceae > Hevea > Hevea brasiliensis. The sequence continues at coordinate 87,632,575 of NC_079504.1, read as the reverse complement.
AAGTTATGGTCATTTTACTATTGCTGGTCAAGTTGCACTTATATTGCAAAGTTTAGGTCATTTTTAGGTCAAAGTCAATTCAACCAATTTTTGTAACCCAAATTTGGTGATCATTTTGACTTGGTAATTGGCATTTCTGGGCTTGTGGTCTTCACCAAAGTTGTAGCCCTATGTCTAAGCTTTCCAACCATATAAATTTCAGGTCATTTGGACCTGTTTTGAGTTAGTTATGGCTAAAATACTGACTGCTGTTCAAATAGTCAATTTTCAGGTTTGAAATGTTACCAATCCGGATTTGGTCAATTTTCATGTCACTTTCTGGACAGAATTTAGGTAGGCTTCCAACATGAAAGTTGGCACATTTTGTGCCTAGTTTCACCTCCAATTGGCTTTATACCAATTGGGGTCACACAATTTAGGTTATAGCCCTAAATGCATACTGCCCTTATATAATATTTCAATTACACAACCATTACACATTCAAAGCCCTAATCCTTAACTCCCATACTTGAATTCTGGAATTGTAATGTGCTAATATCATTTATCACATCTCATTATGGTCAATTGGAATAGTATATACAAGTCCTCAATACACCAAATACAATCTTAATTCACAAAGTCAAAATCAACATAGTATACATGATTATACCTAACAATTACATGGAATTCCAACTAATAATTTACTATTCACTGCCATGAATCTATTAATACCAATATTCTCTAATTTAATTCATGGAGTTTAACACTCTTCTTTGTTCACCATGGCTGCCAAAATTAGTATATAATAATAATTCATCAAAACCTCAAAATTTCTTCATCAATGTACTTATCTCAAGCTTCCCACAAAATTTACTTAAGAAAGAAAGGAATTTGAACACTTACCTATTGTTGGAGCTTGTTAAATCTTCACCAAAATCTATTGAATTTAGTATCAACTTCTTTCTTGCAAAGTGAGGATTAACTTTAATGAAGACCATTTATGCAAATCATGGCTTGAAGATGGACCTTTGAAGCTTGCATGAAGGGATGGCAATGGTGGAAAATGGAGAGAAAACAATTCAGCAAAGTTGTAGGAAGAAGATGAAGATGATGTTAGTGCTGCCCTTCTCATCCACTAATGTTTAAATAATCCCCTTAGTGCTCCACTTAATCTTAATTAAGCATTTAAATAATCCTAAGTTTCCCTATTTGCAATTAACACCCTAATTTCTCACTATTTACATTATATGTCAAGTTTCTCATTTTTATGGCATTTTCAAAATTTAATACTACTAATTTTTCATGGACATTTAGGTCAAAAGTCAACTCTAAGTGTCAATTGACCAAAATGCCCCTATTTGGTTTGCATTCATGATTTTTCAGTACTACCAATTAATTCCTTAACCCGTCGATTTCTTTAATTTTCGTTTTTCTTTGTACTAATTAATTAAATTTTCTTTGACATTTTCTAAGTCAATTATATCTCAATAGATGTTTATTTAAGTCTTAAAAATATTTTTTAGGGTTCCTCGTAGTCTAGGGCTAGTTAACGGTCTTCGCCGTAACTTTCTAATGCGGTCACCCATCGCTACGGTGCCAGCTCATTTAACTTACTTTCATTTCGTCTCTTTTATTTTTTCCTTAATTTTTCTTGTATTTTCTTTTTATTTATTGCATCATTTTATGCCTGTTTATTATCACTAAAGTGTAGTTCCAGACATCCTGGCTTCTCTGGACCGACATTAGGTCACCGGAGTAGTCGAACGTACAGACTACATAAAGTGAGGGCGTTACAATTCTTCCCCTCTAAATAAGAATTTTGTCCTCAAAACTTACCTGATGTATCTGTTGCTTCCTTGCTTCTTCATTTCTTTGTGTTGTTTCATCAATATCTAGGTTTGGCTCCTCTCTAGCCTTCATGGCATACACCCGTGGTGTCACCTTGACTTTGGGCCTTTTGACCGTCTCAGAAATAGCCTTCTATGAAATCTCAGTCATCTCTGCTTTGACTGCACCTCACTGGATACTGTGTCTCACCAATGATACACATCATGTTGGAGTAGAGACATAGCACCCTCCAGGTTCTATTCTGACCAATTCTCATACTTACTTTCCTATTTACTTCTCTTTCCATTCCATAACTTCACTTTAATTAGTTCATCTCTCAGTCTTATCTTCTTCCTTGACTCAATTCCTTGACTCAATTCCTTGACTCGACTATCGAGTCAAAATTTAGCACCGCTTATCACCCCTAAGAAATCCACTATACCTCGGTATTACTTTGATTTGGCCCTCTAACAATTCTAGTCAACCCCTTTACTAATATTCGTAACATTTTTTTTATTACATTTGAACCAGTTATTCAAAATCTCACTTCCACAACTTTTTTATTTATCAATATTCTATAAATTACTTCCTTTTGTACTAAACTATAACCTTTCGATATTCTAACTTTTGAGTTTTAAATCCCTAAGTAGGATTTCTAAACACATTTCTAACAATAAAATTATGTCCTGGCATAACTATACCAAAACAGATGTCGTTGGTAACTATTCTCATCTTGGTGTACTATCGAGTAGTACGTAGCTCTACACAATAATCTCAAGTCAGTACTGTAATCTTCAGCTTACAGTACAAACATCAAGAACATTGCATAGTTACTATGATACATTCCAATAGATCAAATTTTCTTACACCTTATCCTTCTTGAGTTCACTTATATACTAAACTTATTCTGATTACAATATCCATTAATAATTACTAACTATAACATCTTTACCCTCGTCTAGAGCAAGTATATTACTGCAACTTACTTTTAGGTCCTCTTGCCTTACATTAAGTAGGCTTGCCAATTAGCTTTATAATTTATGATGTATTAGAAAATACTTTTAACTGAAAATTCTTTCAAAATTAATGTCAATCATACTTGTTATCGTAGTTTTTATCCTAAAGGACTAGTCACTAATGCATCAGAATTTATTCCCCTGTAAAGGAATAGCAACAAAATATATAATTCTAACACTAGCATATAAATAAGTAGTGCTGGGATCAAATAATAACTAATTGTTTTCTCCAAAATTAAGAACTTACCAGCAGCTACATCCGAAGTTTCTGCTCTTCCCTTTGGCACATAGTGGATGCTCTGACTGGTGCGCTACTATATTCGGGTTGATTCACTATGTTATGGTTGTGAGGAGTACTAGTTATATCTCTATCTCGACTCTGATCGACTGTCTGTGAACTCCGGAGAGCAGATCGAGGTGCTCTAGTACAATCTCTAAAGAAATGTCCATGTTCACCACAATTGTACAGGCTCCAGTGGCCTTACGATAAATACCCCCATGTAACTTGCCACAAATATGGCAGATACGAGCAGAATAGGCACTTCTGATTGTTCGACGACTGGACCTTGGTGGCTTCTGCCCTGAAGATCCACCTCTATCAGATCTATAACCACTAGGCTCTCCAGTGTTCTTCCTTTTTCCTAATTTACTATTTGAGCTCTGACTCATAGGTCTCTCCCTCTTCTCTATTTAATGCTGCCTTTATGGGGGTTGGGTTGGTACTTAGGCTTGGGCTGACAGATTATCAGCTATTTGTTGAAAGAAAGTGGCCATTTGCTGGGCCATTTGTGCAGTAATTTGTACCTATCAAACTGGTACAATCGGGCCTTCGACACTCTGAGGAGCTGGGGCTTCCCCTTGTACTTCCGCCGTCACAGACTGTTCTATTGTCTCATCCTTCTCTTCCATATCTTTTCACAAGATTTTCTATTCTCTGTACAACCAACACAAGGAGATTTCTCTCCATTAGTTCATATTTGTGATGTAAATGTACTATATGTATCAAACATTTGAGCAGTTGTATTTACCGATAAAATTAATTCAATTTCACAATTCAAAATTTACTTTAAAACCATTGCTCTGATACCACTAAACATGTCACACCCTACTCCTCCGTAAGATACAACATGCCCGTAGTATACCTAATGAATTACCCTACTTCGTAACCCATTAAATATACTACAAGGGATTTTAAATCAATTTTCGTGAAATTTAAATCATCGATTAAAATCTGGTGCTATAAAAATTTTTTAAATTTTCTACAGAGTGCCGGCTGTATTTTGAGAAAACAGTTCTTCAAACCTAAAAAGGAAAACACTCCCAATATGTTTTCTCAAATACAACTCCAATAAACTTCATTTCATCTCACAATTCAATCTCAAAAATCAAATCATTTTATTTTCAAACCAACCTCATCATAAAAGAAATATTTCATTGATTACAAGACTCAAAAGTTAATATTACAAAACTATACAGGTAAATGAAATCTCAAATTTACATTTACAATAATTTATATTTAATCACATACCAAAATATTTTATAAGAGTTTTTATACAACTGCTCAAATAATTTACATATATATTATTACATGCATACATCAAAACCTATGTACATGGGTATACCTATAATATACCTGGAGCTGATCTGAATGTGTCTTCAAAGAAGCTTACTCAACTACTCTATGCTCTTTTCACCTGCGACAGCATACAAAGCTATCGCTGAGTGGTGAACTTAGTGGTGCACAACTATAATTTAAAACATAGTACAATATACATTGACTTTTTAACAATTAATTTGAAAGTCTCGAAATTGAATAAAATTTCAAAAGTCAAAATCTTTGTTGCCAATAATATAAATCATTAGTTAAAATGACTTTGAGTAAGAAATTCAACTTATCAAAACACAACTAAACATTTAAAGTAATTCTAGCAATCATGGAAATAAAGATTAATTCTAACAAAATCAATTATGCATAAATCCCATTTGAAATCGAAATTCTTTACTATTTAAAAATCATTCTTTATCTCACTAACTATGCAAGACTAATCCGCAAGGGCCATCTTCAGGGTAATTCTAACTCCTTATGGTCGAGGAGGTTGAATCGAATTCTAACTCCCTATGGTCAAGAGGTCGAATCATCATGCACAGTACACACCACAATAATGAAACTTCCAAAAGGGCCATAATAAATAAAAACTTAGATCTAACCTCTAATCAGAGGAGAATCTAAGCTTGTGCACGTACCATGGTAATCAAAACAAAGCTAACTCCATTGTCTCCTCAACAAATGAGAGAGACGGGTAATAACCTAGTCAAGCATCTATAGTGAGATATAAAGCAATATCATAATCTCTTTGTCCTTTTTGTGAGTATAAATCACAACACAATTCGATTCAAAGTCAATTCCAATATCCAATAATTTTTATGCTCATCACAATTCAGAACATAAATTTGTATTTTTTCATGCAAATTGCCCATCACAATTCAAAACATATTCTATCAAAATTTTTCAAAACATAATTTATTTGATCCACAACAATGCTTAATACTTGTTGAAATATCATTTCACAAAACTAAACTCATGCATACGATACCAATTTCAATAATCAGTAAAATAAATTAAATACTTGATAAACATAATACATAGGGAAAATAACGTCATTTAATCATATGAAATTTTGAAAATAAAATCAATTAAAAACTAGTCGTGCACAAACCTCTGATGAGTCGCCTCTTGGCCTTGACTTAATGTTCCTTATGCTTTTCAATATCCTTTTCAACTGAAACACACAATTTAAAGTGTTTCAATACTCAGTTTAATTATTTCTGACAATAAAATCCAATATCAAAATTTTCTTGGTACTATTCCCTTCAATTCATTTCATTAGTCAACTTATAATGTTGACCTTTAATGCACTCTAAGTGAGTCAATTTTAATGTTCCAAATTTGTCACATTTTATAGTCTCTAAGTGTTGGTATATGTTACCAATTTCATTTTAAAGGTTATTGCATTTTATTGCCATTTTCTAAATTTCACGGCCAATGTTTACTGTCTATTGGACCAGGCTACGGTGTAAATTTAATAGATTTCTCTTCATTAAATTATTTCTCATTGTGTCTTCTTTAATTTCCTTTTTGAATCACTCCATTTGGAGTTGTATAGCTCAAGTTATGGTCAATTAACCATAACTAGGTCAAATCTAAATTTTAGTTTCCTTTTTAGGCATTTTCGGTTCTGAATTTACTAATTTATTTGGACTACTTGTAATCACATTGAGGTCTAACATTCTTCATAAGTATTGTTGCCCTATGTCTTAGGGACAACCAAAAATTTTGCTTACCATTTTTCAAGTCTTATAGAATTCTTTATAGACAAATTATTAACTTAGACTCAAAGGTCCTATATTGGCATGGTCCTCAATTAGGTCAATGGCTTGACCTTAAATTCTAACCTTATACATTTATAATTTGAGGAAGTTGTCTAAAACAATGTTTTAGGTCTCTTTCTTAGCTTTCTAGATTGGTATGGCTCATTTAAATTGGACACTTCTGGTGGGAGATATGCTTATTTGAATTTTCTGGATTTTATGGTCAAATGCCCTAATTTCAGATTTAGTGTGCCAACTTAATCAAGTTAATTGACCTAGTTCTATTGATTTTTGGGTTTTGGTCAAATTACCAATATTGTAGATCTATGTCTTATTGAAATTTTGGGACTGATTTCATGTCGTTTGGAGTTCTATGGACCAAGTTATGGTCATTTTACTATTGCTGGTCAAGTTGCACATATATTGCAAAGTTTAGGTCATTTTTAGGTCAAAGTCAATTCGCCAGTTTTTGTAACCCAACTTTGGTGATCATTTTGACTTGGTGATTGGCATTTCTGGGCTTATCTCAAGCTTCCCACAAACTTTACTTAAGAAGGAAAGGAATTTGAACACTTACCTATTGTTGGAGCTTGTTAAATCTTCACCAAAATCTCTTGAATTTAGTATCAACTTCTTCCTTGCAAAGTGAGGATTAACTTTAATGAAGACCATTTATGCAAATCATGACTTGAAGATGGACTTTTGAAGCTTGCATGAAGGGATGGCAATGGTGGAAAGTGGAGAGAAAACAATTCGGCAATGTTGAAGGAAGAAGATGAAGATGATGTTAGTGCTGCCCTTCTTGTCCACTAATGTTTAAATAATCCCCTTAGTGCTCCACTTAATCTTAATTAAGCATTTAAATAATCCTAAGTTTCCCTATTTGCAATTAACACCCTAATTTCTCACTATTTACATTATATGTCAAGTTTCTCATTTTCATGGCATTTTCAAAATTTAATACTACTAATTTTTCATGGACATTTAGGTCAAAAGTCAACTCTAGGTGTCAAATGACCAAAATGCCCCTATTCGGTTTGCATTTCTGATTTTTCGGTACTACCGATTAATTCCTTGACCCGCTGATTTCTTTAATTTTCATTTTTCTTTATACTAATTAATTAAATTTTCTTTGACATTTTCTAAGTCAATTATACCTCAATAGATGTTTATTTAAGTCTTAAAAATATTTTCCAGGGTTCCCCATGGTCCAAGGCTAGTCAACGGTCTTTGCCGTAACTTCCCGGTGCGGTCACCCATCGCTACGGTGCCGGCTCGTTTAACTTACTTTCATTTCGTCTCTTTTATTTTTTCCTTAATTTTTCTTGTATTTTCTTTTTATTTATTTCATCATTTTATGCCTATTTATTATCACTAAGGTGTAGTGTAACACCCCTATTTGTATAGCCTGGTATATTTCACTATTTCGGTGACCGATGTCGGTCCGGACAATTAAGGGGATTAGAACTACACTTAAGACAACTAGATAAGTCCTTAAACACAAATAATTAGTAATTGTCAATTAGTTAAGTATAAATAAGAAAAACAAAACATAAGAAGTCAAATGAGCCGAGAGTCACAGTGATGGGTGACCTTCTCGGGAAGGATTGCGAAGTCGATTTAAACTCAAATTTCGAACCATAAAATGTGATGCTGCGGTCTTTAGGACTATTATGAACACAATGAAAAAGAGAAAATCACAAAAAAGAATTGTTAAGCCAGTTAAATAATTAGGTCAGGGATTCGGAAGAAATATTAAATTATTTTCAAACCGGGTCAAATCGGCGAGGGGCAATTTAGTCAATTGACCCCTAGAGTTGACTTCTGACCTAACTGTCAAATAAAATCGGAGAAAAGAAAATTTCAGAATCGAAAATTAAATTAAAGAACTAATAGAAAAATAAATTAAAAAAAAAGAAAAAGGAAAAGTAAAAAGTGATGACATCATGCATGATGCAATAATTATTATAATTAAAATTTATTTAATTTAAATTTGTGGTCTTCCTAAAGACATAAAAAAAAAAAGACAAGAAAAAAAAAATCAAAAGTCTTCATCTTCCTCAAGTTGCCATCCACCATTCTCTCTCCCTCTCCCTCACCAAAACACCATGGAAGCTTGCACTCAAGCTTTTGAACCCACCAATTAAACCCTAAATTCCCTAAATTTCTCCATTAGAACTTGATAACCTAACTTGAGAAGAAGCTTGAACAAGAAAGAAAGAAGAAAAGAAAAAGGGAATTGAAGATTGAAAATCAAAGTTTGAGGTTAGTGAGCAACCTTGCATTTCTTAGTTTAATTTTTATGTTTTTGGTTCAAGTAGCTTAGATTTTAACTTAAAATTAAAAGAAAATAGTTGTTGGAGGAATAGAGGAAAAATTCAGCCAGCTAGGGTTTGTGATGATAATATATGAATTTGATTGAATAAATAGTATATGTAAGCTTGTATGAGTATAGAAGTAATGCTAGTATTCTTGAAATTAGTTAAATGCAACAAATAGGTGAATTAGGGTTTGGCACCTAGGGTTTTGGGAGGAAAAATGTGAGAAATTATTAATGATGTGTTTGACCTGGTTTGAGCTGAGAAATGGTCACTTGTGACCAATTGGAGTATGTTAGAAGTGTTGGAACCAAATGCAAATTCGGATTGCTTAGGGTCATGCTGCAGGCAGCAGGACCAAGGTCCCTTTCAGGGACCAAAACTAAAAATTTACAAGCCCAATTGGTGTGAGGCTAATTGGGAATGAAACTAGACACAAAATGACACATTTTTCATTTAGGAATCATGCCCAAAAAGTGACTAAAACCTAGTGAAAAAATTAACCAAATCTGGATTAGGCAATCTGACCTGTACAAAAATAACCAAATGAATAGTGTTTGTTCATTTGGCCATAACTTGGGCTAGGCAGGTCTAAATGACCTGAAATTTTACCAGTGGAAAGCTGAGTTATAGACCTAAAACTTTTATGGAGGACACAAACCAAAATTATGCCTTTAACCAAGTCATTTAGCCACCCAAAGTTGGTGACCTAAAACTGCCAGAACCAGTTTGGTGCCCAGAAATCTGGGTTAAGTCCAATCCGGCAGCCATGATTCAATTGGCTATAACTTTAGCTACAAAACTCCAAATTGAGTGATTCAAAAAGGAGAATAAAGTTAAGACAATAAAGAACAATTTATATGAAGAAAACTTAGCCAAATTCTAACAGAAAAATGATCAATGGAACAGTGTAACATAAGACACTAAAATTGAAAATTTGCAATTTTGCTTAAAAGACCTAAGTTTTGAGAAAACAACCAAAACCAAAAAAATTGGTGACCAAAATATGGTATGTGAGGATAGTTGGAGTTTCCATACCTATTAAGCCTTAGAAAGTCAACAAATTGACTTGAATAGTGTCGTGAATAGTAACCCCAAAACACAAATTTTAAAGAACATCAAGTTTAGCATATTAAAGCTAGGTATAAGTGAATTTGAATTTATTTTTTGATTAATGATGAGTTATGATACTGAAACACTGTGAAACTGTGTGTTTCAGTGGAAAAGAACACCAGGAAAGAACCCGAAGGATCAAGTCAAGGCCAAGAGGCGACTCGCTTAAGGTTTGTGCATAACATCAAAATGCTTTAAAATTCACTTACGAAGTGCATGAAATGTGTATTATGCTTTTTCTTTGAATTGTTGAAAGTTTATTTGTGTATATTTGAAATGGCAATAAATGTTTAGTAAATTGTTAAGATAAGTTTTGAAATCACAGTGTCATGACCATATATTTGAACACCTCACTAGCATGACTAGTGGGGGAAATCAGTTTCGAATTTTGATTCCTTCTCTGGCTGAAGTGTTGAGGTGTGTGCCAGTAGAAGAAGAAAAAGAATGGGTTCCCATATATTTGAGCTAGCTAGCCTGTGATGTGACTTCTCCTTAGCCTCTGGCTATTGAGATTATATTTGTTTCAAATGGTATGATATAACTGTGTGTTTTTATGAAATGTGTTTGAGACTTTTGAAATGAAATTGTTTGGATTAAATTTTTATAAGTCATGTTTTAAATGTATTGCTCATGTTCAATTTAAAATTTGAATAAATGTGATTTAAATTCCGCAAAAAGTTTATTTTAGTATGTTGTGCACCACTGAGTCCTAGTGCTCAGCGATAGCTGTTATTGCTGTCGCAGATTTAGAGACTAGAGGAGCAGCAGATTGAGCTGCTGAGGATTGAGGAGCTACCTGCTTTGAAGTTATCGGGTATATTTTATACTCTGACTGTAAAAATTTATTTTGATGTATGTAATGTATGTAAAGGTATGGACATGTAAAACTGGTCTTGAGCAGTTTGTATAAAGCTTGTAATAAATTTTGGTTTGGATTTTTCTTAATGTAAATTTTTGTAATGATGTATATAAATTATTTTATCTTTAACAAAATATGAATGGAAGTATTTTGTATTAATTTGAATGAAATGGATGATTGTTGAATTTTGAAAATTGATAAAAGATGTTGAAATTGTTTGGGATGGTTGTGAAATTGAAGAAGTTGTTGAGACAACTTATTGGAAATGTTTTTTACAGGAATTTGAAGAACTGTTTTCTCAAAATACAGATGGCACTCTGTCGAAATTTCTATAAAATTTGCGGAAAAATAAAATTGGGACAAAAATTTTACTAGTTTTAAAACTTTGAATAAATGTTTTAATACTTATTAGAAAATGCTCACCACTTATAAAAGTAAGAAAATTGTTTTAAAATCCCTTGTAGGGTACTTAATGAGTTATCGGTAGGTGAAGTTCGGTAGCTCATTAGGTATTCTACAGGATCATGTTATGCCTTACAGATGGGTAAGGTGTGACATGTAGTTCCAGACATCCTGACTTGTCCGGACCGACATTAGGTCACCGGAGTAGTCGAATTTATGGACTACGTAAAGTGAGGGCGTTACATGTCAACTGTGGTTTCAAATTATTTTTAAAACAATTTCTATTTACAAAAGTGTTTACAAACCATTAACATATTTAATCATTATAAATTCATACTCAAGGTTGGCAACACATCAAACTTAAAATTTACAATTCTCAAAACCCATGCAATAAATCCTTAAAGGCATAAGAAAATTTACATTTAATTTATACAATTTCATTCAACAAGTTAAAATTATAAACACAACAAAAATCATAAATCATACAATAAATTTATTTAAATCAATTTGGAAGTGAAAAATAACAAAAGAGTTAGTTGTGCACAAACCTCTTATCTAGAGTTGTCTTGGTTTCATTTCTCCTCCTTCCTTGAAGGGCTCCTTTCCCACTAAAATACATAACTAGAGTGTTTCAATATCTATTCAATTTATTTCTAATTAATAAATTCAATAATTAAATTTTATACACTTAATTTACCCTATAAAATTGAGTCTTTTGTACTTAGTATAATTGTGGTTACTATTTATTTGACCATTTGGTCAAAATATTGACTTTTTCATACTAATTAGATATGCTAATTCTAATTACATCCATATACCACATTTTGAGTCATATTTTTGTTGGCATTGATTGCCAAATTCAATTCAAAGCCTATTAGGGTTAAATCTCAAAATTTCAGTTTTGGGTCACTTATTTGTACTGTTCCATTGGTCTATCTACAGTAGAAATTTGGCTAAGTGTCCTTCATCAAAGTTGTTTCTTGTTGTCTTTTCTTTAATTCTCTTTTTGAATCACTCCATTTGGAGTTTTTTAGCCCAAGATATGGCCATTTGAACATGACTGGCCAGATTGGTTTAACCCAGATTTTCTGGGCACCTAAGTGGTTCTGGCAATTTTGGACCATTAATTTTGGGTGGCAAAATGACTTAGTTATGAATAGAATTTGGATTGGTGTTCTTCATGAAAGTTGTAGGGCTATGTCTCTGCTTTCTACTAGTAAAAATTCAGGTCATTTGGACCTTCCTAGACCAACTTATGGTCATTTACATAACTACTATTTATTTAGTTATTTTTGTACAGGTCAGTGTGCCCTAATCTGGATTTGGCCTAATTGTTCACTAAGTTATGGTCATTTTCTAGGCATGATTCCTCAATGAAAAATGTGCCATTTTGTGTCTAGTTTCATTCTCAATTGGCCTCACACCAATTGGGTTGGTAAATGTAACACCCTTGACCCGTCTACAGAATAGCCGAGCAAGGTGTGCTACACGGCGTGCCGGAACACCTAGTCTATGATTATTTCATTTCCTAAGCTCAATTTGATTTTAAGAAGTCTTTTATGTAATATTCATATCATACTGATACTATTTTCATACTTTGATAAAATCAGTGTTTCAAGATTGGTAATAAAAATTTGGCAAGGTGCCGTCTGTATTTCGGACAAACTGTCCTTCCAAACCTGTTGAAAACAGTTTAATATGATAATATCAAAATCTCAAATATTTCACAATCTTTATTTCTTAGTAAAGTCAATAGACTTTTACAGTCATTAAACAGTTTCATAATAGAGTCCATAATAATTCAAATATATTCAGAAAATCTTCATATTATTTAATATGTACAAAATATTACAAACTTTAGAGCTTTCATAACATTACAAAATACAAGGCCGAATATCAAAAATACAACAAAAGTACAAAATACAAGATATCCTAAGTCCTACCATGTATGCAATGCAGTGCAGATGACTCGGACTCCTGTGCAGATCTGATGTCTCACCCGGTCGTAGGTCTGCTGGGCTCCCCAGCTGTGTCTCTAATAACTACGCGTTACAAAAGCAACGCGCTAAGCAAATTTGCTTAGTGGTGCCAAATATAAAGAAATATACATTAAAATAAAGTAAATAAAGTGTTTACGAATTTTTGGTGGTGCTGTATGTTAGTAGACTGGATTTAGGTATTTGAATTTAATAGTACTTGAATTACTGCCCGTGTAGCCTGTATACTGACCAGACTGCATAAACGGATATACTGGCATTGGGTACCTAGTACCTCTGGCCGTCACACCATCGGTCACAAAGTGTCTCCCAGTGCGCAAATAGCATGGCTAAAAAGCCATTTAGTCAATTTGGTGATAAGCCAAAAATAAATACACAATATGTATAGCCGTAGGCTATTAAAGTCACAGTGCGGCATAATAAGCCGTAAAAACACAGTATGGCATGAAGCCATTTACAGAACAACTGTCAGAATCCTATTGGCATGCCAACTTATCCAAACTAGTCAACTAGGCAAACTAGGGCACATTATAAATTAATTGTTCAATTCATCAATTTTTAGAGTTTACTAGCTATTATGTAATTCATAAGTCAATGCATATATTGACATTTTTTTAGGTACTATGGATAAGTTGTTTCTAGTAACAACATGTCACATATTTTAATTTAATATGCTGCCAATATAGTGCAATTTACCATTTTTATAAGTTGGTATTCATTGCCAAAGTGCTTCAAGCATCATTGTATGTAAATGTCAAATTCTCAATTTTTGGTGTGCTAGATTGGTCTAGCTTAAAGTCCTATTTCTCTTAGTTTTTAGCTTCTGGTCAAAGAAGTAAAATTGTAGCTCTATGTCTTATTGCATGCAGGCCAAAATTTCAGGTCCTTCTGAGTTGTATAGACCAAGATATGGTCAATTTACTAAAGCTGGACAGATTGCACCTTTAGTGCAAAATTTGGTCAATTTTAGGTCACTTTTAGTTCTGGCAGTTTTGGTATCTGAAATTATGCAAGCTATTTGACTTGGTTTTGGCAATTTCTAGGCTTTGGTGCCTTCATAAGAATTGTAGCTGTATGTCTAAGCTATCCATGGTAAAAATTTCAGGTCAATTGGACCTGTTTTGAGTGAGTTATGGTCATCCTAATAACTACTATTCATATAGTCAAAAATCTGGGTTGCAAGGTTGCTATTCCGGATTTGGTCATTTTTAAGGTCAATTTCTAGGCAGAATTTTGGCAACATTTCTACATGAAAGTTGGCCTATTTGGTGTCTAGTTTCACCTCCCATTGGCCTCATACCAATTGGGTTCACAGTTTGGCACTTATGACCTAATTTAGGTACTGCCTTCAACACACAACCTGCACAAAGCACATATACTTCCAATTTGATATTCCTTCTCCTCCTCATTACTTCAATATTCAATCAATGACACTTCCATATATATATTGTACACAATTCCAGTAACAATTTTGGGCAGAACATTCAAGTGCTCAATGCACACAATTCACCATTAAGTTCAACATTCACTTCCACCAAAATTCAACATATCTCAATGCCAATATTACACATACACTTCAACATAATCATACTTCAATATCACTTACACATGCTGCCCACAATTTAACACTAGCATATTTCATTAATAAACTATATATTCACACACAAATTCATGATTTAATAGGCTGCCAAACATGGCAGTTTGCCCAAAGCATTAAGGTTCCATTTCACACCCTTAATTCAAGCACTACATGCACATACTTAGATTTTAACTTACTACATCCTCCATTTGAGTTAATCAACCATAATTTCCATCCATTAGAGGTAAGAAAAACTCAAATACAACACATAATCATGGCTGCCGAAAATGGACCATTTCATTTCTCAAGATTTTCTTCATTTCTCTTCACCAAAATACTCACCTCAACCTAAACACAAGGTTTACTAAAGCAAGGGAGAGGTTTTGGAAACTTACCACTTTTGAAGCTCATCAAAACTTCACCAAATCTTGTTTTTCTTGTTGCCAATATCTTCCCCAAGGTGAGTATGCAAGGTTTAATGAAGGAACCAAGTGGAAATAATGGCTAAATCAATGGTGCATGGTGATAGAGCTCATTTGAACATGGTGGACTTCAATGGAGTTCTCTCGGCTGGTTATTTCTCAAGGTTGGAGATGATGGTTTTTGTCCACAAATGACTTGTATAGCTGTCCCAAATTAGGAGTTAGTGGAGCACTAGGTAATAGTTTAATAGTTAATTAGTTAAAGTTCCACTATTTGCACATCTAGCTAAATTCTTTTACTATTTACATATTGTATCCCATTTTAATTTTTCATGGCATTTCCTAAGTGCAATATCATTTATTTTTAATAGACATTGAGGTCAAAAGGAAACTATAGGGGTCAAATGACCAAAATGCCCCACTTCGGGTTATATTCCCGATTTTTCGGTAACACCGATTTTTGTCTGTTTCTCTATTTTTCGTTTTTCTTTGTACTAATTTATTAATTTTTCTTTGATATCTATAGTGTTAATTACATTTCAATAAACCCTTATTTACGTCTCGAAATTTAATTCCGAGGGTTCCTCGTGGTCCTGGGGTTGACAATGGCCTTCCTGGTGCGGTCACCCATTGCTGCAGTACCGGCTCGTTTAACTTAGCTTCATTTTCTCTCTTTCACTTTTCTTTGATTTTTCTTGTATTTTCTTTTTATTTATTTCATCATTATATGTCTGTTCACTATCACCAAAGTGTAGTTCCAGACATCCTGACTTGCCTGGACTGTTATTTGGCCACTGGAGCAACAGAACGTACAGAATACATACGGTGGGGATGTTACATTAAATTTTCAATTTTGGTCCCTGAAAGGGACCTAGGTCAAGCTGCCTGCAGATTGACCCTCACCAATCCAAATTTAAACTTGTTTCTGACAATTCATACACACCACAAATGGTCACAATTGACCATTTCTTAACTGAAATAAGGTCATTTACATCCATTGACCATTTTCTACAATTTTTCTCCCAAACCCTAAGTACCAAGAACCCTAACTTACGCAATTCATTCAATTAATGAATTTAAAGTACATAATCAACATCTATACATTTAGTTACACTTCTAGACCCCTTTAACTTCATCAAACTCAACCAATTTCAACTCCCCCAAAGGCTGGCTGAATTTCACAATTAATCCTCCATATTTGATTTGTTTTATTTCTTTCATCAATTCTAAGTGTATTTCACATGCATAAGCATAATTTAACTACAAATTATAAGTTCAAATTGCTAACCTCTCTTTAAAGCTCAAATCCTTCAATTGGTCAACTTTCTTCCTTCCCTTTCTTCTTCAATCTACTTTTCAAGTTGCCAAAGTAGGGTTTATTAAGAATTTTTGGGGATTTAATGGAGAATTTTAGGGTTTGTGAAGCTTTAAATTAAGCTTCAATGGAGGAATTTTGGAAGAGAATATGAGACAGTGTCGGTGGCAGAAAATAGAAGAAGAAGACCACTTTTTTCTTTTTATTTTTTTCTCTTATTTTTGTAATATTTATCCTCACCTTTTCATATTTTAAAATTATAATATTAATGAGGTCATGCTTGCATCACCATGATGATGTCATAAGTCTTTTTAATTTAATTTTCTTTTTATTTTTTTCTCTTATTTTTGTAATATTTATCCTCACCTTTTCATATTTTAAAATTATAATATTAATGAGGTCATGCTTGCATCACCATGATGATGTCATAAGTCTTTTGTTTTTCCCATACTTCTTTAATTTAATTCCATATTTCAAAATTTTTATTTCTCAGATTTTATTGGGCAGTTAGGTCAGGAGTCAGCTCTAGGGGTGAATTGACCAAATCGCCCCTCGCCGGTTCAATCTAGTTTACAAGTTATTCGATATTTCTTTCGGATCCCTGACCTAATTATTTGACCTGCTTAAAAATTCTTTTCTGTGATTTTCTCTTTTCCACTGTGTTCGCAATAGTCCTAAGGACCACGACATCACATTTCATGACTTGAAATTTGAGTTTAGACTGACCTCGCAGTCACTTCACAGGAAGGTCACCCGTCGCTGTGACTCCCGGCTCATTTAACTTTTTCTATTATGTTTTTCTTATTTTTACTTTTCTATCTGGTAATCGCTATTTATTTTCGATCAGGGCTTTTCTAGGTGTCTTAAACATAGTTCTAATTCTCTTAATTGTTCGGACCAATACTGGTCACCGGAACAGTAACATATACCAGGCTATGCAAATAGGGGTGTTACATTAACTAATGCATACAATTTCTTATCATAGGTAGAGTAATTCAAGGCAGCACCATGCAATTTCTCACTAAAATATGCAATAGGTCGTTTATTTTGCATGAGAATAGCACCTATTGTCACACCCTACTCCTCCGTAAGATGCAACATGATCCCGTAGTATACCTAATGAATTACCGTACTTCGCCTACCGGTAACCCATTAAATATACTACAAGGGATTTTAAATCAATTTTCGTGAAATTTAAATCATCGATTAAAATCTGGTGTTATAAAAATTTTTCAAAATTTCGGCAGAGTGCCGGCTATATTTTGAGAAAACAGTTCTTCAAACCTGAAAAGGAAAACACTCCCAATATGTTTTCTCAAATACAACTCCAATAAGCTTCATTTCATCTCATAATTCAATTTCAATAATTAAATCATTTCATTTTCAAACCAACCTCATCATAAAAAAAACATTTCATTAATTACAAGACTAAAAAATTAATATTACGAAACTATTCAGGTAAATGAAATCTCAAATTTATATTTACAATAATTTACATTTAATTACATACTAAAATATTTTACAAGAGTTTTTATACAACTGCTCAAATAATTTACATACATATTATTACATGCATAAATCAAAACCCATGTACATGGGCATACCTATGATATACCTGGAGCTGATCTGAATGTGTCTTCAAAGAAGCTTACTCAACTGCTTTATGCTCTTTTCACCTGCTGTAACACCCCTCACCCGACTACAGTGTAGCCAAGCAAGGCTTGCTACATTCGGTGCCAGAGTACCCTAACTTATCTTACTTTATTTCTTTAAAAATTTTGTTCTCGTTATATTTAATATCGATTATTTTCAACGGAGAAACTAACGGAGTTTTCCCTATTTTATAATCGTTTGACGTGTTTTACTATTCACTTGTTTGAAAATTCAACAATATTTTCCAATAATAATCTCATCCATACTCATATCTTCATTTCAAAAATCATTATTTAATTCAAATCTGTACTCATTGGTACAAATTCATTCATCCTCCATTCTTATAGCAAAATTCTCAAATTTGCATTAATTTACATGATATACAATTTAATTACATATGAAATAATCAATTTATAAATTTACATCACATAAATATTACTTACAAATTCTTAATTTACATTACAATATACAAATTACAACATACGAAATTTTTATAACATACAAAATACATAAAGTGATATACATGGGCCCTAGCTACATGCATTGCTGAGGAGGTGACAACCTTTGACACTCTGTAGATCTGGACTTCCAAAATTCCCAGCCAAATGTCCATTGGGTTGTAGCTTCAGTACCTGCGCGAAGGAAACAATTCCATTGCGCTAAGCATTGCTGCTTAGTGGTGCAATAATATAATAAGAAATAATGTATACAAATAAAAAATAATTGGAGCATATTTCCTATACTCAAGAATTTTACTGAGTTCATATGAAATTTGCCATACAGTATATTTTTCGTCATTTATGTTGCTCTCTAGAATCTCTTTTATCATAAGTTCACAATAATCACTTATATAATGTATAAATAAATCTAAATATTTAGTTTATGTTTATTTTATTATGGAGGATGCATTTCTAATAATTACATACGTTATGCTTATTTTGGTAGTCTTTCATTTACTCTCTTAATATTTTCTATGTATTGTGGATCATTTCGTAATAATTAAATTCTTAATACTAGTTTAATACCTTTTGGATTTTTCTCACTGATTTATTTAGTTTCTAATATTTTTAACTTATTTCAATAAATTTTTTTTTCTGCTCAAGTAACCTATGACAGGCTGACAAAACTGGATAACGGGTCGTTAGCACTGGACACCGCGGTGTCTCGAGCCATCATACCATGGGACGCAGAACGTCAACCACGTATGCAGTCAGTATGGCTAAAAAGTCATGATAATATATAATCGGGCATAAAAGCCATGAGTGCAGGCATAAAGCCATGAATACGGGCATAAAGCCTTGAATACAGGCATAAAGTGTCACACCCTACTCCTCTGTAAGGCATAACATGATCCCGTAGTATACCTAATGAATTACCAACTTCGCCTACTGATAACCCATTAAATACACTACAAGGGATTTTCAAAACTTTTCTTACTTCTTTTACAGTGGTGAGCACTATTTACAGGTGTTAAAAACTTTTTTGAACTGAAGTGAATTAGCTAACACATTTAGACTATTAGCAATTTCTGTAAAAATTTTGGCAGAGTGCCCTCTGTAATTTGGATAAAACAGTTCTTCAGAAAACCTGTAAAAAGCACTTTAATATATTTCCAAATCTCAACTCCAAAATATTTCTCAACTCAAATCCACAGTAATTTTTTAAAGACTGAGATACAAGAAATATAATACAATTTTTACAAGTCAAAATAACTCATAATTTACTTTACAACTTCAATGTACAATTTTAATTTACAACTACTCAAAACCAAAAACAATATGCACATACAGTGGTCATACATTACAGTACAAAATGCAAAATGTGGTATACTCGTTATACCCGATAATCTCTTGCTGGATGTACTAGTAGCCTAGTCTGCTGCCCTGTTTGTCTGTCTACCTGCGACAGCAATAAAAAACTATCGCTGAGACAACGTCTCAGTGGTGCACAACATTAACCAAATACAACTTTAAATCACATTTCATAAATCATTTAAATGATGGATACGTAAAATCATAGTTAAATTCAAGGCAATGAATGTCAGAAGGAATTTAACACAATATCACAATAAATCTCAGTAATCAAAACATAGTTAAATTCAAAAGATAGTGAATGTCAATAAGACTTTAAACTCCATTTCTCAATATCACAATAAATTTCAATAAGTCAAATCACAGTTAAATTCAAAAGACAGTGAATGTCAATAAGAATTTAAACTCCATTTCACAATTTCACAATACATATCAATAAACCACACACAGCTTAATCATGTTCCAAAGTTCAATTCGTCCCAAAAGTCGATGGCTAATGAGGTATTCAATTTGTCCCAAAAGTCAATGACTAATGAGGAATAACATAGCTAGCTAGCAAAAATATGAGTACTCATCCAATTCGTCCTCAACAGGCAGAGAGGGAATTCAATTTGTCCAGAGAGGGAGAGGGAATTCAATTTGTCCCACTAGACAAGCTAGTGAGGAATACAATCAATATACATGATAGCTGTGGTTTCAAACCATTTCCAATGCTTTTCAATCAATAAGTATCCATCAATATGATTCAAACAATTTCTCACAGTTTCAAACCATTTACAATGCTTTTCAAGCAATAAATATCCATTCAAACACATTTCCACAATTTAAAACAATAATGTACAAATAGTCATAATTCATTTCAATTGAAAAATTCAAAAGAAATAGTTGTTGTGCACAAACCTCTGATAACTGTCTCTTGGTCTTGACTCAGTGTTTCCTTCCCTTTTCCTGAGTGAAGTGTTTGTGTTTCAGTGTTTCCTTCCCTTTTCCTGACTCAGTGTTTCCTTCCCAAACAATTACTTATCAATAATGCTAACTGAGAAACACAATTTGAAGTGTTTCAGTACTAAATTAAACTGTCTCTAACGATAATGCTTGATAAGTAATTCACTGAATGCTATTATTTGCTTAATCAACCTAATATATCGACCCTCGATACGTTTTAGGTAAATTAGGTTTTAGTGTTACTAATATGTCACATTTGATAGTCTTTTAGGGTTGGTACATGTTACCAATTTCAGTTCCGTGTATACTGCATTTCTTGCAATTTGCAGGATTCCGGGATACTAGTTTGACCTAGCCGGACGACCTAGTTCCCTCGGTTTTCGGGTTTCGGTCAAAACTACAACCTTGTAAATCTATGTCTTATGGAACTCGGGGCAAAATTTCAGATTATTCTGAGTTATGTAGACCAAGTTATGGTCATTTTACTATTGCTGGTCAAATTGCACCAAAATTGGTCACTTTAGGTCATTTTAGGTAAATTTTGGTTCGGCCAGTTTTTGGACCCGAACTTGTGCAAGCTGTTTGACTTACTTATGTTCATTTCTGGGCTTTGGTGTCTTCATAAGACTTGTAGATATGGTCTTAACTATTCATGGTCAAAATTTCAGATCAATTGGACCTGTTTTGTGTGAGTTATGGCCTAAACACTAACTGCTGCCCAAATGGTCAATTTTCAGGCCTTATTTGCACTTAATCCGGATTTGGTCATTTTTCAAGCTACCTTGCAAGCAGAATTTTGGCAAGCTTCCTTCATGAAAGTTGGCACATTTTATGCCTAGTTTCACCTCCAATTGGTCTCATACCAATTAGAGCCACACACTTAAAGTTATAGGCCTAAAACACAAACTGCCTTATTGCATTTCTTTCATACACATCAAGGATCACTCCTAACACTTACCAAACTCAATATTCAAGTCAATTCTGGTTGTATCATGACCTAAAGATAATTCACAACACATTATAGGTCACTTTAGCAGCTTACAATTACATTCAACATACACCATAAAGTGCAGAAATTTTCAAATCAATTTACAACAATTCAATCACCTAACCATAACATTTTTTTTCATGTCCAACTTCACACTATCATATATACACTCAAACTGCCCTAACATCCAACACAATTCAACATTAATATACCATAAACCAAGCATGAATTCCAGTATTCTTCAAGAGTTAACAACCTGCCGCAATGGTACCTTTACATTCCATTAATTTCCAAGCTTCAAATTTCAATTCACATTTACATATACTAAGTATACATCACCCAAACAATTTCCTACACAATATACATTTAATCAATCATTTAATTCACCATTTACAAGCAAAAATAAACTGCCTTCAAGGTGTTTCCATGGCTGCCAAAAGTACACTTCCCCATTTAAACATCAAACCTCAAAAATCTCTCCATAAATCAAACACCCATAACACCCTTATAAACTTTAACAAAGCAACAATCAAAAACTCAAACTTACCTATTGATAAGGCTTGTTAAATCTTCGCTAAACTCCCTTGATTTTGGTATCTACTTCTTCCTTGTGAGGTGGGGATCAAGATTAGTGAAGGAACTTTGGTGTTTGGAGGTGAAATGGAGGAGATGATGAAGCTTGAATCAAATGCGGCAATGGTGGATTTCTAAGGTTTCATTTCAGCTTGGATGAAAGAAATGAAGAAGATAATGTTTAGTGGAAGTACACCTGCCCATAAGATGTTAATTTAATTCCCATAGTGGTCCACTCACCTTAATTAAAGTATATTATATGTTTTAATTGATAATTACTCCATTTACCCTCCATTTTTGCTATTTACATTAGGTACCACTAAATTAATTTTTCATGACATTTTCCAAGTGTAATATCATGTGTTTTTAATGAACATTTAGGTCAAAAGACAACTCGGGATGTCAAATGACCACAATGCCCCTGTTCGGGTTGCATTCCCGATTTTTCGGTAACACCGGGTTTTGTCCGTTTTTCGATTTCTCACTTTTCTTTGTACTAATTATTTAATTTTTCTTTAATATTTCTAATGATATTTATATTTCAATAGGTTTCTATTTAAGTCCTAAAAATATTTTTCAGGGTTCCCCGCGGTCCAGGGCTAGTCAACGGTCCACGCCGTGACTTCCCGGTGCGGTCACCCATCGCTAGGGTTCTCGGCTCGCTTAACTTGATTGCATTTCTTTACTATTATTTTTCCTTTGTTTTTCTTGTATTTTCTTTTCTTGTATTTCATTATTTTATGTCTCCTCACTCATATTGAAGTGTAGTTCTAGGCATTCTAGCTGTCCGGACAACACTGGTCATTGGAATAGTAGAATGCACTACCGAACATAGGGGTGTTACAATTCTCCCCCCCTTAAAATAAATTTCGTCTCGAAATTTTACCTGGCATTAGTCTCTGAACAGCTGTGGGTGCTGTCTCCTCATATCCTCTTCACGTTCCCAAGTAGCTTCCTGGCCTGAATGATGGTTCCCCAGCACTTTAACCAGGTGTATCTGTTTATTCCTCAGCTGCTTCACCTCATAAGCCAGAATTTCTATGGGTTCTTCCTCATATGAGAGGTCTGGATTTACCTCAATCTCTTCAACGGATAGTACATGAGATGGGTCAGATCTGTACTTCCTTAACATGGACACATGGAAGACATTGTGTATCCTTGCTAACTCTGGAGGTAATGCCAACCGATATGCCAAAGGACCCACTCTTTCCAGAACCTCATATGGTCCAATGAAATGAGGACTCAGTTTCCCCTTTCTGCCAAATCTCATAATCCTCTTCCAAGGAGAAACTTTGAGGAATACTTTATCACCCACTACATATTCAATATCTCTTCTCTTCAGATCAACATAGGACTTCTGACGGTCTGATGCAGCCTTGAGTCTATCTCTGATCAATCTGATCTTTTCCTCTGTCTGCTGAACAATTTTTGGCCCAATCATCTTCCTTTCACCTACTTCATCCCAACATAAGGGAGTTCTGCACTTTCTGCCATACAAAGCTTCATATGGAGGCATTCCAATGCTTGATTGGTAGCTGTTGTTATAAGCAAACTCAATCAAAGGTAAGTGTGTATCCCAACTACCTTCAAATTCAATCACACAAGCACGTAGCATGTCCTCCAATATCTGAATTACCCTCTCAGACTGGCCATCTGTCTATGGGTGGAATGCTGTGCTGAAGTTCAATCTAGTTCCTAGGGCTCTCTGTAGACTACCCCAGAATCTAGAAGTGAACCTAGGATCTCTGTCAGACACAATTGATACTGGCACTCCATGCAGTTTTACAATCTCATATATGTACAATCTGGCCAATCTTTCCAGGCTATAGTCCATCCGCACTGGCAAAAAGTGAGCAGACTTGGTCAGTCTGTCAACTATAACCCATACTGCATCATGACCACTCTGTGTCTTTGGAAGTCCTGTAACAAAATCCATAGTTATTTGTTCCCATTTCCACTCTAGTACTGACAAAGGATGTAACAAACCAGCTGGAACTTGATGTTCTGCCTTTACTTGCTGACAAGTTAGGCATTTGGAAACAAATTCAGTTATATCTCTCTTCATACCCATCCACCAGTAATGCTCTTTCAGCCCTCTGTACATTTTAGTTCCACCAGGGTGCATAGCAAAAGGAGACTCATGTGCTTCCTTCATAATGATTTGTCTCAATTCCACATCACTAGGAACACACATTCTGCCCTGATGTAGCAATAAACCATCATCTTTCACAGAAAAATCAGGTTTCTTGCCCTACTGGACTTCTTTCAGTAGCTTATGATATTTTTCATCACTCTGAGCAGCCATTCTGATCTGATCAATCAACACTGGCTGTACATGCCATGCAACTACTGTCTGTCCCTCATCATCAATCTCTAAAGCGGCATCTTTGTGCTTTCAATTCATATACCATGGACAAAGGAGAAACTCTGAGACTTGCCATAGTCTTACGACTTAAGGCGTCAGCCACCACATTTGCTTTCCCTGGCTGATAGTCTATTAAGCAATCATAATCTTTAATGAGTTCTAACCATCTCCTCTACCTCAAATTCAATTCCTTCTGTGTGCTTAAGTACTTCAAGCTCTTGTGATCTATGTAAATGTAGCATTTCTCCCCATACAAATAGTGTCTCCAGATCTTCAGAGCAAAAACAATAGCTGCTAGCTCCAAATCATGTGTTGGGTAGTTCCTCTCATGCGGTTTCAGCTGACGTGATGCATAAGCAATGACATTCCGATCTTGCATCAGTACACAGCCTAACCCATTGTGAGAAGCATCACTATAAACTGTGTATTCTTTACCCGGAGTAGGTAAAGTGAGGACTTGAGCTTCAGTTAAACACCTCTTCAACTCATCAAAACTTTCTTTGGCATTTATCATCACTGAAATTTTACATCTTTCCGAAGCAGTTTGGTCAGTGGAGAAGATAACATAGAAAACCCTTTCACAAACCGACGGTAATATCCAGTTAAACCTAGAAAACTGTGAATTTCTGTGATATTCCTGGGCGGCTTCCAATTAAGGATAGCTTCTACCTTGCTGGAATCTACCTTGATCCCTTCAGCTGACACAACATGTCCCAAAAAGGAGATTTCTTTTAGGCAAAATTCACATTTCGACAATTTGGCGTATAGCTGTTTCTCCCTTAAAGTCTGCAGTACAATCCGCAGATGTCTATCATGCTCCTCTGCATTCCTCGAATATATCAAAATGTCATCAATAAACACCACCACAATTTGATCGAGATATGGTCTGAAGATAGTGTTCATCAGATCCATAAAAGCAGCTGGAGCATTTGTTAACCCGAATGGCATTACTAGAAACTCATAGTGGCCATACCGAGTTCTGAAAGCAATTTTTGGAATACTCTGCTCTTGCACCTTCAACTGATAATAACCAGATCGCAAATCAATTTTGGAGAATACCGTTGCACCCTTCAACTGATCAAACGGATCATCAATGCGAGGCAATGGATATCTGTTCTTTATTGTCACCTTATTCAACTGCCGATAATCTATACATAAGCGAAGAGTACCATCTTTCTTCTTAACAAACAACACTGGTGCTCCCTAAGGTGACACACTAGGGCAGATGAAGCCCTTTTCAAGTAATTCTTGTAACTGTATCTTCAACTCCTTCAACTCTGTTGGTGCCATTCTATATGGTGTTATGGAGATTGGTTCCACACCAGGCATAACATTAATTTCAAACTGCACTTCTCTTTCCGGAGGTAATCCTGGTAATTCATTAGGAAACACATCTGGAAAGTCATATACTGTAGGGATGTCCTTCAATGCTGGACTCCCCACTTGGGTGTCTACCACATGTGCCAAGTATGCTTCACACCTCTTTCTGATCATTTTTCTGGCTAGTGCAGCCAAAATGATGTTTGATGGCAATAATTGCCTCTCCCCATGTATTACCACAAGACCTTTGTCTTGAGGAGGCCAAAAGTGATCGTCTTCACCGATACCAATCATGGCATGATGCCTGGCTAACCAATCCATGCCCAAGATGATATCATAATCTCTGAAGGGCATTTCAATGAAATCAGACAGAAAAGTGTGTCCTTGGATCACCAAAGGACAATCTCTATACATTCTATTAACCCTGACCTCCTGTCCTAGCGGACTTGTTACTAGCACCTCAAAGTCCATTTTTGTACATGGAACAGCAATGCAATCAATGATGCTAGCACTCACATAAGAATGGGTAGAACCCGAATCAAATAACACAAACACATCTTGATTAAAAGTTGAGAAGGTACCAGCTACAACATCAGATGTCTCGGCCTCTTCTCTCTGTCTCATTGCATAGACTCTGACTGGAGCACTATCTTGCTCTGAATGTTTTACTGTGCCTTGGCTGCCTGCTGAGCTACCTCTACCCCTGCCTCTACCTTTACTAGGTGGTTGTGAACTTCTGGTGACAGGGATCTGAACTGACCCTTCTGCAGTAGTAGGAGGTGGTCCAACTCTGCGACTACTAGTGCTGTAACACCCCTCACCTGTCTACAGTATAGCCGAGCAAGGCATGCTGCACGGCATGCCGGAACACCTAGTCTGTGATTATCTCATTTCTTGAACTCAATTTGATTTTAAGAAGTCATTTATGTAATATTCATATCATGTTGATACTATTGTCATACTTTGTTAAAATCAGTGTTTCAAGACTGGTAATAAAAATTTGGCAAGGTGCCGTCTATATTTAGGACAAACTGTCCTTCCAAACCTGTTGAAAACAGTTTAATATTATGATATCAAAATCTCAAATATTTCACAGTCTCTATTTCTCAGTAAAGTCAATAGACTTTTACAGTCATTAAACAGTTCCATAATACAGTCCATAATAATTTAAATATATACAGAAAATTTCCATGTTATTTAATATGTACAAAATATTACAAACCTTAGAGCTTTCATAACATTATAAAATACAGGGCCAAATTTCAAATATACAACAAAAGTACAAAATACAAGATATCCTAAGTCCTACCATGTATGCAATGCAGTGCAGATGACTCTGGACTCCTGTGCAGATCTGATGTCTCACCCGGTCGTAGGTCTGCTGGGCTCCCCAGCTGTATCTCCAATACCTACGCGTTACAAAAGCAACGCGCTAAGCAATTTTGCTTAGTGGTGCCAAATATAAAGAAATATATACTAAAATAAAGTAAATAAAGTGTTTACAAATTTTTGATGGTGCTGTATGTCAGTAGACTGGATTTAGGTATTTGAACTTAATAGTACTTGAATTACTGCCCGTGTAGCCTATATACTGACCAGACTGGATAAACGGATATCTTGCCTTTGGGTACCTAGTACCTCGGGCCGTCACACCATCGGTCACAAAGTGTCTCCGATGTGCAAATAGCGTGGCTAAAAGCCATATAGTCAATCGCGATAAGCCAAAAATAAATATACAATATGTATAGCCGTAGGCTATTAAAATCCTGATCTTGGCATAATAAGCCGTAAAAACACGATATGGCATGAAGTCATTTATGAGCAATTTGTCGAATCCTATTGGCATGCCAACCTATCCATACTAGTCAACTAGGCAAACTATGGCAAATTAATAATTAATTGTTTAATTCTTCAATTTTTGGAGTTTACTAACTATTATATAATTCACAAGTCAATGCATATGTTGACCTTTTTAGGTAATATGGATAAGTTGTTTCTAGCATCAATATATCACAATTTATATCTCAATATGCTGCCAATATAGTGCAATTTACCATTTTTACAATTTGGCATTCATTGCCAAAATGCTTCAAGCATCATTGTATGCAAAATGTCAAATTCTTAATTTTTGTGTGCTAGATTAGTCTAGCTTAAAGTCCTACTTCCCTTGGTTTTTAGCTTCTGGTCAAAGAAGCAAAATTGTAGCTCTATGTCTTATTGCACGTGGGGCAAAATTTCAGATCATTCCGAGTTGTGTAGACCAAGATATGGTCAATTTGCTAAAGCTGGACAGATTGCACTTTTAGTGCACAATTTGGTCAATTTTTACAACTTCAATGTACAATTTTAATTTACAACTGCTCAAAACCAAAAACAATATGTACATACAGTGGTCATACATTATAGTAAAAAATGCAAAATGTGGTATACTCATTATACCCGATAATCTCTCGCTAGATGTACTAGCAGCCTAGTCTGCTGCCCTGTCCGTCTGTCTACCTACGACAGCAATAAAAAGTTATCGCTGAGACAACGTCTCAGTGGTGCACAACATTAACCAAATACAACTTTAAATCACATTTCATAAATCATTTAAATGATGGATACGTAAAATCATAGTTAAATTCAAGATAATGAATGTCAGAAGGAATTTAACACAATATCACAATAAATCTCAGTAATCAAAACATAGTTAAATTCAAAAGACAGTGAATGTCAATAGGACTTTAAACTCCATTTCTCAATATCACAATAAATTTCAAAAAGTCAAATCACGGTTAAATTCAAAAGACAGTGAATGTCAATAAGAATTTAAACTCCATTTCACAATTTCCCAATACATATCAATAAACCACACACAGCTTAATCATGTTCCAAAGTTCAATTCGTCCCAAAAGCCGATGGCTAATGAGGTATTCAATTCGTCCCAAAAGTCAATGACTAATGAGGAATAACATAGCTAGCTAGCAAAAATATGAGTACTCATCCAATTCGTCCTCAACAGGCGCACATCTCAACACTTCAGCCAGAGAGGGAATTCAATTCGTCCCACTAGACAAGCTAGTGAGGAATACAATCAATATACATGATAGCTGTGGTTTCAAACCATTTCCAATGCTTTTCAATCAATAAGTATCCATCTATATCATTCAAACAATTTCTCACAGTTTCAAACCATTTACAATGCTTTTCAAGCAATAAATATCCATTCAAACACATTTCCACAATTTAAAACAATAATGTACAAATAGTCATAATTCATTTCAATTGAAAAATTCAAAAGAAATAGTTGTTGTGCACAAACCTCTGATAACTGTCTCCTGGTCTTGACTCAGTGTTTCCTTCCCTTTTCCTGAGTCTTTGCTAACTTTGAAGTGTTTCAGTACTAAATTAAACTGTCTCTAACGATAATGCTTGATAAGTAATTCACTGAATGCTATTATTTGCTTAATCAACCTAATATATCGACCCTCGATGCGTTTTAGGTAAATTAGGTTTTAGTGTTACTAATATGTCATATTTGATAGTCTTTTAGGGTTGGTACATGTTACCAATTTCAGTTCCGTGTATACTGCATTTTCTTGCAATTTGCTGGATTCCGGGATACTAGTTTGACCTAGCCGGACGACCTAGTTCCCTCCATTTTGGGGTTTCGGTCAAAACTAAAAACTTGTAGATATATGTCTTATGGAAAGCAGGGAAAAATTTCAGGTCATTCTGAGTTATGTAGACCAAGTTATGGTCATTTTACTATTGCTGGTCAAATTGCACCAAAATTGGTCACTTTAGGTCATTTTAGGTCAATTTTGGTTCTGCCAGTTTTTGGACCCGAACTTGTGCAAGCTGTTTGACTTGCTTATGGTCATTTCTGGGCTTTGGTGTCTTCATAAGACTTGTAGATATGGGTCTTAGTTATTCATGGTCAAAATTTCAGGTCAATTGGACCTGTTTTGAGTGAGTTATGTCCTAAACACTAACTGCTTCCCAAATGGTCAATTTTCAAGCCTTATTTGCACTTAATCCGGATTTGGTCATTTTTCAAGCTACCTTGCAAGCAGAATTTTGGCAAGCTTCCTTCATGAAAGTTGGCACATTTTGTGGCTAGTTGCACCTCCAATTGATCTCTTACCAATTAGAGCCACACACTTAAAGTTATAGGCCTAAAACACAAACTGCCTTATTGCATTTCTTTCATACACATCAAGGATCACTCCTAACACTTACCAAACTCAATATTCAAGTCAATTCTGGTTGTATCATGACCTAAACATAATTCACAACACATTATAGGTCATTTTAGCAGCTTACAATTACATTCAACATACTCCATAAAGTGCAGAATTTTTCAACTCAATTTACAACAATTCAATCACCTAACCATAATATTTTTTTCATGTCCAACTTCACACCATCATATATACACTCAAACTACCCTAACATCCAACACAATTCAACATTAATATACCATAAACCAAGCATGAATTCCAGCATTCTTCAAGAGTTAACAATCTGCCGCAATGGTACCTTTACATTCCATTAATTTTCAAGCTTCAAATTTCAATTCACATTTACATATACTAAGTATACATCACCCAAACAATTTTCTACACAATATACATTTAATCAATCATTTAATTCACCATTTACAAGCAAAAATAAACTGCCTTCAAGGTGTTTCCATGGCTGCCAAAAGTACACTTCCCCATTTAAACATCAAACCTCAAAAATCTCTCCATAAATCAAACACCCATAACACCCTTATAAACTTTAACAAAGCAACAATATAAAACTCAAACTTTCCTATTGATGAGGCTTGTTAAATCTTCACTAAACTCCCTTGATTTTGGTATCTACTTCTTCCTTGTGAGGTGGGGATCAAGATTAGTGAAGGAACTTTGGTGTTTGGAGGTGAAATGGAGGAGATGATGAAGCTTGAATCAAATGCGGCAATGGTGGATTTCTAAGGTTTCATTTTGGCTTGGATGAAAGAAATGAAGAAGATGATGTTTAGTGGAAGTACACCTGCCCATAAGATGTTAATTTAATTCCCATAGTGGTCCACTCACCTTAATTAAAGTATATTATATGTTTTAATTGATAATTACTCCATTTACCCTCCATTTTTGCTATTTACATTAGGTACCACTAAATTAATTTTTCATGACATTTTCCAAGTGTAATATCATGTGTTTTTAATGAAAATTTAGGTCAAAAGACAACTCGGGATGTCAAATGACCACAATGCCCCTGTTCGGGTTGCATTCCCGATTTTTCAGTAACACCAGGTTTTGTCTGTTTTTCGATTTCTCACTTTTCTTTGTACTAATTATTTAATTTTTCTTTGATATTTCTATTGATATTTATATTTCAATAGATGTCTATTTAAGTCCTAAAAATATTTTTCAGGGTTCCTCACGGTCCAGGGCTAGTCAACGGTCCACGCCGTGACTTCCCGGTGCGGTCACCCATCGCTAGGGTTCTCGGCTTGCTTAACTTGATTGCATTTCTTTACTATTATTTTTCCTTTGTTTTTCTTGTATTTTTTTTCTTGTATTTCATTATTTTATGTCACCTCACTCATATTGAAGTGTAGTTCTAGGCATTCTAGCTGTCCGGACAACACTGGTCACTAGAACAGGAGAACGCACTACCGAACATAGGGTTCTCGGCTCGCTTAACTTCATACCTTAAGTTTACTATTCTATTGGTTATTGTTACAGTGGAAATTTGGCAAAATGTTCTTCATCAAAGTTGTTCCTTTATGTGTCTTCTTTAATTTCCTTTTTGAATCACTCCAATTGGAGTTTTTTAGCTCAAGTTATAGTCATTTTACCATAACTGGCCGGAATGGACAGAATCCAAAATTCTGGGCAAAATTGGTTATAGCAGATTTGGTGACCTAAGTGTAGTTGGTAATTTGACTAGGTTATGATCAAAATTTAGATTTGTGTTCTTCATGAAAGTTTTAGGGCTATGTCTCAGCTTTCTGCTGGTAAAATTTTAGATCAATTAAGCTTTTCTACTCTGAGTTATGACCTTTTGAACAAAGACTATTCATTTGGTCATTTTTCAGGGATAGCATGCTGGTCACCCGGATTAGGGTAATTTTTAGGTCAACTTGGTTTCATTTTCTGGGCAAGGTTTCTTCATCAAAGTTGTGCCATTATGTTTCTAGTTTCATGTCCAATTGGCTTGCACCAATTGAACCTATACAAATCCAGTTATCGCTGGCCAAACCTGCTGGACTCACACCTAGTCCTGCAGGTCACCAAGGGCAGCATGCCTAAGCTCAACTCCATTATCCTTACTCACTTCAATTCCTCCTCACACACATTCAAATGGTCACTAATTGACCATTACAATGTTAATATGCCATTACCTAAGCAAAACTCTAAATTTTCACAAACCCTAATTCCCAAAGTGTCCATTTCTTGCTATCCATGCTATCTAACACATCCAATCACAAATACCTACTAAGCAACTCCAATAAACACATTTTATTTCATTTAAATTCATCAATTCCCATAGGTACACATGCTGACCAAAATTCTTCTTCCATCAAACATGAATAGTTTCTTAATTTTTTTATTGTAATTCTTTCCATTTTCATGCTCAAATTTAAGTTTACTAAAAGAATATGGAAGGAAATAGCACTAACGTCTTTTAACCACTTTCTTGGCTTGTTAAAACTTCAATCTCTCTTCAATTTTCTGCTACTTAAAGCTTCCTCAAGGTTTAGGGATAATTTTTTGTGAAGGAAGTTTAGGGTTTTGGGGTGGAAAGCTTAGGGAAAATTAAGCTTGAGCAAGAGCTTTCATGGAGGTCTTTTTTTTCTCTCTGTCTCTTGGTTCAGCTCATATGAAGAAGAAAATGTTGGTTTCTTTTGTTTTTTGGTTTTTTTTTTTTATCTCATTTTAAGTTCATTTTTGTCTCTTTTTATTAGTTTGTCAAATGGTGATTGGGTGGGGGCATGTTAATGACATCATGTGATGTCATAATTCCTAATTTCTTTCATTTTTCTTTCCTTTTCTTTTCTACTCATTTCCAATTCAATTTTTAGCAATATTTATTCATATTTTAGATCATAATAATGATTTACTTAACTGGACAAGTCGGCCAAAAATTGTCTCTGAAGACAAAATGACCAAAATGCCCTCGGTTTGGCTTAACAGACTGAAATTGTTTGTACTGATTGAAAAAATTTTCTAAATCTTTTTGTGGTATTTTAATGTCATAGAAATCTCAATGAATTTTCTCTGAAGTCCCAAAAATTATTTTATGAATTTTCTCTCTGGTCTAGGGCTCCTAGTTACGAGGACCACAACTTCCCACTGGGTTACCCATCGCTAGGGCACCGGCTCATTTAACTTGGTTGTATTTTATTTCTAAATTTTTTCCTAAATTTTTCTTATTAATATTTGAGTTATTTATGACTCCTCACTTTAGTTTAAATATTTTTCCAGACATTCTAGCTGTCCAGACCAACACCGATCACCGAAACAGTAGAATGTGCGGAATTACTACAGTGAGGGTGTTACAATTCTTCCCCTCTAACAAAAATTTCGTCCTTGAAATTTACCGGGTTTAGGTATCTGAGATAATTTCTTTACCTTTCTATTGCTCCCTCTATCTACTCATTTTATATTTATGGTATTATTTAGTCTTTTTGAAACTATCATTATACACTTAGGCATATCATAAAGGAAGGATACTTTACCTCAAATTCACATTTGGGGCTTCTTGCTCCTCTCCGGCTTGGGTGACATTTGGAAGTGGTGTTACTGTTGTACTTGGTCCTTCCATGACCTCTGTCTGGGTCCATGGTAAATTCCTCTTAGGACAATCTTTCAGACGATGGTTTATGGCCCCACATCTATGACAGGCTCCAGTCAATCCCCTACATTCACCTTTATGCCACTTGTTACAATGGCCACATTTTTTTGCTAGTCCTGGCGCACTCACTACTAGTGTTTCTGGTTGATCTCTTCTGGGTATAGGCCTGGGTCTAGATCTCCTACTTTGATCAGATGTCTGACTTAACTGTTCTCTCGGCCTCTTATTACTAGACTATCCAAATTTCCTCTTTTGCTGATCACCACTCCTCTTTTGTTCCTCTTCATGAAAATAGCTAATATATTTCTTTCTGAACTCTATCCGAAAGAATTTCCAAGTTTCATCGACTGGTGGCACTACCTTGGTTACAACATTCCACCACTGATATGCAGCTTCTTGTAACAATGAGACTGCACTCCAAACTCTATTCTGGTGTGCAATGGAGCTACTGCAGGATTCTTTTAGTCCTTTCTAACCAATACTCAGTCGTTGAAGAATCATCTTCCTTTCTACTATTGAAATCTACAATTCCATACTTCTTAATTTTTCCTATATGTGATTTTCGCTGAGGCGGTGGTGGAAAAACCCCAGTCATTTATCAAAAGAATTTAGTCATCTGCTCAAACAAGGCCTGTTGGGGTTGTACAGGCACCTCTTGCACTGGTGGAGTAGGATCTCCCCAATTTCCAATATCACTCCCAATCGACATACGGCTTACTACTTCTTCTTCTACTGTCCTCTGCGATTCTGAGTCCATACCTTAACCTAAAATAACCAAGAAAACAAATCTGCATTAGTGTCACCTCGACTCATATGAATGCAATGCATATCATGCACACTATCCCTTTCCATCTATCTATGCCTAGGAACGCCTAAACCATGCTCTGATACCAATAAATGTAACACCCCTCACCCGACTACAGTGTAGCCGAGCAAGGCTTGCTACATTCGGTGCCAGAGCACCCTAACTTATCT
Organism: Hevea brasiliensis; assembly: GCF_030052815.1. Taxonomy (NCBI): domain Eukaryota; kingdom Viridiplantae; phylum Streptophyta; class Magnoliopsida; order Malpighiales; family Euphorbiaceae; genus Hevea; species Hevea brasiliensis. The sequence goes on along the minus strand of NC_079504.1, from coordinate 87,597,916 downwards.
TACTTTATTTCTTTAAAAATTTTGTTCTCGTTATATTTAATATCGATTATTTTTCGATGGAGAAACTAACGAAGTTTTCCCTATTTTATTATTGTTTAACGTGTTTTACTATTCACCTATTTGAAAATTCAACAATATTTTTCAATAATAATCTCATCCATACTCATATCATCATTTTAAAAATCATTATTTAATTCAAATCCATACTCATTGGTACAAATTCATCCATGCTCCATTCTTATAGCAAAATTCTCAAATTTGCATTAATTTACATGATATACAATTTAATTACATATGAAATAATCAATTTATAAATTTACATCACATAAATATTACTTATAAATTCTTAATTTACATTACAATATACAAATTACAACATACGAAATATCTATAACATACAAAATACATAAAGTGATATACATGGGCCCTAGCTACATGCATTACTGAGGAGGTGACAACCTTTGACACTCTGCAGATCTGGACTCCCAAAATTCCCAGTCAAATGTCCATTGGGTTTTAGCTTCAGTACCTGCGCGAAGGGAACAATTCCATCGCACTAAGCATTGCTGCTTAGTGGTGCAATAATAGAATAAGAAATAATGTATACAAATACAAAATAATTGGAGCATATTTTCTATACTCAAGAATTTTACTGAGTTCATATGAAATTTGCCATACATTATATTTTTAGTCATTTATGTTGCTTCCTAGAATCTCTTTTGTCATAAGTTTACAATAATCATTTATATAATGTATAAATAAATCTAAATATTTAGTTTATGTTTATTTTATTATGGAGGATGCATTTCTAATAATTACATACGTTATGCTTATTTTGCTAGTCTTTCATTTACTCTCTTAATATTTTCTATGTGTTGTGGATCATTTCATAATAATTAAATTCTTAATACTAGTTTAATACCTTTCGGATTTTTCTCACTGATTTATTTAGTTTCTAATATTTTTAACTTATTTCAATAAATTTTTTTTTCTGCCCAGGTAACCTATGACAGGCTGACTAAACTAGATAACGGGTCGTTGGCACTGGACATCGCGGTGCCTTGGGCCGTTATACCATAAGACGCAGAACGTTAACCACGTATGCAGTCAGTATGGCTAAAAAGCCATGATAATACATAATCAGGCATAAAAGTCATGAGTGCGGGTGTAAAGCTATGAATACGAGTATAAAGCCTTGAATACAGGCATAAAGCCTTTCGCAGTACTGCTGTCACACCTTACCCCTCTGTAAGGCATAACATGATCCCGTATAATACCTAATGAACTACCGAACTTCACCTACCGATAATTCATTAAGTACACTACAAGGGATTTTAAAACTATTTTCTTGCATTTTGGAAGTGGTGAGCATTTTGGTAGGAATTAAAATCATTTATTCAAAGCTTAAATACTAGAAAAAAATTTGTCCATTTTAATTTTACCGCAAATTTTATAAAAATTTTGACAGAGTTTCGTTTGTATTTGGAGAAAACAGTTCTTCAAATACTTGAGAAAAACACTTCCAAAAATTTTTCATAACTCCCAACCACCAAATAATTTCAAGTCAACTCAATTTAATCCACTTCAAAAATAATTTCACAATCCAATCAAAGTTTAACATCACAAAATATTTAATAACTTCATTCACAATGTATAAAGTATGAAATTCACAACTACAAATATTAATTTACAAAAGAAAGTTCCAAACATAATATTATTACAATTTATTATACAACTGCTCACTTTACATTGATACTTATGACATTACAGTATTTACATCAAAATAACAATAAGGGTATAAAACAATACCCGTACAAAAATGATCAAGAGTTCTTATCAATTCCGCAGCTCACTTTGCTGCTTTCTTTTTGCTCTTATCTGTGACAGCAAAACAAGCTATCGCTGAGTATAAAAATACTCAGTGGTGCACAATAAAAATTTAAAATACAATACATAAATCATTTATTATCAAAACACAATTTAAATATTTCTTAATCACATTTCACAAATTTTCAAAGCTCATAATAACATAATTTAGTCAAATAATTTAAGAAATACAGTGTTGCCAATTCATACACAACTTAAGCCATGACACAAAATTTTCGATCAATATCGCGTTGTACACCACGACAAAGCAATCTACAACCTCACTAATCGAAATCAATGAGGGAGGTGGCTAGCTAGCTAATGAGTACTCATCCGATCTACAACCTCAACTGGTAAACCAGAGAGAGAGGAAAATAATCGATCTCACCCCATAAATAGAGGAGGAATAATAAGGCACTATCATGCTAAGTGTGAATCAAAAATCAATTTCAAACATTTTATTCAAATGATTCGTGAGAAATCCACTAAATTTCCAAAGTCATAATTTCATTCACAAGATGGCAACACAATTCATAATTAACTTCAAATTTTCATAAATCACACTAAATCAATTTTTCAATGGAAAAAGGCTCAAATAAGGTTTATTGTGCACAAACCTGACGTGAGTCGTCTCTAGGCCTTCACAGTGTTTCAGTACCATAACTTAGCATAAATTCAAAAATAAATTTAACTTCACTTTTACCTAGCTCTAACGTGCTAAATTCGACGTTCTCGAAGTTTTTGTGTTTCAGTTTACTATTCACTACACTATTTAAGTCAAATTGTTGACTTTCTAAGGCTTAATAGGTATGGAAATTCCAACTTCACCCACATATCACATTTTGGTCACCAAACTTGTTAGTTTTTGTCATTTTCTCAACACTTAAGTCTTTTAGGCAAAATTGTCAATTTTCAGTTTTTGGTGTGTAGGTTGCACTGTTCCATTGGTCATTTTACTGTTGGAATTTGGAAAAACTTCCTTCATAGAAAATGTTCCTTATTGTCTTAAGTTTATTACCGTTTTTGAATCACTCCAATTGGAGTTTTGTAGCTCAAGTTATATGCAAATTACGTTTACTGTTCATGCTGCAGAATTTTGTTTTGGCAGATTATTGATTCCAACTTCGTTCAGCAATTTGATCAAGTTAGGTCCATAATTTGGTCTAATTTTCTTCGTATGAAATGTTCTACTATGCCTTAGGTTTCCATCTATTCAAGAATCACCTAAATCGGAGTTTTCTAGAGAGAGTTATAGCTATTGAAACTTTACTGTTCATATTGTAAATCTGCAGTTTTGCAGGTTTAGTGATCCAACTTTGCTCAGTGATTTGATTGGGTTAATGGCATAATTTGAGTTTGTGTTGTTCATGAAAGTTTTAGATCTATATCTCATCTAACCACTGGTAAAATTTTAGGTCATTTTGACTTGCCTAGCTTGAGTTATGACCAAATGAATAAACACTGTTCATTTGGTCAGTTTGCGCAGGGCAGCCTACAATTTTACTTTAGTCAATTTGTTCACTAGGTTTTAGTCACTTTTTGAGCATGATTCCTAAATGAAAATTGTGTCATTTAGTGCTTATTTTCATCCTCAATTGGTTCCATATCCATTGGACTTGTAAAATTCCATTTTTGGTCCCTCAAAATTGACTTTTGGTCATAGTGCATATCCAATCCGAATTTGACTTTGATTTAAACACTTGTAACACACTTAATTAGGTCACAAATGGCCATTTCTTTCCTTAAACTATGTCAAAGACATCATTTAGCACTTCTTCACATTTTTAGTCCCTAAACCCTAATGTCCAAACCCTAATTCACACTAATTTGTTGCATTTACTTGATTCCATGCCTTTAACCATAGTCATTCAACTAAATAAGGTTTATATACCCATTCAAACCATTCAAATCATGCAAATCACCCTCCCCCTCCATGCTGGCCGAATTTCAAATTGGTCCATCAATAAATTTTCTTTCCATTTTAAGTTTATTTACAAGTAATTCAAGCTAAAAACACAACAAATAATCTCAAACTTTCAAATTGATGTGCTTACCTCAACTTTAATATCCAATCTTCAATTTTTCTCCTATTTTCTTCTTTCTTTCTTGTTAAATTTCTTTCTCAAGAGAAGGGAATAAGGTTTTATGGAGTGATTATGGAAGAAGTTGGGATTTGGTAAGAGTTTCAAAGCTTGAAGACAAGCTTTAATGGAGTTTGCAATGGTGAGGGAGAGAGAAAATGAGTGAGGCGGCAATGGAAGAAAGGAAGACAATAATTTTTTTTGTTTTTCTTTTCTTTTCTTTTATTTACTTATGGAAGACCCAAAAATCTAAATAAGAAAATAAATTAATTATATTCTTTATGGCATCATGCATGATGTCATGCATGATGTCATCACCTTTTGACTTTTCCATTTTCTTTTTTTTTCTATTTATTTTTCTATTAGTTCTTTAATTTAATTCTCGATTCTGAAATTTTCTTTTCTCCGATTTTATTTGACAGTTAGGTCAAGAGTCAGCTCTCGGGGTCAATTGACTAAATTGCCCCTCGCCGGTTCATCCCGGTTTACAAATAATTCCATATTTCTTCTGACTCCCTGACCTAATTATTTGACTGGCTTAACAGTTCTTTTTCGTGATTTTCTCTTTTCCACTGTGTTTATAAGGGTCCTAAGGACCGTGGCGTTACATTTTACGGTTCAAAATTTGAGTTTAAAATGACTTCGCAGTCGTTCCCGAGAAGGTCACCCATCGCAGTGACTCTCGACTCATTTAACTTCTTATGTTATGTTTTTCTTGTTTATGCTTAACTAATTCGACATTACTAATTATTTGTATTTATGGCTTTTCTAGTTGTCTTAAGTGTGGTTCTAATCCCCTTAATTGTCCGGACCAACACCGGTCACCGGAACAGTGAAATATACCAGGCTATATAAATGGGGGTGTTACAACTGCTAAAACAATACCCTATTGGCATGCCGATCTATCCAATCTGACACACATGTCTATGCAATACAAGAGTACATAATATCATTAAATATTTATATCTTGTATTTTATGACTTCATTATTTCATGAAAAATTCTATAATTTATACATTCATCATAATATTAATACATTCCTTACATCATTCGTATTGATCACAATTCACAACAATAGTGTTCATGTACCATTATACTCAAGACATTCTTCCTTTCTTTCATAAAAAATACTAATGTTCCATTCATATTTTCATGTGATTCATTTATTCATTTCAATATTTATATGAATTCATAACTCATACAAGGTGTTATTATCTTATTTGTGATGGAAACATAAGTCCTAATGTAAATCTCATCCCATTTATACTCAACAATCCATCTAGGTTAATTTCATTTCATATTCAAGTGGTATCACTTGTGTTTTATTAGACCTACTAGTAATGGGAATACAAATCTTAACTATATACTCATATAACTTAAATGTTCATTAAGTCATTTAGGTGAATTACTATTTTTATTCCAAGTAATCCATGAATGTTTCGTGGATTCCAAATTTCATACCTTAATTTCCTCTACCAATTTAGTTATTATACTTTGTATCTTTGTATTACTATTCACATTACTATTCACTCAAATTGTTGACTTTTTAATACATAATAAATTTATTGAACATAAGTTCACCAAGATACCACATTTTGCATTTTATTTTTGTTGGTATTGATTTCCAATACCATTTCAAAGCTTATTTTATATTATTCAAAATTTTCAAATTTCATACCCTAAGTTTACTGTTCCATTGGTCATTGTTATAGTGGAAATTTGGCAAAATTTTCTTCAACAAAGTTGTTCCTTTATGTGTCTTTTTTAATTTCCTTTTTGAATCACTCCAATTGAAGTTTTGTAGCTCAAGTTATGGTCATTTTACGATAACTGGCCGGATTGGACAGAATCTAGAATTCTGGGCAAAACTGGTTCTGGCAGATTTGGTGACCTATGTTTGGTTGGCAATTTGACTAGGTTATGGTCAGAATTTGGATTTGTGTTCTTCATAAAAGTTGTAGGGCTATGTCTTAGATTTCTTCTGGTAAAATTTCAGATCAATTAAACTTTTCTACTCTGTGTTATGACCATTTGAACAAAGACTGTTCATTTGATCATTTTTCAGTGACAGCATGTTGGTCACCCAAATTAGGGTAATTTTTAGGTCAACTTTTTTTCATTTTCTGTCATACTCTACTCCCCCGTAAGATGTAACATGATCTCGTAGTACACCTAATGAATTACCGTACTTCGCCTACCGATAACCCATTAGATATACTACAAGGGATTTTAAAAACAATTTTTGTGAAATTTAAATCATCGATTAAAATCTGGTGTTATAAATTTTTTTCAAAATTTCGGCAAAGTGCCGGCTGTATTTTGAGAAAACAGTTCTTCAATCCTACAAAAGAAAATGCTCCCAATATGTTTTCTCAAATACAACTTCAATAACTTCATTTCAATTCACAATTCAATTCTCAATAAACAATCAATTCATTTTCAAACTAATCTCATCATAAAGAAACATTTCATTGATTACAAGACTCAAAATTTATAATACAAAACTATTCAAGTAAATGAAATCTCAAATTTATATTTACAATAATTTATATTTAATTACATACCAAAATGTTTTATAAAAGTTTTTATACAACTGCTCAAATAATTTACATACATATTATTACATGCATACATCAAAACCTATGTACATGGGTATACCTATGATATACCTGGAGCTGATTTGAATGTGTCTTCAAAGAAACTTACTCACTGCTCTATGCTCTTCTTACCTGCGACAGCATACAAAGCTATCGCTGAGTGGTGAACTCAGTGGTGCACAACTATAATTTAAAAATAGTATAATATATATTGAAAAAATTTACAGTAAATAATTTGGAAATCTGAATACTCATCAAATTCCAAAACTCAAAATATTCATTGCCAATAATGTAAATCATTTGTTTAAAATGACTTTGATCACGAAATTCAATTTATCAAATCATGACTAACCATTTAAGGTAGTTCCAACAAAATCAATTATACATAAATCATAATTGAAATCACACTTCTTTACCATTCAAAAATCATTCTGTATCTCAAAAATCATTCTGTATCTCAAAAATCATTCCTTATCTCAAAAATCATTCTTTATCTCACTAATCATTCTGTATCTTAAAAATCATTCTGTATATAAAAAATCATTCTTTATCTCAAAAATCATTCTTTATCTCAAAAATCATTCTTTATCTCAAAAATCATTCTGTATCTCAAAAATCATTCTGTATCTCAAAAATCATTCTTTATCTCAAAAATCATTCTTTATCTCACTAATCATTCTGTATCTCAAAAATCATTCTGTATCTCAAAAATCATTCTTTATCTCAAAAATCATTCTTTATCTCACTAACTATGCAAGACTAATCCGAAAGGGCTATATTCGATGTGATTCTAACTCCCTATGGTCGGGGAGGTCGAATCAGATTCTAACTCCCTATGGTCGGGGAGGTCGAATCATCGTGCACAGTACCATCACAATAATGAATCTTCCGCAAGGGCCATAACGATAAAATAAACTTAGATCTAACCTCAAATCAGAGGAAAATCTAAGCTTTGTACACGTACCATGGTAATCAAAACACAACTAACTCCATTGTCTTCTCAACAAATGAGAGAGACGGGTAATAACCTAGTCAAGCATCTATAGTGAGATATAAAACAATATCACAATCCTTTTAGTGAGCATAAATCACAATATAATTCGATTCAAAGTCAATTTCAATATCCAATAATTTTTATGCTCATCACAATTCAAATCATAAATTTGCATTTTTCCATGAAAATTACCATCATAATTCAAAACATGTTCTATCACAATTTTCCAAAACATAATTTATTCAATCCATAACAATGCTTAATACTTGTGGAAATACCATTTCACAAAGCTAAATTCATACATACTATAACAATTTCAATAATCATTGAATTAAATCCAATGCTTGTTAAATATAATACATAAGAAAATATGTCATTTAATCATATGAAATATTCAAAACAAAGTCAGTTAAAAACTAGCTGTGCACAAACCTCTGATAACTGTTTTTTGGCTCTGACTCAGTGTTTCCTTCCCCTTCCCTGAGTCTTTGCTAACTGAGAAACACAATTTGAAGTGTTTCAGTACTCATTTAAACTGTCTCTAAGAATAAGGTTCAATAATTAATTTGTCGAATTCTATTATTTCCTTAGTCAACCTAATATGTCGACCCTCAATGCGTTCTAGGTAAATTCGGTTTTAATGTCACTAATATGTCACATTCAATAGTCTTTTAGGGTTGGTACATGTTACCAAATTCATTTCCATGTATCTTGCATTTTCTTGCAATTTGTTGGATTCTTGGATACTAGTTTGACCTAGCCGGACGACCTAGTTCCCTGGGTTTTCGGGTTTTGGTCTAAAGTACAAACTTGTAGATCTATGTCTTATGGAACGTGGGGCAAAATTTTAGGTCATTCCGAGTTATGTAGACCAAGTTATGGTCATTTTACTATTGCTGGTCAAATTGCACCAAAATTGGTCACTTTAGGTCATTTTAGGTCATTTTAGGTTCGGCCAGTTTTTGGACCCGAACTTGTGCAAGCTGTTTGACTTGCTTATGGTCATTTCTGGGCTTTGGTGTCTTCATAAGACTTGTAGATATGGGTCTTAACTATTCATGGTTAAAATTCCATGTCAATTGGACCTGTTTTCAGTGAGTTATGGCCTAAACACTAACTACTGCCCAAATGGTCAATTTTCAGGCCTCAATTGCACTCAATCTGGATTTGGTCATTTTTCAAGCTACCTTGCAAGCAGAATTTTGGTAAGCTTTCTTCACGAAAGTTGGCACATTTTGTGCCTAGTTTCACCTCCAATTGGTCTCATACCAATTGGAGCCACACACTTAAAGTTATAGGCCTAAAAATACAAACTGCCTTATTGCAATTCTTGTATACACATCAAGCATCACTTTTAATACTCACCAAACTTAACACTCAAACCAATTCTGGTTGTACCACAACCTAAACATAATTTACAACATATTATAGGTCATTTTGGCAGCTTACAATTACATTCAATGTGCACCAACAAGTGCAGAATTTGTCCAATTCAATTTACAACAATTCAATCACCAATTCATGCTCATTTTCATGTCCAACTTTACACCATCATACATGCACTCAAACTGCCATAATAACCAACACATTTTAACATCATTATCCCATAAACCAAGCATGAATTCCAGCATTCCTCAAGGGGGTTAGCAAACTGCCACAATGGTACACTTACATTCCATTACTTTCCAAGCTTTAAATTTCATTTTACATTTACATATACTAAGTATACATCACCCAAACAATTTCCTACACAATATACATTTAATCAATCATTTAATTCACCATTTACAAGCACAAGTAAACTGCCTTCAAGGTGCTTCCATGGCTGCCAAAAGTGCACATTCCCATTCAACATCAAAACTCAAAAATTTCTCCATAAATCAAACACCCATAATATCCTTACAAACATTAACAAAGCAATATTCAAAAACACAAACTTACCTATTTTGAAGCTTCTTAAAAACTCATCAAAACTTACCTTTCTCACTCCTTAAATGCTGCCCAAGGTGTGGTGGTTACTTTTAATGAAGAAACCCTAACCACTTGAAGCTTGGATCATGGATGCATGAAGCTCACAAATGGGATAACAATGGTGGTTTCTAAAGCTTTCTTTAAGGCAATGGTGGTCTTCAAAGGTTGAAGATGAATTTTTAGTGGAGTAATCTGCCCACTTAATGCATATTATAATCCCTTAGTGGTCCACTCACATAAGAAATTGATTTAATATTATTTAAGTGCTAATTACCCAAATTTCACTCCACCTTTGGCTATTTACATTAGGTACCCCTAATTTAATTTTTCATTATATTTTCCAAGTGTAATATCATGTATTTTTAATGGACATTTAGGTCAAAAGACAATTCGGGATGTCAAATGACCACAATGCCCCTGTTCGGCTTGTATTCCCGATTTTTCGGTAACACCGGGTTTTGTCCGTTTTTTGATTTCCCACTTTTCTTTGTACTAATTATTTAATTTTTAGTTAATATTTCTAATGATATTTATACTTTAATAGGGGTCTATTTAAGTCCTAAAAATATTTTCCAGGGTTCCCCGCAGTCGAGGGCTAGTCAACGGTCCACGCCGTGACTTCCCAGTGCGGTCACCCATCGCTAGGGTTCTCGGCTCGCTTAATTTGATTGCATTTCTTTACTATTATTTTTCCTTTATTTTTCTTGTATTTTCTTTTCTTGCATTTCATTATTTTATGTCTCCTCACTCATATCGAAGTGTAGTTCTAGGCATCCTAGCTGTCCGGACAACACTGTTCACCGGAATAGTAGTACGCACTACCGAACATAGGGGTGTTACAATTCTCCCCCCCCTTAAATAAATTTTGTCTCGAAATTTTACCTGTCATTAATCTCTGAACAGCTGTGGGTGTTGTCTCCTCATATCCTCTTCACGTTCCCAAGTAGCTTCCTGGCCTGAATGATGGTTCCACAGCACTTTAACCAGATGTATCTGTTTGTTCCTCAGCTGCTTCACCTCATAAGCCAGAATTTTTATGGGTTCTTCCTCATATGAGAGGTCTGGATTTACTTCAATCTCTTCAATTAATAGTACATGAGATGGGTCAGATCTGTACCTCTTTAACATGGACACATGGAAGACACTGTGTATCCTTGCTAGCTCTGGAGGTAATGCCAACCGATGTGCCAAAGGACCCACTCTTTCCAGAACCTCATATGGTCCGATGAAACGAGGACTCAGTTTCCCCTTTCTGCCAAATCTCATAATCCTCTTCCAAGGAGAAACTTTGAGGAATACTTTATCACCCACTGCATATTTAATATCTCTTCTCTTCAAATCAACATAAGACTTCTAACGGTTTGACGCAGCCTTGAGTCTATCTCTGATCAATTTGATCTTTTCCTATGTCTGCTGAACAATTTCTGGCCCAATCATCTTTCTTTCACCAACTTCATCCCAACATAGGGGAGTTCTGCACTTTCTGCCATACAAAGCTTCATATGGAGGCATTCCAATGCTTAATTGGTAGCTGTTGTTATAAGCAACTCAATCAAAGGCAAGTGTGTATCCCAACTACCTTCAAATTCAATCACACAAGCCCGTAGCATATCCTCCAATATCTGAATAACCCTCTCGGGTGGCCATCATGCGTGGGTGGAATCTTGTCTTTGAAGTTCAATCTAGTTCCTAGGGCTCTCTGAAGACTACCCCAGAATCTAGAAGTGAACCTAGGATCTCTGTCAGATACAATCAATACTAGCACTCCATGCAATTTTACAATTTCATATATGTACAATCTGGCCAATCTTTCCAGGAAATAGTCCATCCGAACTGGCAAAAAGTGAGCAGACTTGGTTAGTCTATCAACTATAACCTATACTGCATCATGACTATTCTGTGTCCTCGGAAATCTCATCACAAAATCCATAGTTATCTGTTCCCTTACAATGTTTCATAGGGTGCCACTTGTATGCTAGCTTGACACTTATTAATGTATACAAATTCTGTTAGTGGGAGGTATCTGTCCCATCTCCCCTTGGATTCAAGGACATAAGTTCTCAGTATATTCTCGAGGGCTTATTACATTTTACAGGTTATTATTATCATTTCATTTCATTATTTATAGAAACTCAATGAGATTCAAAATTTACCTGAATCACTTGTTTCGACTGTCCATCCATCTGAGGATGATAAGTCATACTGATATCTCTAAGCTTATAGCAATTACTGTGGTACAAGTAGTTCACATTAATGTAACTGAGTCACTGACTCCAGCTACCTTACAAGTGTAGTCTTTTGATAGGCTAGTTCTGAAATTTTAAATTTCTGACTAAAATTTTCACATTTATTTCCAGTAATAGTACTCTATTCGGGTGCAACTATATCAATTTATAGATTACTTACAAATATTCTTAATTTATTATACCACGAGGAAGCACGTAGCTCTACACAATAATCCCGTATCGGTACTATAATCTGCAGCTTATAATACAAACATCGAGAACATTATATAGTCACTACGCTATAACCTCATGGACTAGGTTTTCTAACATCTTATCTTTCTCGAATCCATTAATATCCTAAACCGATTCTGATTCCAATATCCATTAATAATTACTAACAGTAACATCTTTGCCCTCATCTAGAGCAATTCTATTACTGTAACTTACTTTTAGGTCCTCTTGCCTTACATTAAGTAGGCTTGCCAATTAGCTTTATAATTTATAGTATGTTAGAAAATACTTTTAGCTAACAATTCTTCCAAAATTAATGTCAATCATACTTGTTATTGTAGTTTTAATCCTAAAAGACTAGTCACTAACGCATCAAAATTTATTCCCCTATAAAGGAATAGCAATAAAACATATAGTTCTGACACTAACACACAACTAAGTAGTGCTGGGGTCAAATAATAACTAATTGTTTCTTTCAAAAATTAAGAACTTACCAGCAGGTACATCTGAAGTTTCTGCTCTCTCCTTGGTGCATAGTGGACGCTCTGATTGGTGCGCTACTATATTCGGGTTGATTCACTATGTTATAGTGGTGAGGAGTACCAACTCTATTTCTATCTCGACTCTGACTGATGGTTTATGAACTCCGGAAAGCAGATCGAGGTGCTCTAGTACAATCTTTAGCTAAGTGTCCAAGTTTTTCACAATTGTAGTAGGCTCCAGAGGCCCTTCGACAAATACCTCCATGTAGCTTACCACAAACATGGCAGAAACGGGCATAATAGGAACTTCTGGTTGTTCGACGACTAGATCTTGGTGTTCTCTGCCCTGATGATCCGCCTCCATCATATCTCTGAGCTCGGGGTTCCTCAAATTCTTTTTCTCTTCCCCAAATTACTGCTCGAGTTCTGACCTGTAGATTTCTCCCTCTTTTCTATTTCACACTGCCCTTGTGGGGTTGGAGTGCAGACTTGGGCTTGGGCTGACAGATTATCAGCCATTTGTTGGAAGAAAGTGGCCATTTGCTGGGCCATTTGTGCAGTAATTTGTACTGGTAAAACTGGTACAGTCGGGCCTTCGACACTTTGTGGAGCTGGGGCCTCAACTTGTACTTCTGCCATCACGGACTGTTCTATTGTCTCATTCTTCTCTTCCATATCTTTTCATAGGATTTTCTATTTCTGTACAACCAACACAAGGAGATTCCTCTCCATTAGTTCATATTTATGACATAAATGTACTATATGATGTATCAAACATTTGAGCAGTTGTAGTTACTGACAAAAAGATTTCAAATTCACAGTTCAAAATTTACTTTAAAACCATTGCTCCGATACCAAAAAACATGTCACACCCTACTCCCCCGTAAGATGTAACATGATCCCGTAGTACACCTAATGAATTACCGTACTTCGCCTACCGATAACCCATTAGATATACTACAAGGGATTTTAAAAATAATTTTTGTGAAATTTAAATCATCGATTAAAATCTGGTGTTATAAAATTTTTTCAAAATTTCGGCAAAGTGCCGGCTGTATTTTGAGAAAACAGTTCTTCAATCCTACAAAAGAAAATGCTCCCAATATGTTTTCTCAAATACAACTTCAATAACTTCATTTCAATTCACAATTCAATTCTCAATAAACAATCAATTCATTTTCAAACTAATCTCATCATAAAGAAACATTTCATTGATTACAAGACTCAAAATTTATAACACAAAACTATTCAATTAAATGAAATCTCAATTTTATATTTACAATAATTTATATTTAATTACATACCAAAATGTTTTATGAGAGTTTTTATACAACTGCTCAAATAATTTACATACATATTATTACATGCATACATCAAAACCTATGTACATGGGTATACCTATGATATACCTGGAGCTGATTTGAATGTGTCTTCAAAGAAACTTACTCACTGCTCTATGCTCTTCTTACCTGCGACAACATACAAAGCTATCGCTGAGTGGTGAACTCAGTGGTGCACAACTATAATTTAAAACATAGTACAATATATATTGACAAAATTTACAGTAAATAATTTAGAAATCTGAATACTCATCAAATTCCAAAACTCAAAATATTCATTGCCAATAATGTAAATCATTTGTTTAAAATGACTTTGATCACGAAATTCAATTTATCAAATCATGACTAACCATTTAAGGTAGTTCCAACAAAATCAATTATACATAAATCATAATTGAAATCACACTTTTTTACCATTTAAAAGCCATTCTGTATCTCAAAAATCATTCTGTATCTCAAAAATCATTCTTTATCTCAAAAATCATTCTTTATCTCAAAAATCATTCTGTATCTCAAAAATCATTCTTTATCTCAAAAATCATTCTTTATCTCAAAAATCATTCTGTATCTCAAAAATCATTCTGTATCTCAAAAATCATTCTTTATCTCAAAAATCATTCTTTATCTCAAAAATCATTCTTTATCTCACTAACTATGCAAGACTAATCCGAAAGGGCTATATTCGATGTGATTCTAACTCCCTATGGTCGGGGAGGTCGAATCAGATTCTAACTCCCTATGGTCGGGGAGGTCGAATCATCGTGCACAGTACCATCACAATAATGAATCTTCCGCAAGGGCCATAACGATAAAATAAACTTAGATCTAACCTCAAATCAGAGGAAAATCTAAGCCTGTGCACGTACCATGGTAATCAAAACACAACTAACTCCATTGTCTTCTCAACAAATGAGAGAGACGGGTAATAACCTAGTCAAGCATCTATAGTGAGATATAAAACAATATCACAATCCTTTTAGTGAGCATAAATCACAATATAATTCGATTCAAAGTCAATTTCAATATCCAATAATTTTTATGCTCATCACAATTCAAATCATAAATTTGCATTTTTCCATGAAAATTACCATCATAATTCAAAACATGTTCTATCACAATTTTCCAAAACATAATTTATTCAATCCATAACAATGCTTAATACTTGTGGAAATACCATTTCACAAAGCTAAATTCATACATACTATAACAATTTCAATAATCATTGAATTAAATCCAATGCTTGTTAAACATAATACATAAGAAAATATGTCATTTAATCATATGAAATATTCAAAACAAAATCGATTAAAAACCTAGTGTGCACAAACCTCGATAATCGTTTTTGGCTCGAACTCAGTGTTTCCTTCCCCTTCCCTGAGTCTTTGCTAACTGAGAAACACAATTTGAAGTGTTTCAGTACTCATTTAAACTGTCTCTAAGAATAAGGTTCAATAATTAATTTGTCGAATTTTATTATTTCCTTAGTCAACCTAATATGTCGACCCTCGATGCGTTCTAGGTAAATTCAGTTTTAATGTCACTAATATGTCACATTCAATAGTCTTTTAGGGTTGGTACATGTTACCAAATTCATTTCCATGTATCTTGCATTTTCTTGCAATTTGCTGGATTTCGGGATACTAGTTTGACCTAGCCGGACGACCTAGTTCCCTGGGTTTTCGAGTTTTGGTCTAAAGTACAAACTTGTAGATCTATGTCTTATGGAACGCGGGGCAAAATTTTAGGTCATTCCGAGTTATGTATACCAAGTTATGGTCATTTTACTATTGCTGGTCAAATTGCACCAAAATTGGTCACTTTAGGTCATTTTAGGTCATTTTAGGTTCGGCCAGTTTTTGGACCCGAACTTGTGCAAGCTGTTTGACTTGCTTATGGTCATTTCTGGGCTTTGGTGTCTTCATAAGACTTGTAGATATGGGTCTTAACTATTCATGGTTAAAATTTCAGGTCAATTGGACCTGTTTTGAGTGAGATATGGCCTAAAAACTAACTGCTTCGCAAATGGTCAATTTTCAGGCCTCAATTGCACTCAATCCGGATTTGGTCATTTTTCAAGCTACCTTGCAAGCAGAATTTTGGTAAGCTTTCTTCATGAAAGTTGGCACATTTTGTGCCTAGTTTCACCTCCAATTGGTCTCATACCAATTGGAGCCACACACTTAAAGTTATAGGCCTAAAATACAAACTGCCTTATTGCAATTCTTGTATACACATCAAGCATCACTTTTAATACTCACCAAACTTAACACTCAAACCAATTCTGGTTGTACCACAACCTAAACATAATTTACAACATATTATAGGTCATTTTGGCAGCTTAAAATTACATTCAATGTGCACCAACAAGTGCAGAATTTGTCCAATTCAATTTACAACAATTCAATCACCAATTCATGCTCATTTTCATGTCCAACTTTACACCCTCATACATGCACTCAAACTGCCATAACAACCAACATATTTTAACATCATTATCCCATAAACCAAGCATGAATTCTAGCATTCCTCAAGGGGGTTAGCAAACTGCCACAATGGTACACTTACATTCCATTACTTTCTAAGCTTTAAATTTCATTTTACATTTACATATACTAAGTATACATCACCCAAACAATTTCCTACACAATATACATTTAATCAATCATTTAATTCACCATTTACAAGCACAAGTAAACTGCCTTCAAGGTGCTTCCATGGCTGCCAAAAGTGCACATTCCCATTCAACATCAAAACTCAAAAATTTCTCCATATATCAAACACCCATAATATCCTTACAAACATTAATAAAGCAATATTCAAAAACACAAACTTACCTATTTTGAAGCTTCTTAAAAAATCATCAAAACTTACCTTTCTCACTCCCTAAATGCTGTCCAAGGTGTGGTGGTTACTTTTAGTGAAGAAACCCTAACCACTTGAAGCTTGGATCATGGATGCATGAAGCTCACAAATGGGACAACAATGGTGGTTTCTAAAGCTTTCTTTACGGCAATGGTGGTCTTCAAAGGTTGAAGATGAATTTTTAGTGGAGTAATCTGCCCACTTAATGCATATTATAATCCCTTAGTGGTCCACTCACATAAGAAATTGATTTAATATTATTTAAGTGCTAATTACCCAAATTTCACTCCACTTTTGGCTATTTACATTAGGTACCCCTAATTTAATTTTTCATTATATTTTCCAAGTGTAATATCATGTATTTTTAATGGACATTTAGGTCAAAAGACAATTCAGGATGTCAAATGACCACAATGCCCCTGTTCGGGTTGTATTCCCGATTTTTCGGTAACACCGGGTTTTGTCCGTTTTTTGATTTCCCACTTTTCTTTGTACTAATTATTTAATTTTTATTTAATATTTCTAATGATATTTATACTTCAATAGGGGTCTATTTAAGTCCTAAAAATATTTTCCAGGGTTCCTCGCAGTCCAGGGCTAGTCAACGGTCCACGCCGTGACTTCCCAGTGCGGTCACCCATTGCTAGGGTTCTCGGCTCGCTTAACTTGATTGCATTTCTTTACTATTATTTTTCCTTTATTTTTCTTGTATTTTCTTTTCTTGCATTTCATTATTTTATGTCTCCTCACTCATATCGAAGTGTAGTTCTAGGCATCCTAGCTGTCCGGACAACACTGGTCATCGGAACAGTAGTACGCACTACCGAACATAGGGGGGTTACATTTTCTGGGCAGGGTTTCTTCACCAAAGTTGTGGCATTATGTTTCTAGTTTCATTTCTAATTGGCCTTGCACCAATTGAACCTATACAACTCCAGTTATAGCTGGCCAAACCTACTAGACTTACACCCAGTCATGCAGGTCACCAAGGGCAGCATGCCTAAGCTCAATTCCATTTTCCTTAATCACTTCAATTCCTCCTCACGCACATTCAAATGGTCACTAATTGACCATTACATTGTTAATATACCATTACATAAGCAAAACTCTAATTTTTCACAAACCCTAATTCCCAAAGTGTCCATTTCTTGCTATCCATGCCATCTAACACATCCAATCACAAATACCTGCTAAGCAACTCCAATGAACACATTTTATTTCATTTAAATTCATCAATTCCCATAGGTACATACGCTGACCAAAATTCTTCTTTCATCAAACATGAATAATTTCTCAATTTTTTTCTTGTAATTCTTTCCATTTTCATGCTCAAATTCAAGTTTGCTAAAAGAATATGGAAGAAAATAGCACTAACCTCTTTTAACCACTTTGTTGGCTTGTTAAAACTTCAATCTCTCTTCAATTTTCTACTACTCAAAGCTTCCTCAAGGTTTAGGGATAATTTTTTATGAAGGAAGTTTAGGGTTTTGGGGTGAAAAGCTTAAGGAAAATTAAGCTTGAGCAAGAGCTTTCATGGAGGTCTTTTCTCTCTCTCTCTCTCTCTCTCTCTCTTGGTTCAGCTCGTATGAAGAAGAAACTGCTGGTTTCTTTTTTTCTTTTTTTTTTTTTATCTCATTTTAAGTTCATTTTTATCTCTTTTTATTAGTTTGTCAAATGGTGATTGGGTAGGGACATGTTAATGACATCATGTGATGTCATAATTCCTAATTTCTTTCATTTTTCTTTCCTTTTCTTTTCTACCCATTTCCAATTCAATGTTTATCAATATTTATTCATATTTTAGATCATAATAATGATTTACTTAAATGGACAAGTCGGCCAAAAATCATCTCTGAAGACGAAATGACCAAAATGCCCTCCGTTTGGCTTAACAGACAAAAATTGTCTGTACCGATTGAAAAATTTTTATAAACCTTTTCTTGGCATTTTAATGCCATAGAAATCTCAATGACTCTTCTCTGGAGTCCCAAAAATTATTTTATGAATTTTCTCTAGGGTCTAAGGCTCCTAGTTGCAAGGACCGCAACTTCCCACTGGGTTACCCATTGCTAGGGCACCAGCTCATTTAACTTGGTTGTATTTTATTTCTAAAATTTTTTCTAAATTTTTCCTATTAATATTTGAGTTATTTATGACTCATCGCTTTAGTTTAAATATTTTTCCAAACGTTCTAGCTGTCCAGACCGACAACGGTCACCGGAACAGTAGAATGTGCAGAATTGCTACAGTGAGGGTGTTACACCTGTGACAACATTCAAAGCTATCGCTGAGTGGTGAACTCAGTGGTGCACAACTAATTTAAAACATAGTACAATATGCATTGACAAAATTATAACAATTAATTTGAAAGTCTCAAAATTCAACAAAATTTCAAAAGTCAAAATCTTCATTGCCAATAATATAAATCATTAGTTAAAATAACTTTGAGCAAGAAATTCAATTTATCAAATTACAACTGGACATTTAAAGTAATTCCAGCAATCATGAAAATAAAGATTAATTTCAACAAAATCAATTATACATAAATCATAATTGAAATCACCATTCTTTACTATTCAAAAACCATTCTTTATCTCACTAATTATGTAAGACTAATCCGAAAGGGCCATCTTCAGGGTGATTCTAACTCTTTATGGTCGGGGAGGTCGAATCGGATTCTAACTCCCTATGGTCGAGGAAGTCGAATCATCGTGCACAGTACACATTACAATAATGAAACTTTCGATGGAACAATAACATAAAACTTAGATCCAACCTCTAATAAGAAGAGAATCTAAGCCTATGCACGTACCATGGTAATCAAAACAAAACTAACTCTATTGTCTCCTTAACAAATGAGAGAGATGGGTAATAACCTAGTCAAGCATCTATAGTAAGATATAAAACAATATCATAATTCTCTTTATCCTTTTTGTGAGCATAAATCACAACACAATTCGATTCAAAATCAATTTCAATATCTAATAATTTTTTTTATGCTAATCACAATTTAAAACATAAATTTATATTTTTCCATGCAAATTGCCCATCACAATTCAAAACATATTCTATCACAATTTTCCAAAGCATAATTTATTCAATCATTGAATTAAATCCAATACTTAATAAACATAATACATAAGGAAAATAACTTCATTTAATCATATGAAATATTCAGAACAAAATTAATTAAAAACTAGTTGTGCACAAACCTCTGATGAGTCGCCTCTTAGCCTTGACTCAGCGGATCTTTTCCTTTCCCAGTGTTTTTCTAACTGAAACACACAATTTAAAGTGTTTCATACTCATTTAAAATGTTTATAATAGTAAGGTTCAATAATTAAATTTTATTAATACTATTTCTTTCATTAATCAACCTATAATGTTGACCTTTAATGCACACTAGGTGAATTAGTTTTAATGTCACTAATATATTCCATTTTTCATTCCTCACATGTTAACATATGTTGTCAATTTTATTTCAATGCTTATTGCATTTTATTGTAATTATTCAGATTTCATGGCCAATGTTTACTGTCTATTGGACTAAGCTACAGTGTAAATTTAATAGATTTCTCTTCATTAAATTGTTTCTCATTGTGTCTTCTTTAATTTCCTTTTTGAATCATGTCATTTGGATTTGTATAACTCAAGTTATGGTCAATTGATCATAACTAGGTCAATTCTGAATTTTGGTTCCCTTACTAAGTAGTTTTAGTATTACACTTTGCCAATTTTATTTGAGTAGGTTGCTGCCATATTTAGGTCTATTACTCTCATAGGATATGTTACCCTATGTCTTATGATCACTAAGAATTTTTTATTGTAATTTTTCAAGTCTTGTAGAGTTACTTATGATCAAGTTATTGGACTGGACTCAATGGTCTTGTAGTGACAGGATGTTCAACTAGGGCAGTAGCTTTGACCCAATATTTGAGCTTCTTACATTCATAAGGTGAGGGAGAGGTCTAAAACAAAGTTGAAGGTCTATTTCTTAGCTTTTCAGAATGGTTTGGCTCATTTTGTTTGAAGACTTCTAGTGGGAGTTATACTTAAAACACTTTGCTAGAGTTAATGGTCATTTAAACCATTTCCAGATTTGGTATGCCAATTTAATCAAGTTAATTGACCTAGTTCCCTAAGTTTCTGGGTTTTGGTCAAAATACCATTATTTTAGGCCTATGTCTTAGTGAAAATTTTGCACTAGTTTCAGGGCATTTAGAGTTATATGGACCAAGTTATGATCATTTTACTATTGCTGGTCAAGTTGCACTTATATTGCAAAAGTTTAGGTCATTTTTAGGTCAAAGTCAATTTGGCCAGTTTTTGTAACCCAACTTGTGCAATCATTTTGACTTGGTTTTGGTCATTTCTATTCTTTGGTGTTTTCATAAGAGTAGTAGCTCTATGTCTAAGCTTTCCATGGTATAAATTTCAGGTTATTTGGACCTGTTTTGAGTGAGTTATGGCCAAAAGACTGATTACTGTTCATATGGTTAAATTCTGGGTTCACATTTTAGGCAATCCGGATTTGGTCATTCTTTTAGGTCACTTCTAGGCAGAATTTGGGCAACACTTCTACATGAAAGTTGGCCTATTTTATGTCTAGTTTCACCTCTAATTGGCCTCATACCAATTGGAGTCACAACTTGACACTTATAACCTAATTTATACACTGCCAATAATCATAAACTGCATAAGAGAATTTACACTCTCAATTTGGCAATCCTGCTCCTCCCAATACTTCAATATTCATTCTTGGCACTTCTCTATTTATTCAACACAATTCCAGCAAAGTAAATTGGGCAGAATACTCAAATAATATAGGCTCCCATGGCTGCCTTAAATTAGGCAATCTAATAACTCAATAATTCCATCAATTTTCATCACCAATCAACTCATCTCAAGCTAAACATAAACTTTACTTAAGAAAGGAAGTGAATTGGACCCTTACCTCTTTTTGGAGCTTGCTCAAACCTTAACAAAACTACTCCTTTTTGCTCCCAAT
Source organism: Hevea brasiliensis (assembly GCF_030052815.1). Taxonomy (NCBI): domain Eukaryota; kingdom Viridiplantae; phylum Streptophyta; class Magnoliopsida; order Malpighiales; family Euphorbiaceae; genus Hevea; species Hevea brasiliensis. The sequence continues at coordinate 87,576,260 of NC_079504.1, read as the reverse complement.
ATACTGCCCAAGGTATGAGGATAAAGTTTAGTGAAGACAACTTGTGAAGATCATGGCATGGAGATGGACAATCAAAGCTTGAACGTGAGAGCTTCAATGGAGGCTTTTGGGAACTCAATGGAGATGGACAATCAAAGCTTAAACGTGAGAGCTTCAATGGAGGCTTTTGGGAATTCAATTCGGCTATGGAGAATGGAAGTAAAGAAGATGGGTTTGTTAGTGGGAAATTCTGCCCACTTAGGTGTCCTTAGGTGCTTTATATAGTGCCACTTAATGTCCACTAACTTGATTAAATATTAAGATATTAAACTTCTAATTATCCTAATCTTTACCCCTCACTTTTCATAAATTGTATTTCACATTTAATTTCCTTTTTCGTGGGATTTTCAAAATTCAATAACACTTATTTTTAATGGACAATTAGGTCAAAAGTCAACTCTAGGGGTCAAATGACCAAAATGCCCTTATTCGGTTTGTATTCCCGATTTTTTTATAACACCGATTTTGTCGATTTCTCAATTTTTTTTTATTTGTACTGATTCATTAATTTTTCTTTGACATTTCTAATGTCAATTACATCTCTATAGGCCTTTAATTATGTCTTAAAAATTATTTCGAGGCTTTCCCGTGGTCCTAGGGTCGGCAATTGCCTTCACCGTAACTTCCCGGTGCGGTCACCCATTGCTACGGTGCCGGCTCGTTTAACTTAGTTTCATTTCCTCTCTTTTATTTTTTCTTAATTTTTCTTGTATTTTCTTTTTATTTATTTCATCATTTTATGCCTGTTTATTATCACTGAAGTGTAGTTCCAGACATCCTGACTTGTCCGGACCGACATTAGGTCACTGGAGTAGTCGAATGCATAGACTACGTAAAGTGAGGGCGTTACAATTCTTCCCCTCTAAATAAAAATTTTGTCTTTGAAATTTACCTGATGTATCTGTTGCTTCCTTGCTTCTTCATTTCTTTGTGTTGTTTCATCAATATCTAGGTTCGGCTCCTCTTTAGCCTTCATGGCATACACCCGTGGTGTCACCCTGACTTCGAGCCTTTGGACCATCTCAAAAATAGCCTTCTGTGAAATCTCAATCGTCTCTGCTCTGACTGCACCTCACTGGATACTGTGTCCCACCATTGATACGCATCATGTTGGAGTAGAGACATAGCACCCTCTAGGTTCTGTTCTAACCAATTCTCATACTTACTTTCCTATTTACTTCTCTTTCCATTCCACAACTTAACTTTAATTAGTTCATTTCTCGGTCTTATCTTCTTCCTTGACTCAATTCCTTGACTCGATTGTCGAGTCAAAATTTAGCACTGCTTATCACCCCTGAGAAATCCACTATACCTCGGTATTACTCTGATTTGGCCCTCTAACCATTCTAGTCAACCCCTTTACTAATATTCGTAACATTTCTTTATTACATTTAAACCAGCTATTCCAAATTTCACTTCCACAACTCTTTTATCTATCAATATTCTATAACTTACTTCCTTTTGTACTGAACTATCACCTTTCGATATTCTAACTTTTGAGTTTTAAATCCCTAAGTAGGATTTCCAAACTCATTTTCGATTATAAAATTTTGTCCTGACATAACTATACCAAAATAGATGCCGTTGGCAACTATTCTCATCTTGGTGTACTATCGAGTAGTACGTAGCCCTACACAATAATCTCAAGTCAGTACTGTAATCTGCAGCTTACAGTACAAACATCAAGAACATTGCATAGTCACTACGATACATTCCAATAGATCAAATTTTCTTATATCTTATCCTTCTCAAATCCATTAATATCCTAAACTTATTCTGATTACAATATCCATTGATAATTACTAACTGTAACATCTTTGCCCTCATCTAGAGCAATTCTACTACGACAACTTACTTTTAAGTCCTCTTGCCTTACATTAAATAGGCTCGCTAATTAGCTTTATAATTTATAGTGTGTTAGAAAATACTTTTAGCTGACAATTCTTCCAAAATTAATGTCAATCATACTTGTTAATGTAGTTTTTATCCTAAAGGACTAGTCACTGATGCATTAAAATTTATTCCCCTATAAAGGAATAGCAACAAAGCATATAATTCTAACACTAACATATAAATAAGTAGTGCTGGAATCAAATAATAACTAATTGTTTCCTCCAAAATTAAGAACTTATCAGCAGCTACATTCGAAGTTTCTGCTCTTTAGCCTTGGCACATAGTGGATGCTCTGACTAGTGTGCTACTATATTCGGGCTGATTCACTGTGTTATGATTGTGAGGAGTACCAACTCTATTTTTATCTCGACTCTGACCGATTGTCTGTGAACTCCGGAGAGCAAATCGAGGTGCTCTAGTACAATCTCTAACAAAGTGTCCAAGCTTTCCATAATTATAGTAGGCTCTAGTGGCCTTATGATAAATACCCCCACGTAGTTTGCCACAAACATGGCAGATACGGGCAGAATAGGAACTTCTAGTTGTTCGACGACTGGACCTTGGTGGCCTCTGCCCTGAAGATCTGCCTTTATCAGATCCATGACCACTAGGCTCTCCAGTGTTCTTCCTTTTTCCCAATTTACTATTTGAACTTTGATCACCAGGTATTTCATTCTTTTCTATTTCATATTGCCCTTGTGGGTGTTGGGTTTGTACTTGGGGTTGGGCTGATAGATTATCAGCCATTTGTTGAAAGAAAGTGGCCATTTGCTGGGCCATTTGTATAGTAATTTGTATAGGTGGGGCTGGTAAAGTCAAGCTTCCGACTCTCTAAGGGGCTGGGGCCTCACCTTGTACTTCCGCTGTCACAGACTGTTCTATTATCTCATCCTTCTCTTCCATATCTTTTCATAGGATTTTCTATTTCCTGTACAACCAACACAAGGAAATTTCTCTCCATTAGTTCATATCTATGATGTAAATGTACTATATGTATCAAACATTTGAGCAGTTGCATTTATCGACAAAAAGATTTCATATTCATAGTTCAAAATTTACTTTAAAACCATTGCTCTGATATCACTAAACATGTCGCACCCTACTCCTCTATAAGATGTAACATGATCCCGTAGTACACCTAATGAATTACCGTACTTTGCCTACCGGTAACCCATTAAATATACTACAAGGGATTTTAAATCAATTTTCGTGAAATTTAAATCATCGATCAAAATCTGGTGTTATAAAAATTTCTCAAAATTTCAGTAGAGTGCTGGCTGTATTTTGAGAAAAAAGTTTTTCAAACCTGAAAAGGAAAACACTCCCAATATGTTTTCTCAAATACAATTCCAATAAACTTCATTTCATCTCACAATTCAATCTCAATAATCAAATCATTTCATATTCAAACCAACCTCATCATAAAAGAAATATTTCATTGATTACAAGACTCAAAAATTAATATTATGAAACTATTTAGGTAAATGAAATCTCAAATTTACATTTACAATAATTTACATTTAATTACATACCAAAATATTTTACAAGAGTTTTTATACAACTGCTCAAATAATTTACATACATATTATTACATGCATACATCAAAACCTATGTACATGAGTATACCTATGATATACCTGGAGCTGATCTGAATGTGTCTTCAAAGAAGCTTACTCAACTGCTCTATGCTCTTTTCACCTGTGATAGTATACAAAGCTATTGCTGAGTGGTGAACTCAGTGGTGCACAACTATAATTTAAAACATAGTACAATATACATCGATAAAATTATAATAATTAATTTAAAAGTCTTGAAATTTAATAAAATTCCAAAAGTCAAAATCTTCGTTGCCAATAATATAAATCATTAGTTAAAATGACTTTGAGCAAGAAATTGAATTTATCAAATTACAACAGGACATTTAAAGTAATTCCAGCAATCATGAAAATAAAGATTAATTCCAATAAAATCAATTATACATAAATCATAATTGAAATCACAATTCTTTACTATTCAAAAACCATTCTTTATCTCACTAATTATGCAAGACTAATCCGAAAGGGCCATCTTTAGGGTGATTCTAACTCCCTATGGTCGGAGAGGTCGAATCGGATTCTAACTCCCAATGGTCGAGGAGGTCGAATCATCGTGCACAGTACACATCACTATAATGAAACTTCCGATAGGGCCATAACATAAAAACTTATATCTAACCTCTAATAAGAGGAGAATCTAAGCTTGTGCACGTACCATGGTAATCAAAACAAAGCTAACTCCATTGTCTCCTCAACAAATGACAAAGATGGGTAATAACCTAGTCAAACATCTATAGTGAGATGTCGACACCATATTTTGGCCGATCCCCCGAAATTAATAAACCTTGAAACCGATCCCCAACACAGTCCCCTTTGCCAACCGACCACACTTCCGATCTCCCCTCAAAAGGAATTTAATTAATACCAAGTCTCCAGGTCATTTAAAGCCTCACCGATCCCTCAAACCAATTCTCGAGTCCCCCGATCATTTAATTGTATTTCCGATCTTTCTTGTCAAATAAAATTGAACCAACATAAGGCCTTCGTAACACCAGTCTTGTTGCCGATCTCTCATTTAAAATTTGAGAATGATAAAGGTTTTGACTCGGTTTAAAGATGATCCCGATCTTAAGTGTTCAAAGCCAAATTTCTAATTTTAATTAAGTCCCGTTTCGTAACTGATCTCATGCATATTGTGTTTTCCGATCTCCTATACTTAGATCGAGTGCTTACGCAATTTAGAAATTTTCCGATCACAATCAATCATTGAACAAAAGGGGAACTTTCATTGCATTTCATTTCAAAATTTATACAAGTCATTCGGCTGGGGGATCGCCCCCAGCCTGAACTACATGTTGTTCATTTTCTCTCTCAACTTCAGCCTCCTCTTCGCCATCCTCACCTTCGTCCTCGGGAGCCAGGTTGGCCATCCAGGAGAAGTCCTCCTCAGGATAACGCTTCTTGAGCTCAGCCAGGAGATCTCTATAAGCATTCACATAAGCGCCGGCCACTCCGGTCACCATTTCTTCTTCTTTTGCCTTGAGCTCCTCAGCAAGATGAGCGAGTTGAGCAGCTTCATCAGCTCGGAGCGCCTGAACTTCCCCGAGAACACGATCTCGTTAGGCCAGAACATGAGCTTGCTCGGCTAGCTTGTCCTCATAGAACTTCATTCGTCCCTCAATTTGAGATATGTAATCCTGAGCGAACGAAAGTTGGGATCGGAGAGAAGACACCTCATGACCCATCTTCTCGACTTCCTTACCCAGGCGATGAGCCTTCTCCCGGACCATGTGCTAGTTCACCAAACACTCCACGTTCAGGCTCATAGATCTGGTCAAGATGTCATCAAGGTTATCCGGAGACAACTTATCCCGATCTTCTCGAAGGCAGATGGAGGACGCCAAGACCTTAGCAAAACCAGGGTTCTCTCGAACCGTGCGATTCTTCTCCAATGAGTGGATCAGCACTTGGGCACCGCGGGAGAGAGTCCTTGGGGCAGGCTGGGGAGGACCCCCTTCCGCACTCGGAGCGACTGGAGGAGGTGGAGGCGGCTCTTCTCAGCGAGGAGGAGATCGGACCACTTCTATGACCGGAGGCCCGGAAGGTTGAGACGAGCCTTCCTGTATTTCCCCGGGCTCATGACCAGGCATTTGAAGCAGCTCGAAACGCTTCATCTACCGTACCTTCCGAGAGATCTCTCTCTTCCGCTTCTGGCTCTCCTTAGAAGCTTCGCCACTTGCCATACCTGCACAAAGAAGAGGTCAGTGAGATCGCTAAGGTCCAAAGATCTGAGATATAGAAAATACCGATGCCGAGATCAGAGAGCTGAAGCCCGCGATCTCAATCGGTGACCAGCTGCATAGTCCAATGGTGTAGCTCGGCCGTCACGGCATCCAAACAAGAGAACTTCTCTCTGGACGCCTGTTCCTTCAACTCCATCACCATTGCCCCCTCTTCCCTATTTAGGGCGATGTGCTTCGCAAGCAAAGGACCCTGATGCAGCCAACTGCGGAGGAAGCCTTCAAAGCTGTTTGGAATTTTGCTCCTCAGGATAAAGAAGCGGTTCTTCCAATTCTTCAGGGAGGAAGGTAGATCGGTAAAAAGCTCACAATGGGGTTTCGCCTGGAAGAACCAATACTCATCGTCCTTGCGACGAGTTAACCGGTATAGTTCAGCGAACACCTTAGCCGTGGGTCGGAGCCCCTTAGCTCGGCATAGGCCTCGGAAGGCTACTAAGATCTGCCACGAGTTCGGGTGAACTTGGGTGATGCACACTTGGTGACATTTTAAAACCTCTTTAAAGAAGTCGTCAAGAGGGAACCGTAGCCCGGCTTTTAACTGTTCTTCATACACCATGATCATATCGTCCCTCTCAAAGAAGTGATCTGCTCGAAGGTCGCCATGACACGGATAAGTTAAATGCAGATCGGTAGGATGTTGTACTCTGGTGAGCAGTAGGTCGGTTTCTTGCAAGATTGATGGCGGCTCGTCCATGGGAAGATTTTCCCTCCCGAAGAAGGCACATGCCTTGATGATCTGGTTGTCCCAGGCGAGAGCGGAGACCCTAGGAAGTTCAGGCTGCGCGCTTGGTCCGACCACCTGTACATCATCGGACGACCACGAGAACTGAATGGAAGGGGGGCTTGCTGCTCTCTGACCCTCGGCACCGCTCATTTTCAAAACAGAAAATTTAAACTAAAAGAAAGATCAAAACCCTTATCGGAGCTTGATCGGTGTCGGAGGAACTTGAGAAAACGAGAGAATTTGGAGGTTGTTTGCGAGAGATTGAAAATGACATGAAGGAGCAACTGGCTAACCCCACCCCTATTTATACTGCGAGCATTTAATGCTCACGATGTTCAGTGTAATGCGTCGGATAGCGGGACTCGCGGTGTTACGACACGTCTCACGAATATTCCGGAGATTCCATAAAGAGATCGGTTAACTGTAGAGCGACAGATTAAGGTGTTTTGAATTACAGATCGGATAAGTGTCATTCAAATTAAGAGTCGGATCGGATAAATACTTCAGGGATCGGAAAATAATCAAACAACAGTTGTCAAAATAAATTTTATTTTCGAAAAGATCTAATTACATCGTTTGGACGATCTCGGGAGATCGAATTACATTAAAAGTCTAATCACATCATTTGGGCGATCTCTAGAGATCGGACTACATTAAAGGTCTGATTACATCATAAGAGCGATCTTTAAAGATCGGTAGAAGGGAGACCGGCATGAAAGATCGAAAGAGAGCGTGTTAGGAAAGATCGAAAGGGAGAGTGTCAGGAGAGATCGAAAGAGGAACCCGGTATGAGAGATCGAAAAGATCACGTTGAAAAGACCGGAAAGAGGAGGTCGGAAGATAAAGAGAATAAGGCAGCTCACATCAATTATCGTCATAATCGAGCCGAGAGGTAGTTAAAGCGTTGCAGGAGAAATCTCAACCGCACGCCCCATAATCGCCCGCATTTCGACATGCGCCAGAGTACGTCAGGACAGCGCTGTACATCCTAATCTCCACCGTTGATCTTACTTGTAAGGACGAGCTCGGAGCCCTCGGATCAAAGAAGAAAACGACAAGATCAGCGCCTTTCACTCCCAGCCCTCGGATCGCCCCGGACAAAAGAATTTGGGACCATCAGATTAGAAGAAGAAAATGACAAATATTCTGAAGGGGATCTCAGCCGTCCGTTCTGATCCTCTTTAATTCCTGAGCCTCATATCATGTCCTTCGAAATCTTGACCCTCCATCTCCCTCAAAATAGATCCACGACCCTTGATGACACCAGTTCCTATAAATACTGCATGAAAAGCTGTTCAAGGAGGGCGGGCAAAAAGGAGGAATAGTTTCTATAGTGGAAGAACTACGAAATTTAATTGATTCGTTACTCTGCTTTGTTTTAAGTTTTTGATAAGGAAAAACTTTTGAAACCGATTTTAAAGTGTTTTCTTGCAAAAGGGATTCTTGAAATAATGGAACTCTCCATTTTCAGTTCTTTCATTATCCTGTGACGCCCTTACTTTTAGTTCTTTGTCATCTTTGTTTCCATTCTTATTTCCCAAGCTCAACTTGCTTGTTTAAACCTGACTACCGTTTAGCTAAGCATCCTTCGTTCCTAGGTGAGCTTCAGCCTTCGAGCTAAACAGCTTGTGCCCCTATTACGTTCTGCGATTAGTTTAGTAGATTCGGCTCCTCACAGGTGAGTGTTTATATCTCTGTTTCACTAAAAGCTCTTTATTTTACGCATTCCCTTTACTTTTATGTTTGTAATCTTTGCCAAGTTTATATGGTGTAATGAAGGTTATTCCGAAGTTTACTCTCTTTGTCAACTGGTCCATTCTTTTTATTAAGCTTTGCTACTTCTAAATGCGAAAGTCCTCATCTCAAGTAGCGTATAAGTAGTTCGGTAAAATGTAGGTAGTCGTGTCTTAAGTGCTTCTTTAAAATAGAAGGCCTGAATAATACGTCAAGAAAATAATAGAGTTGCATCACTAGGCTAACATAGAAGGTGATTGATGTATGGCGTCATAAAGCGAGAATGAAACTAAATTTCGGGTAAATAAGCGAGCGGATTATGTATAAAAGGTCTTGGTAAGGTAATTACATAGGAGATCGGTAAAATTTAGTCGACATCCTTTGTCAGTCACAAGGTACCAACCGATTAAAAGAAGCCTTATTAGGCCCTTGGCATCTTTGAATGCTGAAACTCTTAGTCTCAGGTTCTTATTATGCGTAGCTGTAATTAAACCTTGAGAGATCGGAAAAGTCCTTATCCGGTCCCCATTTAAATGTTTAATAGAGGTCGGAGGAGAGTTCTTACCCAATCCTCACCCAAAACTTCCATAAATGTTTAATAGAGGTTGGAGGAGAGTTCTTACCCGATCCTCGCCAAAAACTTCCATAAATATTTAACAGAGGTCAGAGGAGAGTTCTTATCCGATCCTCGCCCAGAATTTTAATAAATATTTATAAGGAAGTCGGAGGAGAGTTCTTATCCGATTCTCAAGCTTAAAAATTTTAACAAATATTTATAAGGAGGTCGGAGGAGAGTTCTTATCCGATTCTCAAGCTTAAAAATTTCAACAAATATTTATAAGGAGGTCGGAGGAGAGTTCTTATCCGATTCTCAAGCTTAAAAATTTCAACAAATATTTATAAGGAGGTCGGAGGAGAGTTCTTATCCGATTCTCAAGTTTAAAAATTTTAATAAATATTTAAAAAAGGGAGATCGGACGAGAGTTCTTATCCGACCCTCAAACTTAAAAATTTTAATAAATATTTAAAGGAGATTGGAGGAGAGTTCTTTTCCGATTCCCAAATTAAATTTTAACAAATATGTAAAATGATTCTCCCTGAAATAAAGTTAATACACAACTGCAATTCACTAAGGTCGTCTCATTTACTTATGTATCTAGGTAATCCGGATTAGTGAAAAATCAAACATTCCTTTCGGTCAAAAGGATTAACATTTCCATTCAAGCCCTCCTAACTATGAAGAATGTGAAATTAAATCTGCTTACCCTCGTTGAGGGATGAGGTGGGGTGCCTAACACCTTCCCCACCCGTTTATGGACCCTGAACCTAGAATCTCTTTTTTTGAAGTGGTTTTAGTGTAACTTACTTTCACAAATGGTTTTCTTTAATTTTCCTTAAAATTAAAGTGGCGACTCCTCACTTTTCCCACTTTAGTGAGTGTTCGTCCAGGCGATTGCAAAATACCTTGCGACAGCTTGGCGACTCCACTGGGGAGGATATCATAAAACTTAACCCCGGTCTAGAGGTCCAAAAGTAGATTTAATGTTGCGATCAAAATCATAGTTAGGTTGGCTCACTCCGTAAAAATTCTATACGTTAATTATTGTTATTCCTGCTAACCATTTTGCCTGTCTTGCTTGTTTTACTTTCTACAACGCTCTTCATTTAAAAGGAAAAAAAGAAAAAATAAAAATCCCCCTGAATTGGGAAGAGGTAAAGGTGTCCCTTCACTGCGAACACTCACACGATGTCCTCACACACTTGACCCTATGCAGGGCTTCCTTACCCTTTTAGGAAAGTAGGAGGAGTCATGTAGCGGTACAGTGGGTTTACCCGTTAGTATCCGTGAAGGCTTACGCTCAAATTTAAACTCGTTCTATTCACTGTGATACCCGTGGAATTTTCCCGACAGTATCGTGGGGGATAGAATGGGGCTCCACTGTTTATGGTGGGGGCAATTTGGGAACCTGTGGCTTTTAGAAAATTAGACCCTGAGCTAAACTATCACGATAATTGGAAGCTGTAGCGAGCTACCTTTTAAGATAGAACTGTCCAACTAGATAGCACCCAGCCGGTATTAGGACTTTCCTTTACTTTAAGACAAATGGGGCATACTTACTCTTACCCTATTCTGTTTATTTTATTTTGTTCTTATTTTTAAGGGTAACCTTGAATCATACTGTTAAGAAAACCTACACATTTTCCTACTTTGATAAATGTGTAGGTGTCACTCTGCCAATAGTATAATTCAAGATTACCTGAATTTATCCTGCTAACAAGTTTTTTTTTGCAGGCATCACCAAAATAAGGTCTGTAAAAGGATAAGCATCATTTTTAACATGGCATCCTCGAGTCAGTCGACAGAAGAAGTTCTTAGATCAGAACAGAATGCTAAACCATTGTTGAACCTATGAGGCGGTTCGGGTCATTGTTTAGCAAAATTGTGAATGAATAGTATAACTCCCGTAGGAACCCCCCTCGCTAGGGTTATGCGAAAAATTGGATATGACATATGAACAGGTATCATGAACGCACATTCAATCCAGTCATTCACAGTCAGACTATCGAATGATGCCATGATAAAATTGATGCAACCATCCTTCTGCAGATTTCATTTTGGCTTTCAAATGCCACCGTATCCTTACGTCAGAACGGGACCTTTAATTTTTTCTGAAATTCAAAATTTACTAAAAGCTTTTATTTATTTCCCTACAAAAATCAAACATTGCTTCAAACAAGGCAAGTCGACCAAACACCTTTATTCAACCCAAGCGAGGTACTTAACAAGATCCCGAACAAAGAAGATAATGGAAGATCAGGAACAAGTACAGAACCTACAAGGACATGTTTCCGAATTAAAGGATCAGGTCTCAGAACTTATGAGACTAATGAGGGAGATGTCCCAAAATAAACCCACTTCAGAACCTAACCTACCATTACCTCCCCCACCACCTACAACAAATGATCCGCATCAAGCTTCAACTTCCTTCACCTTTCAGTCACCTATCCCGGATCCGACAATCACTGTCAATCCGGCTACTATAAATAATGACCTACCTTTCTCCCATTACCCGGCTATCTCAAATACCGACCCACACCCTTTAATACTGATCCCTCCGGTTCACTCCACCCCTCATTTCCCAGCTGGGGGAGTATCTTTTGCAGTAGGAGGAGAAAGTAAGGCCAGGGAAAATGAGAAGCTGTCTGCTCTAGAGGAAAGATTGAGAGCAATAGAGGGACTGAACATGTATGGTTCAGTCGATGTGGCGTCACTGAGATTGGTGCCAGATGTGGTGGTGCCATCCAAATTCAAAGTCCCGGATTTCGATAAGTACACCGGGAACTCAGATCCCTGCATTCACCTGGCAACCTACATTGCCAAAATGCGCCTTGACGGAAGATGACAAACTTCTCATCCACTTCTTTCACGAGCCTTTCGGGCGACCACGAGATGGTGCATTCAGTTGGATAGGAGCAAACTGCGCTCCTGGAAGGATTTAGCTGATGCATTCTTAAAACAGTACAAATTTAACTATAATGTGGCCCCTACGAGGAGAGATCTCCAAAACTTAGTGCAGAAGGATAGGGAAAGCTTCAAAGAGTATGCCCAAAGATGGAGGGAGAAAGCTGCAGAAGTATATCCTCCAGTAACCGACAATGAACTATGCTCCCTGTTCATCGAAACATTGAAGGCTCCTTATTTCAATCTGATGATTGGGAATACCTCCAACAGCTTCTCGGATATCATCTAAGCGGGTGAGAGGATAGAAGCTAATTTAAGGATGGGACGGCTGCAGGAGTTGACTGAGAATCCTGCGAAGAAAACTGCCAGTTTTGGCAAGAAGAAGGAGGGTGATGTGCATTCCATCACCCGGCAGAATAATTATTCCCCACTTCCCCAAAATAACTACCGCCCGTATCTTCCCCCTCATGGCCAAACAGTTGCCAACATCCCACCTCCTTTCCCAAATTATCCACACCTGTGCCCACAGTATCCACCACCTACAAATTACCAACCCAGACCACCTCCTCCTCCTGCTCAACCTAAACCACCCCCACATAACCCGAGACCACCGAGAAATCCTGATCCACCCCTTCCCCTCCCACTCAACGAAATATACCGATATCTCATCGGTATAAACCAGATAGTACCGATTCCCCTTGACCCAATTCAACTGCCATACCCTAAGTGGTATGATGCCACTGCCCGGTGTGAGTATCATGGAGGGGCACAAGGGCATTCAACCGATAAATGTGGGGCACTCAGGGGAAGGGTACACGCCCTAATCAGGAATGGGTGGTTGAAGATTGAAGGGAATTGTTCCCTCCCCAATGTTACCTCAAACCCATTGCCCAATCATGGTACAAGCAATAGCGTGAACATGATAGAACCTGGGGATGAAAGCAAAGAATCACCCGATCAACCATCCATCGAGGTCATCCATCTTGATTCCTTGTATGAGGCTCTGGTCTCGCCAATGGCTGAGGGGCAAGAACTGGACAACTGGACAGTAGAGGACATCCCTGTACTTAATTTCGAGTAAAGTACCTTTGGTTATCTACACTTGATCATTTTGTCCATGATGGCAAGTGTAACATTGTAAATGGACCCTTTTCTTATGTCATAAATCTTAATGAATTAATAGCACATTAATTTCCAATTCTCTTTTTCTTTCCATTTGAATTCCATCCTTATAATATATTCTATTTTCATTCATTCAGGACCATTCATCAATTAACACCTAATAATTCAATAGACTCAGAAATTCCTCTGGTTAATTTTGAAATCCCCATAACTGCCATTACTTCAAGTGATTCTGAGGTAGAGCTCACAGAAGAAAGGGATGAAAGGGATGAACCTTCCCTAGTGCCTTGTGGAGACAAAACGCGTACCATAAACTTAGGCACGGAAGAAATGAAAAGGGAACTTAAGATTGTGGATAGTGAAGAATTGGGAGATATGATCAGTTTGCTTAAAGAATTTCTGGATGTGTTCGTGGAGCTATGATGATATGGTTGGTTTGGACCCCGGATAGTGGCCTTACAGAATTCCCCTAATTCCGGGGACAATCCCGGTGAAGCAAAAGTTGAGAAGAATGAACCCTGACACACTGCTCAAAGTTAGGGATGAGGTCAAGAAACAATATGATGTTGGGTTCCTGGAAGTAGTCAAATATCCCCAATGGATAGCTAACATTGTCCCGGGAATGAAGAAGGACGGGAGAGTTAGGGTGTGTGTTGACTACAGGGATCTTAATAAAGCAAGCTTGAAAGATGATTTCCCTCTCCCCATATTGATGTGTTAGTAGACAACGCGAGATTGGGCGGTGTTCATATATCTATGGGGCATCGGTATAATCAAATCCCAATGGATGAGGAAGACAAGGAGAAAGCGCTTGTATCACCCAATGGGGGTATTTTGCTATCGGGTCATGCCTTTGATTAAAGAATCTGGAGCCACCTACCAACGTGCCATGGTCACATTATTCCATGATATGATGCATAAGGAAGTGGAGGTGTCGTGGATGGTATGATCATCAAATCTCGGGAGAGGAGAGCCATGTACAAGTGATGAGAAAAGTATTCGAGACTCGGAAATATCAGTTGGCCAGACACCCAAGTGCATATTCGGAGCTAGATCGGGAAGTTGTTGGGATTCATAGTGAGCGAGAAGGGAATAGAAGTTGATCAGGAAAAAGTCCGAGCCATTCAAGAAATGCCATCCCCAAAAGCAGAAGAGAGGTCTTGCGACTTCTTGGGAAGTTGAACTACATATCAAGGTTTATTTCCAATCTCACCGCTAAGGTTGAGCCTATTTTAGACTACTCGAAAGAACAACACCACTCAATGGGATTCGGTTTATCAAGAAGCTTTCGAGAAAATCAAGCGATCTTGTCAAACCCGCGATCTTTGGTTCCACGATGGCGGGAGGCCTCGATTACGTATATGGCGGTCAACAAAGCTCAATGGGATGCGTTTTGGGGCAACATGATGACACCGTAGGAAGGAAAGAGCTATTTATTACGAGCAAAAAGTTCAGCGATTGTGAGTCAAGGTATTCTTCCTAGAAAACTTGCTGCGCATTAGCCTGGACAGCGAATCGCCTCAAGCACTACATGTTGAATCACAAGACATGGCTCATTTCCAGAATGGATCCTATCAAGTATGTATTCGAAAGCCCATTCGTGCCGGGAAGAATAGCCAAATGGCAGGTCATACTATCCCAATATGATATTGTCTATATGACCCGGAAAGCGGTGAAAGGTAGCATGATCGCTGATCTCTTAGCAGAAAACCCCATCCAGGATTATGAAGCTCTAGATTTTGAGTTCCCTGATGAGCATATAAATGAAGTAGATTGCGAAGAAGAAGAGCCAGCTGATGTTTGGGAAATGTATTTCGACGGAGCCGTCAATTTGTCCGGTAATGGAATCGGAGCTGTATTGATATCTCCAGATGGGAGACACTTTCCGATAGCTATCAAGTTGAGATTTGACTGCACCAACAACATCACAGAATATGAAGCTTGTGTAATGGGTCTACAAGTTGCTATCAAAATGAAAATCAGAAAGTTGGAGGTGTATGGAGACTCAGCTCTGATCATTTATCAAGTCAAGGGAGAATGGCAAACTAAAGATCCGAAGCTAATCCCCTATCAGAAGTACTTACTGGAGCTGATTAAGAAATTCGAAGAAATCTCTTTCACTTACCTTAGTCGAGACAAAAATCAATTTGCAGATGCCTTAGCGACCCTGGCTGTTATGGCTCAAATGGAAGAAGGACAGACGACCCAGGTGCTAAAGATTAAAGCAAGAAGTGAGCCGGCTTACTGCTTCATGATCGAAGAAGAACCTGATGGTAAACCTTGGTACCATGACATTTTGCTCTACATCAGAACCAGAGAATTCTCCTGTGGGGCAAGCAAAAACGAAAAGAGGATGATTCGGAGATTAGCATTGGGATACTTCCCCAGTGGAGAAATCCTATACAAAAGGAGCTCCAATGGTGAATTATTGAGATGTGTGGATGCAAAAGAGGCAAAGAAAATCCTTTTCGAGACTCATGAAGGGAACTGTGCCACCCATGCTAATGGGCATATGATGGCTAAGCAAATCATGCGACGGGGGTATTTTTGGACTACCGTGGAAAAAGACTACATCGAGTATTTCCGAAGGTGCCATAAGTGTCAAATCTATGCGGATCCGATAAATGTTCCGCCTCACCAACTGTTCAATCTCGTGTCACCATGGCCTTTCGCAATGTGGGGCATCGATGTGATTGGTCTAATCAACCCTAAGGCATCCAATGGGCATAGATTTATCCTGGTGGCTATCGATTATTTTTCTAAATGGGTCGAAGCGACTTCATATGCTCACATTATGCAGAAAACATTTCTCAAATTCCTCAGAAATAATATTATCTGCCGACACGGTCTCCCCAATGAAATTATCACTGACAACGCCAAGAACTTGAATGGCCCAAAGATCCAGAAGTTATGTGACCAATACAAGATTCGACATCTCAATTCCTCCCCATACCGACCCCAAATGAATGGAGCAGTGGAAGCCGCAAAAAAAAATCTTAAGAGGATAATTCGGAAAATGACGGTCACATATAGGGATTGGCATGACATGCTTCCCTACGCGATTCACGCATACCGAACTTCTGTAAGGACCTCAACTGGTGCGACTCCTTATTCGTTGGTTTATGGGATGGAGGCTGTATTACCTATTGAGGTAGAAATTCCTTCTCTAAGAATTCTAAAAGAATCAGGGATTGATGAGTCAGAATGGATCCAGTTAAGGTTGGACCAATCAAATTTGCTAGATGAGAAGAGGCTAACGGCGGCATGTCACGGACAGCTGTACCAAAGAAGAATGGCTAGGGCATTTGACAAAAGTATTCGCCAATGCGAATTTCAACCTAGGGACTTAGTTCTGAAGAAAGTATTGCCAACTCAAAATGATCCCCGGGGCAAATGGTCACTAACCTACGAGGGTCCCTATGTGGTTAAAAAAGCATTTTCAGGTGGGGCCTTGATCTTGACCCACATGGACGGCGAAGAATTTCCAAGACCTGTGAATACTGACGCCGTCAAGAGATACTATGCTTAAAAAATAAAAATAAAAAAAGAGAAAAAAAGAAAAAAAGAGTAGGGGTGAAAACCTGAAAGGGCGCTCCTAGCAAAATGTGTGAAAGAAGGCGAAAACCCTCGAAGGGAGCTTTCTGTAAAATGAGTGAAGGAAGAAAACCCGAAAGGGCGTCCTGAAAAAGCGAGCTAAAAACAAAAAAAGAAAAAGAAAAAAAATCTAGGGGTGAAAACCCGAAAGGGCATCCCAAGAACCAAAAAGAGAAATAAGGAATGGGGCAATAAAACCGAGGATGGAAATAAACCGTCATGGCATGAGGCTTCAGAGTACTTGAAATAATGGCTGTTAAAGGACTTCAAAGCTAACTACAATGAATATGTGAGATCTGTCCTTATACCCTTCTCCTTTGACACTGTACCTTTGTTTCTAAAATCATAATAAAGTCATATTTTCCTATCTCTTTGCTTCTATCTTTCTTTCTTTAACATTGTCCTTCTTTAATCTTTTTACCTAATGCGCTATTAATCATTTAAAATTTTGCTATAAGATTAGGATTTGAAATTGATAACCTCACGTACTTTACTATGAGATTTGCAAGAAATAGCCAAAAAAAAAAAAACTAGAGGTGAAAACCTGGAAGGGCGCTTCTAGTCAAAGGGCGAAGGAAAGTGAAAACCATGAGCGCTTTTATAAAATAAGAAGAAAGTCAAGGGGCATCCGAAGAAATGAGGTCGTAGGCCAAGTCTTGTAACTTGTCTTCCATTAATCATCTGCTTTCGGAATCCTGTTAAGTACACTTCATCGGGGAAGAACTTCTTGTGTCGAGATTAGGTTTGCCTTGTAAGCTGCATTTAAATTTCCTGTTATCAACCTTTGGTTCCTTGATCTAAGTTGATTTTAATTTCCTACATTTAAATTTCCTGTTATCAACCTCTGGTTCCCTGATCTAAGTTGATTTTAATTTCATGCATTTAAATTTCTTGTTATCAACCTCTGGTTCCCTGATCTAAGTTGATTTTAATTTCATGAATTTAAATTTCCTGTTATCAACCTTTGGTTCCCTGATCAACCTCTGGTTCCCTGATCTAAGTTGATTTTAATTTCATGCATTTAAATTTCCTGTTATCAACCTCTGGTTCCTTGATCTAAGTTGATTTTAATTTCATGCATTTAAATTTCCTGCTATCAACCTCTGGTTCCTTGATCTAAGTTGATTTTAATTTCCTGCGTTTAAATTTCCTGTTATCAACATCTGGTTCCCTAATCTAAGTTGATTTTATTTAAATTTCCTGTTATCAACCTCTGGTTCCCTGATCTAAGTTGATTTTATTTTCCTGCATTTAAATTTCCTGTTATCAACCTCTGGTTCCTTGATCTAAGTTGATTTTAATTTCATGCATTTAAATTTCCTGTTATCAACCTCTGGTTCCTTGTTCTAAGTTGATTTTAATTTTCTGCATTTAAATTTCCTGTTATCAACCTCTGGTTCCTTGATCTAGGTTGATTTTATTTTCCTGCATTTAAATTTGCTGTTATCAACCTCTGGTTCCTTGACCTAAGTTGATTTTAATTTCCTGCATTTAAATTTCCTGTTATCAACCTCTGGTTCCCTGATCTAAGTTGATTTTAATTTCATGCATTTAAATTTCCTATTATCAACCTCTGGTTCCCTGATCTAAGATGATTTTAATTTCCTGCATTTAAATTTCCTGTTATCAACCTCTGGTTCCCTGATCTAAGATGATTTTAATTTCATGCATTTAAATTTCCTGTTATCAACCTCTGGTTCCCTGATCTAAGTTGATTTTAATTTCATGCATTTAAATTTCCTGTTATCAACCTCTGGTTCCGTGATCTAAGTTGATTTTAATTTCCTGCATTTAAATTTCTTGTTATCAACCTCTGGTTCCTTGATCTAAGATGATTTTAATTTCATGCATTTAAATTTCCTGTTATCAACCTCTGGTTCCTTGATCTAAGTTGATTTTAATTTCCTGCATTTAAATTTCCTGTTATCAACCTCTGGTTCCTTGATCTAAGTTGATTTTAATTTCATGCATTTAAATTTCCTGTTATCAACCTCTGGTTCCTTGATCTAAATTGATTTTAATTTCATGCATTTAAATTTCCTGTTATCAACCTCTGGTTCCTTGATCTAAGTTGATTTTAATTTCATGCATTTAAATTTCCTGCTATCAACCTCTGGTTCCTTGATCTAAGTTGATTTTAATTTCCTGCGTTTAAATTTCCTGTTATCAACCTCTGGTTCCCTGATCTAAGTTGATTTTATTTAAATTTCCTGTTATCAACCTCTGGTTCCCTGATCTAAGTTGATTTTATTTTCCTGCATTTAAATTTCCTGTTATCAACCTCTGGTTCCTTGATCTAGGTTGATTTTAATTTCATGCATTTAAATTTCCTGTTATCAACCTCTGGTTCCTTGATCTAGGTTGATTTTAATTTCCTGCATTTAAATTTCCTGTTATCAACCTCTGGTTCCTTGATCTAGGTTGATTTTATTTTCCTGCATTTAAATTTACTGTTATCAACCTCTGGTTCCTTGACCTAAGTTGATTTTAATTTCCTGCATTTAAATTTCCTGTTATCAACCTCTGGTTCCTTGATCTAAGTTGATTTTAATTTTTCTAGCATTTTTATTTCCTGTGACCAACCTCAAGGTTTCGACCAAGTGGATTTTAGCCTCCGGACTTTAATTTCAAATTTCAAATTTTAAATCGTCCAATATATGGGTCTGAATCTTTACATAATTCCTACATGGGAAAATTTTTCCCTTCAATAGAAATTATGTAAAGAGGGTCCTTATCGACACCATATTTTAGCCGATCCCCCGAAATTAATAAACCTTGAAACCGATCCCCAACACAGTCCCCTTTGCCAACCGACCACACTTCCGATCTCCCCTCAAAAGAAATTTAATTAATACCAAGTCTCCAGGTCATTTAAAGCCTCACCGATCCCTCAAACCAATTCTCGAGTCCCCCGATCATTTAATTGTATTTTCGATTTTTCTTGTCAAATAAAATTGAACCAACATAAGGCCTTCAAAACACGATCTTATTCAGGTCTCTCATTTAAAATTTGAGAATGATAAAGGTTTTGACTCGGTTTAAAGATGATCCCGATCTTAAGTGTTCAAAGCCAAATTTCTAATTTTAATTAAGTCCCGTTTCGTAACTGATCTCATGCATATTGTGTTTTTCGATCTCCTATACTTAGATCGAGTGCTTACGCAATTTAGAAATTTTCTGATCACAATCAATCATTGAACAAAAGGGGAACTTTCATTGCATTTCATTTCAAAATTTATACAAGTCATTCTGCTGGGGGATCACCCCCAGCCTGAACTACATGTTGTTCATTTTCTCTCTCAACTTTAGCCTCCTCTTCGCTATCCTCACCTTCGTCCTCGGGAGCCAGGTTGGCCATCCAGGAGAAGTCCTCCTCAGGATAACGCTTCTTGAGCTCAGCCAGGAGATCTCTATGAGTATTCACATAAGTGCCGGCCACTCCGGTCACCATTTCTTCTTCTTTTGCCTTGAGCTCCTCAGCAAGATGAGTGAGTTGGCGACTTCATCATCTCGGGCGCTGAACTTCCCGAGAACATGATCTCGCTCGGCGAACATGAGCTTGCTCGGCGACTTGTCCTCATAGAACTTCATTCGTCCCTCAATTTGAGATATGTAATCTGAGCGGATGAAAGTTGGGATCGAAGAGAAGACACCTCATTACCCATCTTCTCGACTTCCTGACCCAGGCGATGAGCCTTCTCCCGGACCATATCCTGGTTCACCAAACACTCCACGTTCAGGCTCATAGATCTTGTCAAGATGTCATCAAGGTTATCCGGAGACAGCCTATCTCGATCTTCTCGAATGCAGATGGAGGACGCCAAGACCTTAGCGAAACCAGGGTTCTCTCGAACCGTGCGGTTCTTCTCCAATGAGTGGATCAGCACTTGGGCACCGCGGGAGAGAGTCCTTAGGGCGGTGGGAGGACCCCCTTTCGCACTTTCGGGCGGCGGAGGAGGTGGAGGCGGCTCTTCTCGGCGAGGAGGAGATTGGACCACTTCTATGACCGGAGGCCCAGAAGGTTGAGACGAGCCTTCCTGTATTTCCCCGGGCTCATGACCAGGAGTTTGAAGCAGCTTGGAACGCTTCATCTCCCGTACCTTCAGAGATCTCTCTCTTCCAGGTTCTCCATAGAAGCTTAGCTTGCCATACGCACAAAGAAGAGGTCGGTGAGATCGCTAAGGTCCAAAGATCGAGATATAGAAAATACCGATGCCGAGATCGGAGTGAAGCCCGCGATCTTGGCCAGGTGACCGGTGCATAGTCAATGGTGTAGCTCGGCCGTCACGGTATCCAAACAAGAGAACTTCTCTGGGCCTTTGTTCCTTCAACTCCATCACCATTGCCCCCTCTTCCTATTTAGGGCGATGTGTATAAACAAAGGACCACTGATGCGACCAACTACGAGGAAGCCCTCAAAGCTGTTGAATTTTGCTCCTCGGGATAAAGCGATTCTTCCAATTCTTGAGGAGGAAGGTAGATCGATAAAAAGCCCACAATGAGGTTTCGCTTGGAAGAACCAATACTCATCGTCCTTGTGGCGAGTTAAGCTGAGTGCGATTCGGTGAACACCTTAGCCGTGGGTCGAGCCCTTAGCTCGGCATAGGCCTCGGAAGGCTACTAAGATCCGCCATGAGTTCGGGTGAACTTGGGCGATGCACATGGTGATATTTTAAAACCTCTTTAAAGAAGTCGTCAAGAGGAACCGCACTGGCTTTTAAACTTTCTTCATACACCATGATCATATCGTCCCTCTCAAAGAAGTGATGCGCTCGAAGGTAGCCATGACACGAATAAGTTAAATGCGAATCGGGCGGATGTTGTACTCCTGGTGAGCAATGCCAGTCGGTTTCTTGCAAGATTGATGGCGGCTCGTCCATGGGAAGATTTTCCCTCGCCGAAGAAGGCACATGCCTTGATGATCTTTGGTTGTCCCAGTGAGCGGAGACCCTAGGAAGTTCAGTGCGGCGCTTGGTCGACCACCTCTACATCATCGGACGACCACGAGGCGAATGGAAGGGGGACTTCTGCTCTCGACCCTCGGCACCGCTCATTTTCAAAGCAGAAAATTTAAACTAAAGAAAGATCAAAACCCTTACGGAGCTTGATCGGTGTCGGAGGAACTTGAGAAAGCGAGAGAATTTGGAGGTTGTTTGCGAGGCGAAAATGACATGAAGGAGCAAGCTAACCCCACCCTATTTATACTCGTCCAGAGCATTTAATGCTCACGATGTTCAGTAATGCGTCGGATAAGCGGGACTCGCCGGTGATACGACACGTCTCACGAATATTCGGAGATTCCATAAAGGGATCGGTTAAGCGTAGAGTAATGATTAAGGTGTTTTGAATTACAGATCGGATAAGTGTCATTCAAATTAAAGTCGGATCGGATAAATACTTGAGGATCGGAAAATAATCAAACAACGATTGTCAAAATAAATTTTATTTCGAAAAGATCTAATTACATTGTTTTGGGCGATCTCGGAGATCGAATTACATTAAAAGTCTAATCACATCATTTGGGCGATCTCTAGAGATCGGACTACGATAAAATGCGATTACATCATAAGAGCGATCTTTAAAGATCGGTAGAAGAAGACCGCATGAAAGATCGAAAGAGGCGTGTTAGGAAGATCGAAAGGAGAGTGTCGGGAGAGATCGAAAGAGAGGAACCCGTATGAGAGATCGAAAAAGATCACGTTGAAAAGACCGGAAAGAGGAGGTCGGAAGATAAAGAGAATAAGGCGGCTCCTATCAATTATCGTCATAATCGAGCCGAGGTAGTTAAAGCGTTGCGGGAGAAATCTCAACCGCACGCCCCGAATCGCCGCATTTCGACATGCGCGATGCGTCGGGGCGACCTTTGTACATCCTAATCTCCACCGTTGATCTTACTTGTAGGGCGAGCTCGGAGCCCTCGGATCGAAGAAGAAAATGATAAGATCGGCGCCTTTCACTCCCGACCCTCGGATCGCCGGACAAGAAAATTTGGGATTATCGTTTAGAAGAAGAAAATGACAAATACGAAAGGGATCTCGATCGTCAGTTACGATCCTCTTTAATTCTGAGCCTCGAGATCATGTCGCCTTGAAATCGACCCTCCATCTCCTCAAAATAGATCCACGACCCTTGATGACACCAGTTCCTATAAATACACATGAAAAGCGTTCAAGGAGGGCGAGCAAAAAAGGAGGAATAGTTACTATAGTGGAAGAACTACGAAATTTAATTGATTCGTTACTCTGCTTTTTTAAGTTTTTGATAAGGAAAAACTTTTGAAACGATTTTTCAAGTGTTTTATTGCAAAGGATTCTTGAAATAATGGAACTCTCCATTTTGATTCTTTCATTATCTGTGGCGCCCTTACTTTGATTCTTTGTCATCTTTGTTTCCATTCTTATTTCCCAAGCTCAACTTGCTTGTTTAAACCTGACTGCCGTTTAGCTAAGCATCCTTCGTTCCTAGGTGAGCTTCAGCCTTCGAGCTAAATAGCTTGTGCCCCTATTACGTTCTGCGATTAGTTTAGTAGATTCGGCTCCTCACAGGTGAGTGTTTATATCTCTGTTTCACTAAAAGCTCTTTATTTTACACATTCCTTTTACTTTTATGTTTGTAATCTTCGCCAAGTTTATATGGTGTAATGAAGGTTATTCGAAGTTTACTCTCTTTGTCAAGTCCATTCTTTTGTTAAGCTTTGCTACTTCTAAATCTGAAAGTCCTCATCTCAAGTAAGCGTATAAGTAGTTCGGTAAAATGTAGGTAGTCGTGTCTTAAGTGCTTC
The DNA here is from genome assembly GCF_030052815.1 of Hevea brasiliensis. Classification (NCBI taxonomy): domain Eukaryota; kingdom Viridiplantae; phylum Streptophyta; class Magnoliopsida; order Malpighiales; family Euphorbiaceae; genus Hevea; species Hevea brasiliensis. Next base: position 87,553,075 of record NC_079504.1, on the reverse strand, counting down.
TTTAAAATAGAAGGCTGAATAATACGTCAAGAAAATAATAGAGTTGCATCACTAGGCTAACATAGAAGGTGATTCGATATGGCGTCATAAAGCGAGAATGAAACTAAATTTGGTAAATAAATAAGCGGATTATGTATAAAAAGGTCTTGGTAAGGTAATTACATAGGAGATCGATAAAATTTAGTCGGCATCCTTTATGCAGTCACAAGGTACCAACCGGTTAAAAGAAGCCTTATTAGACCCTTGGCATCTTTGAATCTTTGAAACTCTTAGTCTCAAGTTCTTATGATGCGTAGGCTGTAATTAAACCTTGAGAGATCGGAAAAGTCCTTATCGGTCCCCATTTAAATGTTTAATAGAGGTCGGAGGAGAGTTCTTACGATCATCGCTTAAAACTTCCATAAATGTTTAAT